>NW_016810469.1:729144-827298 GCF_001698545.2 Rhinopithecus bieti
TCAAGCGATTCTCCTGCCTCAGCCTCCTGAATAGCTGGGATTAGAAGCATGCGCCACCACACCCGGCTAACTTTTTTGTATTTTTAGTAGAGACGGGGTTTCTTTTTCTTTTTTTTTTTTTGTGAGACGGAGTTTTGCTCTGTCGCCCAGGCTGGAGTGCAGTGGCTAGATCTCGGCTGACTGCAAGCTCTGCATCCCGGGTTTACGCCATTCTCCTGCCTCAGCCTCCTGAGTAGCTGGGACTACAGGCGCCCGCCACCTCACCCGGCTAGGTTTTTGTATTTTTTTTTAGTAGAGACAGGGTTTCACCATGTTAGCCAGGATGGTCTCGATCTCCTGACCTCATGATCTGCCCGTCTCGGCCTCCCAAAGTGCTGGGATTACAGGCTTGAGCCACCGCGCCCGGTCGAGACAGGGTTTCTCCATGTTGATCAGGCTGGTCTCAAACTCCTGACCTCAGGTGATCTGCCCGCCTCAGCCTCCCAAAGTGCTGGGATTACAGGCATGAGCCCCTGCGCCCAGCCTGATGTGCCCATTTTTAAGTTAGCAATTTCCATAAGCTGCAGAAGGAACTGCTTCGGGTTATTCTTTCATCTGAGCTCTGGTTAACTAACCATGTCATTTATTCATTCATTTTTAAATGGGTTGGGTAAAATATACATATTTTTTAAAAATACTATTTTCTGGCTGGGCACAGTGGCTGACTCCTGTAATCCCAGCACTCTGGGAGGCTGAGGCATGCAGATCACTTGAGGTCAGTAGTTCGAGACCAGCCTGGCCAACATGGTGAAGCCCCGTCTCTACTGAAAATACAAAAATCAGCAGGGCATAGTGGCAGGAGACCGTAATCCCAGCTACTCCGGAGGCTGAGGCAGGAGAATCACTTGAATCCAGAAGGTGGAGGTTGCAGTGAGCCAAGATGGCACCACTGCACTGCACTCCAGCCTGGGTGACAGAGTGAGACTCTGTTCCAAAAAATAAAATAAAATTCCTGATGTGTGAAAATTATGTGAAATTCACATTTCAGTGTATCCATAACTAAAATTTTATTGGAATACAGCCCATCCATGCTCATTCACTACAGCTGTTTTGGACCTGTAACAGCAGAGCTAAGTTGTCCGACAGAGACCCCTCCCACTGGCTCAAGTAGACGAAAATATTTGCTAGCTAGGCCTTTAAAGAAAAGGATGGAGACACATGACTTAGGGAAGCGAGACAGAGAGTGAAAGGGTCTGCAATTTTCCATAAGTGGTCATATCAGATCTCATTAAAAGGTGACATCTGAGCGAGTCCTTTCTGAAGGGTGTCACCTAACCCCAAGGGGCTCCCGGCCTCCGCCCAGGGAAGCTCTCCAGCTCTTACCGAAGTAGTCAAGCCAGTTCATCTCGCGCAGCGCCTTGGGGAGCCGCAGGATCTCGATGTTGTAGAGGTTATCCACCTCCTTGAGGAGGTTCTGCCTGTCTGACTCAATTTGCTTGATTCGTATTTCCACTGCGGGAGGGCAGAGACGACAGGACAGGGGTCACGGGGCGGGTGAATCTGTGCAGCTCGTGTCCCCACCCGCCAGCATCCCGCGACCGCCCCAGGAGGCCGCGACGGCCTGGCCCCTTACCTTCACGGTCGAAGTCTTTCAAAAAGGAGGCGAGCTTCCGCCTCCGTAAGGAGTTGATCTTGGCCACCCGACTACTGCCCTTCCTAGGAGCCATGGCGCTCGGCGGAGGCTGCGGGGAGCGGCGGAGATGGGGCAGGGAGGCAAGGAACCGGGTAGGGACGAGGAGGGCGGACGGGGACCACCCGAATAAGTCGCCAGGCACGTACCTCCGGTCTCGCGACAAGGGCTGAGTAAAACCTCGCTATGCCAGTGAGAGAGAGCGGCTCTACCTTCAACCGCCACCCAATTCAAACTCCACAGCCACAGGCTGACGAATGAGAAACCGCCGTCCCACAGCATCCAATCACAAGCAAGTTCCTACCTCCCGCCCAATGCGCTCCCTATAGCCGGAGTGCGTCAGCGCGGCCGCCGCCGTCGCGGGTTCTCCTGGGAGTTGTGGTCCAGGCTTGTTTCCCCGCCCTCCCCACCAACCCACCCGGCTCCTCCGTGGCCCGCTGCAAACTATACAAACTACTACTCCCGGCAGGCCTTGCGGCGAGTCCTCATTACCCCAAGCTCTGGCGGGCTAGGGGCCGACTAGGTCAGGTCGGCTGTAGGATTCTGCTCCGGGGCTGGCGGCTGCTTCTTCCAGGCCTGGCTGCCACTGAGTAGCCGAGGGGCCGCCGTGACCCTCTGACTGATTGACTGGCTGGCTGCCTACGTCGGCGCTCCTCAGGGTCCCAAGCTCCCCAGGCCGAACTTGGGGCAAGTGGAGGGTCGGCGGAGACAGAGCAGCCTCGACAGGGTTTGTAAGGGGCCGGGGCGGAATGACAGGGGAGCGGGGCAGGGGTGCAGGCTTTGGGGTGGGCGCGCCAGCCCGTGGCCAGTTTGGGCAGCAAGTAGGGAGAACCCTCTCGTTCCTCGCTCGCCCGCGGACTGGCCACTCCCGCCCAGTTCGCGTCTTGGCGCCTCGACTGGGTGCGCAGCGCTGGGCCGCGACTTCAGGTGCGAGTAGTGGCGCTTGGCAGCTGGCCACGCGGTGACTGCAGCGTGAGCCACGGCCACCACACTCCAGGGAGCCCAGAGCAGGAGACAGCTCTGGGTGTTCTGGCTGTGGGCCTGGGAATGGGCGTGTAGACGGCGAACCCCGTTGAGCCGCAGTCCTGTCGGAGGTGCTAACTGTGCATCTTGGCATCTGCCCACGGCCACAGGGTTGGATTGCTCAAGGGTTGTGCTGAGACCCAGCAAGGCTAGAGGCTAGTTTCGAAGCGTAGCTCAGGCTGAGTCTCAAGGCGGGCGACGACTGGACGGCCAGACCGGCGAGCTCTTGACGGATTTGTGGCCTGATTGTTTGGATTTGGTGCTTTTCACCTGTGGATGCGGTCTGAAGCCATGTCAGAGGGGTTGTTTGTGTTTAAGCGTGCATGTTATAGGCTATAGGAGTGATAATCTTGCCTCTCCCCCTCTGAGTTCAGGAACAATCGAAGAAATAAGCAAAGGTGCCAAGCAGGCTCCTGATGGGCACCAGCGAACTTGGGGACAGAGCAGTCCAGGCATAGAAACCCTGGCAAGCCTGGCCCTTCCTAGAAAGTCCTTTCTCTCTCTCTTCCACCCTGGTTTGTTACTCCATATGCAAAAAATATTTGAATGTCGCTCTTCCGCCCAAGGTCAGCCCTGGGCAGTGGGTGGTGGGGGTGACACCCGAGTCTGCTGGGTGCCTAAGGATCTCCATCAGTCAGATGGCCAAGATGAGAGGGGATGACAACCCATACCTCATGTAGGCTTTCCCGCAGCAGGTGTTTTTATGCTGGGCAAATTGGGCTTCCAGCCTCTCGGTTTCAGGGTTTCCTTCACCCGACTCCCTAATGTGCCCGACCTCCCTGGGCACCTAGGACGTCTCAGCCAGAGCTGCCACATCTCAGCCAGAGCTGCCACATCAGAAGCCCGTGATTCACTAGTTTTTGCCAGTTGGTTGTGATACACAATGTCAAAAGTGTCATTAAGGCACAGCCGGAGGCGCAGGCTGAGAGGAAAAGACTCCACAGTTAACAGGACATGCCACCACTGCCGCCCAATTTAAACTGTCGCAGGCTGACAAATGAGAAGTCGCCGTGTTTGGACGGTCCCAACATCCAGTCCCAAGGAAGCTTCAAACCGAGTGGCCAATCCACATGTTGGACTACAGTACCCAGAAGTAATTTCGGTACGACGATATATTTTTCGCCACTCAATAGCCTTGTAGGCCTGCGGAGAAGCTTTGGGGGCGGTCGCCTGTGAGCATGCGCAGAGAGACTGTGGGCACGTGGTGCTCAAGCTTTGGGTGTCTTGACTTTTAAGTTTTTCTGCTGGTTTCAGGAACGCGACCGGCAGCCTCGGGCAGGGGAGAGAGGACTGTAGGTCAGAGAAGAGACGGCGATTGGCCGCCAGGAATCCTCTGAAGCAGGAGACTGCCCTATCCAGGTTACCCTTCCCAAGGGGAAGCCAGGGTCTCCTTCAGAAAGCTGAGGCAGGGCCGGGGCCGGTGGCTCACGCCTGTAATCCCAGCACTTTGCGAGACCGAGACGGGCGGAAAACCTGAGGTCAGGAGTTCAAGACCAGCCTGGCCAACATGGCGAAACCCTGTCTCTACTAAAAATACAAAAATTAGCCGGGCGTGGCGGCGGGCACCTGTATTCCCCACTACTCGGGAGGCTGAGGCAGGAGAATTGCTTGAACCCGGGATGCAGAGGTTGCAGTGAGCCGAGATAGCGCCACTGCACTCCGGCCTGGGCGACAGAGTGAGATTCCGTGTCGAAAAAAACAAAAACAAAAAAAACCACTTCTGGAGGTGAGACAGCTCCTGTCTGAACACGAGGACGGAGATGACGCCCACCCTCGACCCAGTGCCTCCCGGACTGACTTGCCACCCCATCGTGGTTATTTTCTGTTTTTATCTTTTTCAGCAGAAGATGACTCAAGACCGGCCTCTGCTTGCTGTGCAGGAGGCCCTGAAGAAGTGCTTCCTCGTGGTGGAGGAGCAGCAGGGCCTGTGGCAGAGCGCCCTGCAGGACTGCCAGCCTCTCCTGTCCTCCCTCAGCAACCTGGCAGAGCAGCTGCAGGCCGCACAGAACCTGCGGTTCGAGGATGTGCCGGCGCTTCGGGCCTTCCCAGACTTAAAAGAGCGGCTGAGGCGCAAGCAGCTGGCGGCTGGTGACATCGTCCTGGACAAGCTAGGGGAAAGGCTGTAAGCAGCTCCGTAGTGCTCTTTCCTGGTGGAAGGATTTTAAAACGAGATGTTTCATATGTAGCTAGTATCAGTCCAGAAAGTGTTTTTCTCCTTAAAAGCGTGGCATTTGGAGATATCTCAACCTTCCTTACTTATCATCTGGGGCAGTGAGACCTCTGTCAGAAAGCCATTTTCTGGCATATTCCTTGTCAGAGACTAGGCATGGCAGTGGTGGGCTTAGAGGAAGTCACAAAAGAAGAACAGAAAAGGAGCCGAGAAAGCCTATTAGCTCTGCCCTATAGTTTTCTTTGGTAAAAGGCAATGAGGAGCTATGTAAACTTAGTAGGTGCTAGAGCTAAAGGCTTTATATATATTACGTTATAAAGGCTCTTCAACATATCTGTGACTTAACTGCACTTAATTCCATGCAGGTAGGAAACTGGGGCTCCAGCAGATTGCCCGTGGTGACACAGCCAGAAAAGGGTAGAGCTGGGATTCTAACTCAAGTGTGCCTGACAAAAAGCTAGAGCTCTTAATCACCACTTTGTTCTGCTGTAGGTTGGTGTCTTTGTGCCCAGTAGTAGCATGTCTCCAAGTTCTGATATGCTTGTTGTCAGACCCAGTATCTGTGTTACAGATTTTTTTTTTGTTTTGAGACAGGGTCTTGCTCTGTCACCCGGGCTGCAATGCAGTGGCACAATCACAGCTCATTGCAACCTTGACTTCCCTGGTTCAAGTGATCCTCCCACCTCAACCCCCCAAGTACCTGGGACAACAAGCGTGCACTTCCATGCCCAGCTAATTTTAAAATTTTTTTGTAGAGATAAGGTCTCACTATGTTGCCCAGGCTGAGAGTTACAGGTTATTGAGGACAGAGGAGAGACAGGGCATGTGTGGCCTTTCCTTGAACCAGAACAAAAGGAAGGTCCAGTATATAGAGTCTGTGCCATAGACTAATAGGAAACTGTCACAGATGAGGACTTTCCTTTTATTTATTTGTACAAAATACATTCATTAGGCACCTTGTGGGATGCCAAGCACAAGGTGCCAGGAATACAACAATGAACCAGACTTAGTTCCTGTTCTTCGTTGAGTAGAAGAAATAAACAATCAGTGAATTAAATTGTGGGATGTCCTAAGATATTGATAAGTATGGCTTGTGTGGAGGAGGGAAGCTTCTGGGGAGGAAGTGATATTAAAAACCTAATGGTTGAAAAGGTGTAAACAGAGTCAAGATGTGGGTGTGAGTAGTGTGCATAGAGAATAGTATGACTGGCTTGGCACAGTGGCTCATGGCTGTAATCCCAGCACTTTGGGAAGCAGATCACTTGAGGTCAGGAGTTTGAGACCAGCCTGGCCAACATGGTGAAACCCCGTCTCTACTAAAAATAAAAAAAGTTAACTGAGTGTCATGGTGCACTCCTGTAGTCCCAGCTACTGGGGAGGCTGAGGCAGGAGAATCTCTTGGATCCCGGAGGCAGACGTTGCAGTGAGCCAAGACTGTCCCACTGCACTCCAGCCTGGGTGACAGAGCAAGACTCTGTGTCAAAAAAAGAGAAAAGTATGACAGGAGCAGAGGCCTGGTAAGAGATGAGATCAGCTGAGTATGGCAGCTCAGCCTGTAATCCCAGCACTTAGGGAGGCAGAGGCAGGAGGATCACTTGAGCCCAGAAGTTTGAGACCAGCCTGGGCAACATAGTGAGATCCCATTCTCCACAAAAAGGAAAGCAAAACGAAAAAAAGATGAGGCTGGGTATGGTGCCTCACACCTGTAATCCCAGCACTTTGAGAAGCTAAAGGCAGGAGGATCATTTGAACCCTGGAGTTTGAGACCAGCCTGGTCTCAAAGCCTAGGCAACAAAGTGAGACCCTGACTCTACAAGAAATCAAAAAATTTTCTGGGTGTGGTGATGTACACCTGTGGTTGCACAGGGCCTACACAGGGGGCTGAGGCAGGAGGATCACTTGAACCCAGAAGGTCGAGGCTACGGTGAGCCATGTTTGTGTCACTGCACTCCAGACTGGGTAACAGAGTGAGACTCTGTCTCTAAAAAAAAAAGAAAAAAGATAAGATCAGAGAGGTAAAGCAACTCATGAAATGATGGGTAAGTTATGTAGAGGATCATATGGTTGCTAGATCTGTCTGTCACCTCTGACAGAGTCTCACTCTGTCACCCAGACTGGAGTGTAGTGGCATAATCTTGGCTCACCGCAACCTCTGCAAGATCACTGCAACCTCCACCTGCTGGATTCCAGTGATTCTCCTACCTCAGCCTCTCGAGTAGCTGGGATTACAGGTGCCTGCCACCACACCTGGCTAATTTTTGTGTTTTTATTAGAGACAGGGTTTCACCATGTTGGCCAGGCTGGTGTTGAACTCCTGACCTCAAGTAATCCACCCTCCTGAGCCTCTCAAAGTGCTGGGATTACAGGTGTGAGCCACCACGCCTGGCCTATAATGACATTTATATACCATTGTATTAACAGAACAGGTTTACTATAAGTTGTATATATTTTTTTTTGAGATGGAGTCTTGCTCCATCACCCTGGCTGGAATGCAGTGGTGCGATCTTGGCTCACTGCGAACTCCGCCTCCTGGGCTCACACCATTCTCTTGCCTCAGCCTCCCGAGTAGCTGGGACTACAGGCGCCCGCCACCATGCCCGGCTAATTTTTTGTATTTTTAGTAGAGACAGGGTTTCACCGTGTTAGCCAGAATGGTCTCGATCTCCTGACCTCATGTTCTGCCCGCCTCGGCCTCCCAAAGTGCTGGGATTACAGGCGTGAGCCACCGCGTCCAGCCTGTAAGTTGTATATTTTTAAAGGGTGAATTTTATGGTATGTGAATTATATCTCAATTTGAAAAATAGAACACTGCCTGTCAAAGCCTACCACCCAAGAGGCACTTGGTTTTTTCTAGTTCAGTGGCTTTCAGACTTTGGACCTTGACTTAGAGGAAGAAATATATTTTATATCATTCATAGACACACATACATGCATATATCACTGGAATGTTTCACAAAACAATATGAGTGCTTTACTTAATGAAATGAAATGATGGGTAAGTTATGTAGAGGATCATATGGTTGCTAGATCTGTCTGTCACCTCTGACAGAGTCTCACTCTGTCACCCAGACTGGAGTGTAGTGGCACAATCTTGGCTCACCGCAACCTCTGCAAGATCACTGCAACCTCCACCTGCTGGATTCCAGTGATTCTCCTGCCTCAGCCTCTCGAGTAGATTTTGTCTTTTATTTATTTTTATTTTATTTTTAGAGATAATTTCACTCTGTTGCCCAGGCTGAAGTGCGGTGGTATGATCATAGCTTACTGTAGCCTCTAACTCCTCCTGCCAGTGTCCTGAGTAGCTGGGATTCCAGGAGCATGCCACCATACCTGGTTAATTTTTAAAATTTTTTGTAGAGACGGTCTTGCCATATTGCCCAGCCTGGTCTCAAATTCCTGGCTTTAAGGTGTCCTCTGGCCTTGGCCTCCCAAAGTGCTGGGATTACAGGCATGCCATTGTACCTGGCTGTTTTTTTAAAAAAAGTTTTAATTAAAAAAAAAAATTATATTTACTTTTGAGATGGAGTCTCGCTCTGTTGCCCAGGCTGGAGTGCAGTGATGCAATCTTGGCTCACTGCAACCTCTGCCTCTGGGTTCAAATGATTCTCGTGCCTCCCAAGTAGCTGGGTCTGCAGGTGTGCACCACCACACCTGGCTAATTTTTGTATTTTTAGTAGAGGCAGGGTTTTGGGACATTGGCTGGTCTCAAACTCCTGACCTCAGGTGATCCACCTGCCTCAGCCTCCCAGAGTGCTGGGATTACAGGCAACAAACCGCTGCACCCAGCCCCTTTCTTGAGTCTTGAGCCACCCCTACATCCAAGGCACCGTCACTAATCTCCTTAGACCAGTGGTCTCGACTGGAGATGGTTTTTCTATGAGGGGACATTTGGCATCATCTAGAGGCATTATTGGTTATGGCTTATGAAGGGTATAGGTGTGGTTTACTCCTGTCGTTTAGTGGGTAGGGGCCAGGCATGCTTCTAAACGTCCTACAATGTACAGGGCAGCCCTTCACAACAGAGAATCATGTCCATAATATCAGTAGTGCCAAAATTGAGAAACCTTCCTTTATACCTGTCTCATGATATTGCCTAAAATCAGACTCTTTCTTGCAGAGCTATCCTCCTCAAGGTGCGAGACGTGGTCAGCAGCCATGTGGAGCGAGTGTTTCAGATCTATGAGCAGCACGCAGACGCAGTTGGCATCGATGCTGTCCTGCAGCCTTCAGCAGTGAGCCCCTCTGTGGCTGACATGTTGGAATGGTTGCAGGATATTGAGAGACATTATCGAAAGTCATATCCTTTGCACACATTTCAGGTCACGGCCAGAGCTGTTCTAAGTCTTTCAAATTTCAGTTTTCACAAGATTGGAAAACTATATAGTTTGAGTCAGTTCTCTTTGGTTCCTGAACCTGGATTCTTCCTGCATTCCTTTGTATAATCCTTCCTCTAATAATTTACTGAGTCGCTACTACCTGTCAGGCACTATTCTTGGTGCAGAGAGACAGTCATTAAAAAAGGAAAGTAGAATGCCAGATGGTGATAAGTGCTATGGAGAAAAATAAACCTGGGAAAGTGAGGAGTGAGGGTGGGGTTGTGATTTAAAATAGGGTGGTCAGAGCAGGCCTGATGAGAAAGTGATATTCGAGCAAAGATCTGAAGAGGGTAAGGGAAAGAGCTATTTGGGGAGAGAAAGTTACTAGGCAGAGGAAACATCAAATGCAAAGGCCTTGAGGTAAGAACATTCCTGGTCTATTCAGGAAATAGTGAGGAGGCTAGACTAGAGTATGAGGAGGAGCCTAATAGCAGATGAGGGTAGAAAGATGGGGGGCTCAACTTTCTAGGGCCTTGAAGGTCTTTGAAAGAATTTGGGGTCCGGGTGTGGTGGCTCACGCCTGTAATCCTCACACTTTGGGAGGCTAAGATGGGAGGATTGCTTGAGCCCAGGAGTTTGAGACCAGCCTGGGCAACATGGTGAAACCCCGTCTCTACAAAAAATACAAAAATTAGCCAAGCGTGGTATGTGCCTGTAGTCTGTAGTCCCAGCTACTCGGGAGGGTAAGTCTGGAGGATTGCTTGAACTGGGGGAGGTTGAGGCCACAGTGAGCTGAGATTGTGCCACTACACTCCAGCCTGGGTGATAAAGTGAAACTTTGTCTCCAAAAAATAATAATAATAATAATTATTATTATTATTTTGGGCCAGGCATGATGGTGTGCAGCTTAGTCCCAGCTACTCAGGAGGCTGAGGTGGCAGGGTTGCTTGAGCCTGGAAGGTCAAGGCTGCAGGGAGCCATGACCGCCAGCCTGGGTGTTATCACCAGCCTAGGTGACAGAGCAAGACCCTGTCTCAAACCGCCCCACCCCACCAAAATAACACATCCGAGTGACAGAAAAGCTTTTAGAAACTTTTGATTAAGGAGTAACAGGATAAGACCTATGTTTTTAACAGTATCATTCTGGCTTCGTTCTAGGGTAAGATTTGGGGTAGTAGGGGCAAGGGTAAAAGCAGAAAGACCAGTTAGTTGAAGCTCTAACATTTTTCTCTCAAAAATTTTTTTTTTGCCTAGGAGATGGGGTCTTGCTGTGTTGACCAGGCTGGTCTTGAACTGGCCTCAATGATCCTACCACCTTGGCTTCCCAAAGTGCTAAGAGTACAGGTGTGAGCCACCATGCCTGGTCTCTCAATTCTTGCCTGATACCTGATTTTAGCCTTTGGCCTAGGTTTCTGCCTTCATGTGAATAACCCAAACCCCAACTTTTCTTGTCTCTAGACTTTTGGTTTCCTGCAGATGCCTCCAACTGGATTGTTCTTGGAACTGCAAACTCAAGTTTAAAATTGAACTCCTCAATCTAGCCATCAAATTTAGCCCCCTTTTCCTTGAGTTGTAGAACCCACCCTATTTTCTCTTTTATTTATTTATTTTTTGAGACGGAGTTTTGCTCTTGTTGCCTAGGCTGGAATGTAGTGGCATGATCTCGGCTCACTGCAACCTCCACCTCCCAGGTTCAAGCAATTCTCCTGCCTCAGCCTCCCAAGTAGCTGAGATTACAGGCACCCGCCACCACATCCGGCTAATTTTTGTATTTTTAGTAGAGATGGGGTTTCACCATGTTGGCCAGGCTGGTCTCAAACTCCTAACCTCAGGTGATCCTACCACCTTGGCCTCCCAAAGTGCTGGGATTACAGGCATGAGCAACTGCGCCCAGCTTATTTTCCCTTTTAAATGTGTTGGTAGCAGCAGTAGTAACAGCAACAGGAACATGGGCAGAAGGAGCAAGAACTGCGGCTGACATTACTAAGCACTTGCTATGTGCTAGAGTGTTTACACAGTCACTTGTCAAGTCCTTTCCCTCTGTTTCTCTGGTGCTTCTTTGATTTTCCTTCTCTGTCCCCTCTGCTGCTTACATGGCTTCTTACCTCTCACTTGGATTCTTAATTGCATGTAGCCTGTTGACAGGTTTCTCTGTCTAGTTTCTTTCCCTCTAAGCTGACTCCAATTAATGACCTCTATTTCTTCAGGAAGTCTGGCTCTGATCCTACTACTTAGGATCAGAATTGTACTGTACAGTATAGGAATAGCTCCTGTTGCTAATGGGATAAAGTTCAGAGCTCTGCCTTCGTACTCAGTGTTCTTTCTGTTCTGGCTTAGCCCACCTTTCAGCCTTTCTGACTGCTTTCCATGTGGCGTCCATGCTGAGCAGACTGGAAGATTTGCTTTCCCTGAATTCATTCTATGCGTCTGTGCCTTCATTTATGTTTCCTACCAGCTGGGGTGTCCCTGCTTCCTCTGAATTGGATGTCTTTATCCTCTGAACCTCCACTAGCTTTACCTCTCATGTCACTTTTGTTCTTTCTTTTCAGGATCTGGTTTTGTCCTCACCATGCTGAGATCCCAGATTTCAGAGATGGCTTCATTCCTCTTTCCCTGTAGCACAAAGCCATATTAGTAAACAGTTGCTCAGGAAATATTTGTAGCATAGGTGAATCAGGCCCACCTGGTAAAATGTAAGGATATCTGCACTTTCATTTTTATAGCTCCCTCTGGTTCTCACCAGGGTGTTTTTTTAACTTCAGCATATTTCATTTTCTTTTGAGCAGTCCTTAACTTCCAGAAAGGTACCTGAAGAGAAAGTATCTTCTTTCTTCTATCCGGTGGGGAGACTTGGCAAACATCCAAGCTTTGCCCAAGGCCTGGGACCGAATTTCAAAAGAGGAACACCAAGATCTTGTACAAGGTACTGGTTTGTGTTCTTCCTTCGTGTCTCCTCTCCTCCTTTCTCTCCCTGTGGCTTACCTCTTTGGAAGCTTTAGGAAGGTACCCTTGCTGTGCTTCTGTGTTTTATGTTCTCAGGAGAGGTTTTAATGCCATTTTTTCTTTCTTCCTATTTCAGATATCCTATTGAATGTTTCCTTCTTCCTGCAAGAGTAAGGAAGCTGTGCATATCTGGAGACCATGGGCACCACAGTTGAAGACTGACATTCTAAACCCTGATGTTTCTAAAGAAATGTCAGTATTTCAGTCTGACGTATTTGAAATATCAGTGCCTTGAACCTGAGGACTGGGTCTTGGGGAGGATTAGTGCCTAGATGTCTGATGTTGGAGCTGCAGCATGCCAGGCCATGGCTGAGAGTATGTGAGCCACACCTTGCCCTTTTCTGAGGCTCAGGGAAGTGGATGGAGATAGAGACACAGCAGGAAAGACGGTGCTGAAGAACATAGTGCCTTGCCTCCATTGTAGACTTGAAGAGGTGGGGAAGTGAGGACAGGAGGCAAAGAGCCACACTGCCCTTGGCATCACCCAAAGCATTGTCTGGTTGACACCAGGTCCTGGTTTTGTGTCTTTTGTCAATATCTGAATCCTTGACAAAAGAAAAAGTGATTTTGATGATTTAAAGAAATAAGGGTGATTTTGACAGAAAATATATTTTTAAAATAGTGACCAGTTGCAATAGTTATCCTCAAGCCAATTTCCAGAGCCTGCCACCAGGGGGAGGTGGTGCAGCATGAATCATTCTGAATGCTTTGTCTTCGAAGTGTTCCCCTATTGCTGTTACCGTCTCAGAGGAAGTAACTGGGCATGGTGAGACTCCTAACATGACGGGAGGTTTTTTGGCCAAAGCTGGCATCTGACTTGCCACATTCCTCTGAGTCTGTAGTACCGGCAGGGGTGGGAGAACGCCAGCCCAGAGTCAGTCCATCAGGGTTACATTTCCAAGGCCCGCTGCCTTCGTCTATGTAATGGCTGTGTTACTTTCAGACCTTTCAGCTTCCCAGGGTGTTGTAGAAATCTTGGTCATTGAATGCAAAGGGACTTAGTAAAGGGTATAGATATTTTTCAAAAATGAAAATAACTTTTTTTCTTGTAAGTGATAAGCTTTTATAAAGATCATAGGAAAACTAGAAAAAAATGTAAAATGTAGAAAATTGTAAAACAAACTTCATTAGAGATATTTTGATATGTATCTTTTCAGTGTCTATTTACAAATTTTTTCTTTTAACATAGATAGGGTCTCACTGTATTGCCCAGCTCAAACTCCTGAGCTCAAGGGATCTTCCCACCTGAGCCTCCCAAAATGTTGGGAACACAGGCGTCAGCCACTGCTCCCAGTTAATTCACAAATTTTTTTAAAGAACAAACATGGTATCATTGATACATACTGTTAGGTTGTCTGTTTTTAAAAACCTAATATAATTTGTTCATCTTTTTATAAATATAGCTCAACATAGTTATATTCCTTTTGTGAATGTATTATGTCTACAACTTACCTTTTTTCTTATATTTTACATGCATTTTCCCAAATCTTTTTGTTTTCCTATCTGTAAAAGTAATACATTCTGATTATGAAAATTTTAAATGTTACATAGAAATGTACCATTATCTATCTGCCAGATAATTATTATTAATAATGTGTATTTATTTTTCCAGAAATTAAAAAAATCTATCATTGCAAATCTAAGTATTGCAAATAAAACTTAAAAAGCATTTGAGGATCAAGTCTTATGTTGGGCTCTGGGGACAGAAATAAAAGAGAGCCCTAGAAAGGCTCACAGTTCCACCAGGGAAAGATTAATGTGCAAATAAATCACTGATATCTTGTTAAAATTTTGATTTTGATTCTGTAGGTCTGGGATGGGGCCCAGATTCTGCATTTCAAACGAAGTCCCAGCTAATGGTCCAAGGACCAGACTTTGGATTGCAGAGATTTAAGTTGTAATACAATAAAAAAAGTGTCATAGTGAAGGTAAAAACAGGTGCTGTGGGAGAATAGAGGTGATAACTAATTGCCTGTGGGACTCCTTGATGACAGTGACATTTGAGGTACGCCTTGGAGGGAATTTTACTTGGGGCTAGGAGTGGGATGCAGGGCATTCCATGCACAGGAGACAGTCTAAACAAAGGCCGTGTTTGAGGCAGAATGGAAGCCAGCACTTGATGAAAGTTTGCTGTGTGCCAGGCATTGTGCTTGTTGCCTTTACCCTCCAGAACTGGCAAGTAATAGTTCAGTATCGCAAATAACGAGTTCACAGATGGATGGAAGGATGGCAGGAAATGGGTCAGTAAGGGTGGACTGGAACCAAATTGTGAAGAGGATTGTGAATCCCAGCTCAAGCGTTTGTATTTTGCTCTACAAATGGGAATTGCTTGCTTATGTGTATGCATGTGTAATAAAGAGGTTTTTAAACCTCCCTCATGGAAGCAAGTAATGGCTAAGTAGAAACAAGCATGTTTATGGTGCTCAGTAATAACTATATAGTATTGAAGTATAATTGTTACTGTTTTTATTTTGTTCCCTGTTAGTATTTTGTCTGTTAAAATGCCATATTTTTCATTGTTCTTTTTAAATTTAAAATAAATTTTATTTTTTTGAAACAGAGTCTCACTCTCACCCAGGCTGGAGTGCACTGGCACGATCTCAGCTCACTGCAACCTCTGCCTCCTGGGTTCAAGTGGTTCTCCTGCCTCAGCCTCCTGAGTAGCTGGGATTACAGGTGCTTACCACCATGCCCGGCTAATTTTCGTAATTTTAATAGAGACGAGCTCTCACCATGTTGGCCAAGCTAGTCTCGAACTCCTGACCTCAACTGATCTGCCTGTCTTGGCCTCCCAAAGTGCTGGGATTACAGGCGTGAGCCACCACACCCAGCCTGGTTTATTTTTTAAGTGATACATCAATATTGTAAAATAGGTATGCAAGAGCATACCTATTAGGCTGGGCACAATGGCTCTTGCCTGTACCAGCACTTTGGGAGGCCAAGGTGGGAGGATGGCTTGAGGTCAGAAGTTTAGACTAGTTGGGCAACACTGTCTCTACAAAAAAATAAGAGCCAGGTGTGGGGGTGTGTGCCTGTAGTCCTAGCTATTTGGGAGGCTGAGGTGGGAATTTCCTTTCCTGAAGGCAACCAATATTGAATGTTTCTAGTGTATCTTTCCAGAAATACTATGCCTGTGTGAGTGTAGTGGGTAGGTATCCTCAAAGACAGCCCCTAGTGCTCCCACCTCTGGTATTCATGCCCTTGTGTACTCCCCTCCCCTTCCAGATGGACTTTTTTTTTTTTTCTTTTTTTTTGAGACAGTCTCACTCTGTTACCAGGCTGGAGTGCAGTGGTGTGATCTTGGCTCACTGCAACCTCCACCTCCCAGGTTCAAGTGATTGTCCCGACTCAGCCTCCCGAGTAGCTGTGTGCCGCCACGCCAAGCTAATTTTTGTATTTTTAGTAGAGACAGGGTTTCACCATGTTGGCCAAGATGGTCTCGATCTCTCGATCTCATAATCTGCCTGCCTGTGCCTCCCAAAGTGCTGGGATTACAGGTGTGAGCCACCACACCTGGCCACAGATATACATCTGATGAATAAAATACTACAAAAGTAGTAGGATGTTACTTCTGAAATAGGTAAAAAAGACTTCAGTTTCCATCTTGGGTGCTCTCTGTCTCTGGGATCACCCACCCTGGGGAAAGGCAGCTGCGATGCTGAGGCAGCCCTGTGGAGAGGCTCATGTGAGAGACCAATGCCTGCCAACAACCATGCGACTGAACTTGGAAACAGATCCTCCCTCCCACAGTTGAAACTTCTAATGGATCCACAGCCCCTGCTGACAGCTTGACTACAGCCTCTTGAAGACCCGAGCCAAAGGCAGCCTGCTAAGCGGTGCCTGGATTCCTGATCCATGTAAACTGGGATAATAAATGTTTTAAATCACTAAGTTTGGGGGCCATTTGTTCCACAGCAATAGATAATCACTACATCAAAAAAACCTCCATTTTTATATGAAGGCTAACATACCATATACCCACTTTTTCACCTTGTTCTTTCTTACTGTATCTTGGACTTCATCCTATATATAGAAGGGTTTCCTTACATTGTTTTAAACAGTTGCATAGATTTCTGTTGTGTGGGTAAACCATAATTTACTTAAAATAGCCCCTTAGGGTGGACATTTGTTTCCAAAGTCTTCATACCTATTGGTTTTTATAGTAGCAACCCCCCTGTACTCCCACTCCTGTTCATTAGGCCTCCCCTCCACCCCCTGGAATTTTCCATTTAGCTAATTTCACTACCTTCCAACAACAACAAAAAATAGTATTTTTTACTGGAATCATTAAATTGATAAACGAATTCAAGGAGAGTCACCGCAATGGGAATACTTCTGGTGCTCCTCCTTTATGTATGCCACTGGCTTATGGATGAAGACACCTGTGAGTTCTGTTCTGTTTTCCTTCAGCTGGGTCAGAACCCCTTTCTCTGTCAGTGTAAGACCGTCTTGGGATGAAATGAAGAATTTTGATTTCCCTCTATCCTGTCCTTCCCCATCCACATCTAGAAATTGACCTTCAGATCCTTCTCTCAGAGTAAGGGTTGTCTCAAGGTGCTGGGTTGCCTGGGCCCTAAAGAGAAGGTCTCCTGTCTGCCCAAGGAGAGCCCAGGCTTTATGGGGACTGTATTACACCAGTCTTTAATTGTAATGAGAATCCAGATACCTTCCCAACCTGCTCAAACACTGGATCGTTTATAATTCCATTTCCCTATGAGAAGGGAGGAAGAGTGCACATTTCAGGGAGTAGGTTTGGGAATGAGGGGAAGGAGAGAACCTAGACCTGGGTTCGAGTCTCAGCTCAGCCTTTGCTAGCTATGTGATCTTGGGCAAGTAATTTCCCCTAAGTCTGTTTTCTCATCTGTATAGTGGAAGTGATGATATGTCCTTACAGGGTTGTAAGGTTTCACTAAGAGGAGATAGTGACGGCTTTGGGTGCATTTATGAGCATTTAAGGAATTGAAATTCACTTAAGCTTTATTAGTCACCCACTAAGTGTATAGCTCTGTGCTAGGCTCTTGAATATCTTTCTAAACCGTAACAAATATTGAAACAAGTATGCTTACTTCCATTAGGTAGATGAGGAGACCGAGACAGAGACCTGGTAAATTCTCTAAATGCCCACAGCTTGTCAGTGATGTTGCCAGAATTTGCTCCAGGGCTTGCCTGGTTCTGGTGAAAGGTGCTTTCCCCCACACCACTGTTCCCTCTCTGCCACAGAAGGCAAGAGCATGCCTAACATCTACTCAGCTGTAACAAGGGTGAGGTTTTCTGATACCCAGTCCTGCACAGGACATGGATCCTGCAGTGCAGAGCTACCTCCGTCGGACTTGGCTGTGGCACACAAAGTATCCAAGCATCTTCCAGGACAGCCACAACCTTGCCAGTTACCCTCCCTTCTGATCCCATAGCCAAGAGGGTTGGAGCAAATCCTAGCACGGTCTGCCAGAGTCTTACACTTTTGCCCTTGATTTCAGGGCCTGATAGGAGAAAGCCAGTGATTCTGAAGGAATGACAGGGGTACCCCTTCCAGGCACTCTCCTCCTCCCTACCCTTCCTGGAAGGCTCCTTCTTGGTTTCCACATAGACCAAAGGAAAGTCATTTTTCCGAGACTATAGGGCCCCAGCCCAGAGATTCCAATCTAGTATGTGCGGGGAGGGGCTAGATATCTGAATCCTTAATAAGTACCCTTCGTTCTGTTGCAGGGTCATTCCTTAAGAAACAGCCTTCATCCTGAGAAAAAGCAGCAGTTAGCACAGAGATTGATGGCTGGGTAGAGTAGCCACAAAGACTGCCCTTCTCTGGGGAAGAAACGCCTTCATAATTCCCTCGCTGCACCTCTTTCCCCCTTTTTGTTGCCAGTTCTGAAGTCCAACGGGTACCTCGGCATTGCTCCCCCGGCCCCTCTATGCTGTTTGGGGTGGGATAGTCATAACTTATGTATACGGGACTTGAGAGTCTGTCGCATCCATATCCATTCATTCTGAGGCCTCCCTGTGTGCCCAGCACAGAACTCATCATTAGTAACACAGAGGTAAATCAAAGAAGTCCATGATTTAGTAGGCCACGCAGATCTGCAAGCCCTTCGTGAGAAGGGCTGTTGTGAAGGATGTGTGGGGAATGCAGTGGATGGAGAGAGTGACTGATTGTTTTTGTGGGTTTTTGTGGGAGGCGAGATAGCGGAATGTGAGACTAGCTCCTCTGTGAGTTAAGTTTCAGCGAGAGTCTTCCCTCTGGTCTCTAGTAGAGTAAGTGATGGGGGTGGGGGTCAGCGTGTCCTGTTGGTCATCATGTGAGTGGGGAACAACCCTCTCTGCTCTGGCTCATCTCTTCTGATTGAAACGTGTGGAGCAGTTCTTAATTTGCACAGAGAGCCCAGACTAATAAATCTGCTACTCAATTGCAATTCCCACAGTGCGTTTATAGGCAACAGCTGACTTTTATCAGCTAGTTTGTTCTTTCATATAAGCAGAGTTTTATGAGGGTCTCCTGAGCTGGCTCATAACGTGATGAAACGTCTGCAAAACTCAACCATAAATCCCTGGCACCTGCCAAGCAGAGGATGCTGTTTTCCAGGCACATTTTGTCCAGCTGGCGGCTCTGTCCCCTTGCCCAGTTTGCATTTTTGCACTTGTCTCTTTAAACTTGGATTTGTTTTTCAGTTCTCTGCGGCCTCTTTAAAGGCAACTAAAAAATGAGGGGTAGGAAAAGGAACTAGAAAGTTACGTCTGTGCTAAAATTACCCCTGGCTTATGTTGCTCTGAAAGCCAGTTTTGATCCCACTGTTGAAACAGAGACATCAGGCTTCCCAGCCACATGAACCCCAGGGCAGGGGACCGGAGGCCGGTGCCAGCCGAGCCCGTTATTAATACTTTGATTCTTTTCTGGGCCATCACCTTTTGTACTTACCAAAGGCCCCTACCCTCAGTTGTCAGTTCTGTAAATTAAAGAAACAACTCCAGAGGCCTTTTCTCCAGATGGTCTCCAAGCATGACATCTTTTCCAAGCCATTTAGAGCTCCCCCAACACAGAGAGATGAAATTTAAATGCCCTCTCTCCTCCAAATAGGGCGAGACCTGTACTCTTGGAGAATGCTGGGTGGCTGGGGTGGACTGGGTGGTTGGGAGAGTTACAAAGGCCTCAGTGGTGCATCTAGGAAAGGTTGAGTGTGGTCCTGGCTGTGTCTCAGGATTACCCACCTGTGTTTATGGGTTCTCTTCATTTTGATCAGACCATTAGGTCAGAAGGCCTGTGACCCATGTTTACAAGGGTTCCCAAGGCTGGTTTCGTGCTCTGCTGTCACTCTCGAAATTCTGAACAGTTTTCAAATAATTTTCCTTTTGCACTGGGCCCTGCAAATTATGTTGCCAGCTCTGCCCAGCTTCTCTCTGGTCCTACTGCTTGTAGCTGCCCCAGCACTGTGGACAGACCCTTTCTTCTCCAAGTTTAAGTCTGAGCCTTTGCAGAGCAGGTTAGTTTCCTGTCATTGAGGCATCTGGCCTTGTCCCTCTCCCAAAGGCTCCCTGTTATCCACTCTTCTGGCTACGGCCAATCCCATTATGTGATAGTATCTCTGCAGGCCCTAAAGAAGTGCCTGTCAATCCCAGCTCGCTAAGTCATCTGCAGCTGCTCCTGGCCCCTTCTTATCATTTTCCAGAAAAGATTTCCAGTCAATGCACTCTGCTGGGAAGAAGCTGCCTGCTCTTCTGGAGGAGCTGGGGTCTTTGCTAGAGAAAACATCCCCTAACTCCCACCTCCACCTCAAAGGCAAGACATTGTTTCCTGCTATGGGAAAGAGACCCACTTTCTTAATTTGCCAAGCCCCACTCAGACACCATCTCCTCTGTGTTATCTCTTCTTACACCCCAGATGAAAATAACCCTTCCTTTCTCAGCACAGTACTTGTACTTCCCTTTATCACTTAATTTTTAAATTAAAAAAAACTAGAGACAGGGTTTCACCAAGTTGTCCAGGCTGGTCTTGAACTCAAGAGATCCACCTGAGCTGGGCTAGGTGTGGCGGCTCACACCTGTAATCCCAGCACTTTGGGAGGCCGAGGCGGGCAGATCACTTAAGCCCAGGAGTTTGAGACCAGCCAGGGTAACATAGTGAGGCCCCATTTCTTAAATAAATAAATAAATAAATAAAAGAAATAGGCCTACCTTGGCCTCCCAAAGCACTGGGATTATAGTCATGAGCCACGACACTCGGCCTATTTTTTTTTTTTTAATCCAGTTCCTGCAGGAAATTTTATTTTTTTTCTTATCCATTCTTATATCCCTACCAGCTCAGCAAGTGGCTCAGCCCCATCTGGGAATTGAGCCAAGTGGTAGAAATGGTGCAGGGGCCTTTGCAGCTCCCTGGCATGGAGAAGATGGGCCCTGCTTTACCCGGTGGGATGGTGCAAGGGGTGGCAGTGGTCTCTGGCAGAGCTGGCTGGCTGCTGGTAGCCATGGCCTCCTGTAAAGCCGTGGTATCCTAGAAAGATTGTGAGCTTCGGCAAAACCCTGGCTCCACCCACCTAGGATGTGGGGCTTGTGTTTTACTGCTCTTACCTGTGGGATGAGGATAAGAAGACCCAATTCACTGAGCTATTTTGAAAATGAAATGAACTAATTCATTCAAACCACAGAGGATGAAGCCCAGCACACAGTAGGTTCTTAATTAATTATAGGTTTTATCCTCCCCCTGGAGGAGGACTTGGGGCTGAGGCCCATTTCCTCCTCTGTCAGGTACCAGCTGGGCTGAGGGTGTAGTCACTGGCTACCTAGGAAGTAGGCTGGCTGATGGAAGTGAAACAGGGCAGAAGATGACCCCTATTCCAACAGCAAAGACCCAGAGGCCACGCTGGGCAGAGCATCCTCCCTTTCCCAGCCAGCTTGGCTTGGGTTCCCTGGCAAGGCTGGCGGACCTAGATCCACCCAGCATTGCCACACTGGCGGAAATGGTGATTACCATCCCAGCCAAACCCTAGGACTGTGGCGACAGCCCTGACAGAGGCCCAGCCGCCACATCAAGGACACGGCTCCACCCTCCTCTCAGCATCCCCTCCCTCCCCAGGCTTCCCCGCCTCCCTCCTTCCCAGAGAACCCAGGGTGTAACCTCTCCTCGAGGCCAAGGTAAGCCACAGCCCTCTGTGGCTGCTTCTGTGTGGTGAAGGTCCTGGGCAGGGAATCGGGACATCGGAGTTCCTGACCCAGCTCTGCCACTCCAGTGGGACCTGAGTGTGTGACTTGACCTCTCTAGACCCCAGGGTCTTCATCAAACAAAGAGGGTGGGTAGGCAAAAGTTTCAACATAGAGCTGCTACAAAAATGAAATGGGCTAACGCACGTAAAAAGAGCTTGAAATCAGGGCTCGGCACAGTGGCTTACATCTGTAATCCTTGCACTTTGGGAGGCTGAGGCAGGAGGATTGCTTAAGCCCAGGAGTTCGAGACCAACCTCGGCAACATATCAAGACCCTGTCTCTACAAAAAAATAAAAAATAAGCTGGATGTGGTGGCATACACCTGTAGTCCCAGCAACTTGGGAGGCTGAGGTGGGAGGATCACTTGAGCCCGGGAGGTCAAGGCTGCAGTGAGCCATGATAGCACTACTGCACTCCAGCTTGGGTGATAGAGCAAGACCCTTTTTTTTTTTTTTTTTTAAAGAGCTTGAAACCATGTCATAGAAATAGAAGCAATTTTCCTCTGAGAAGCAAAGGGATTTGGGAGCCAATAAGAATAACACTGCAATTGCCACTCCTGGAAGTTTCTCAACTTCATGCTTACTCCTAGCGCTTTCACATCCATTAAAAAACCCTGTGAGGTAAGTGCTATTTCCCCTGTTTTACAGAAACAAGGATGCTGATTTAGGGGGATGGTGGTCAAATGACTTCTCAAAGGTAACATAGCCAATCTGAGATTTTAACTCTGATCAGACTCTAGGCAAATCACCTACCCTCTCTGTGCCTCAGTTTATTCTCCTGTGCAGCGGACACCATTATTCCCCTCTGAGAACCACCGTGATGAAATGAACCCATGTGTGAAAAGCACCTGGCACAGTACTGGGCAAATTTTCTTCTCTTGCTCGGAATCAGGAATTCCCGCTACGCATCTTAGCCTTAAGAGCTGCTTTGGGTTGGATGGTCGCTGACTCCAGCCTTTCTGGGGAGTTCTGATGATCGCTCAGTGCAGGAAGCATTGCCCAGGTGGAAGCACAGGTGAGTCAATTCCCGGCTACACTTCAGCGCCCAGGCCAGCCAAATGAGCCTCTTCCTTGCCTGGGGGAATCTGGGGACCTGCATCATTTCTGTCTCTGTCCACTGAAATCATCATTGTTCCCTGCAAGTCTCCAAAGCACCAGAATCCTGCATCACAGCAAGGGGGAAAATGCTCCCAGTGCAGCAAGCCGTGCAGACGTGTTTGAGAGAATAACCAGCACCGTCTGTGCAAGCGGCCGATCCCATCTCTTTGATCCACAGCCCGGGACCAAGGAGGGTAGTTCTCACCCACAGAGAGCTGAATAGCTTCCTCCGTCCAGTTGCCCTTGGGCCTGGCTGCCTGGTCCAGCAAGATAGAGTTGTCCTTATTTATATCCTGTGTAACTCTGGTCCAGTGAAGAATAAACAGTCTCTCCCTCAGTGAGGATTTAAGAATCTAGACCAGTGGTTCTTATTCTCAGCTGCACATTGAAATAATTTGGGGAACTTTATAAAACACTGATGTCTGGGAAGACTCAGGTTCACCCCCTAAGATTCTGGTTTAATTGGCTGGGATGCAGGAATTTAAAAACCCCCTCCCTCACAAGTGGTTCTAATAGAGAGCAATGGCTGAGAACAACTGCTTTGATACAATTCATTCATTTAAAGATCTTTGACACTGTGTGTCAGGCACTATGTGGGCTCCAAGGTGAACAAAAGAATCTGGGTTTTGTCCTCATGGAGCTTGCATTCTAGTGGGGAGGAACAAAATGAATTAGCAATAAAACAATTTCAGATGGTAATAAGGTCTCTAAAGACCATGCAAGCCGGGCACGCGGCTCACACCAGTAATCCCAGCACTTTGGGAGGCCAAGGGGGAAGAATTACTTGAGCCCAGGAGTTTAAGACCAGCCTGAGCAACATAGGGAGATCCTTGTCTCTATAAAAAGTAAAAAAAAAAAAAAAAAAAAAAAAAAAGTTAGCCAGACTTGGTGGCACACACATGGTTCCAGCAATGCGGGAGGCTGGGGTGGGAGGATCACTTGAGCCTGGGAGGTCGAGGCTGCAGTGAACTGTGGTGATACCACTGCATTCCAGCCTGGTTGAAAGAGCAAGACCCTGTCTCCAGAGAGACAGAGAGAGAGAGACAAACATGCAAGTAGTAACAGGATAGAATGACTTGAGGGAGGGTGAGGGGGCGGAGAGGCTTTCTGAGGAGGTGACTTATGTGCTTAGACCTAAATGAAGTGAACGAGGGGGACGTGTGGATCTGGTGCAGCTGTGCTCAGCGCTGTCTGGGCACTCCAAGACCCTTTCAGGGGTTTTGCAAGTGAAACTTTTTATGATACTAAGATGTTATTTGTTACTCTCATTCTCTCACCAGTCTACAAGGAAGTTTTTGGGTGCCCTGTGATGTATGATGATGTCATCACTCTGACAGCTAATGGGAATTGTTCTTAAATATTCTCATGTTTGGGTTTTTTGTTTGTTTGTTTGTTTTTTGAGACCAAGTCTCACTATGTTGACCAGGCTCGTTTAGAATTCCGGGGGTCAAGCAATCCTACTTCTTCAGCCTCCCAGGTAACTGGAACTACAGGTGCACCCCACTGAGCCTGGCTTGTATTCTGTTTTTAAAAATCCTCAAATTTAATTTCTCTGTTAGTAAATAGTGATGGATATAACCCATAAAAACACAAACGGACACTCTTTAGAGTCATCAATTATTTTTTCTAATTTTTTGGAAACAGGGTCTCACCCTGTTGACCAGGCTGAAGTACAGTGGCACAATCACAGCTCACTGCAGCCTCAACTTCCCAGGCTCAGGTGATCCTCCCACCTCAGCCTCCTGAGTAGCTGAGACCACAGATGCATGCCACCACATCTGGCTGATTTTCTTTTTAGTAGAGATGGGGTCTTGCTGTGTTGCCCAGGCTGATCTTGAACTTCTGGCCTCAAGCAACCCTCTCATCCCTGCCCCCCAAAGTGCTGGGACTATAGGCATGAGCCACCACGCCTGGCCTGGAGTCCTCAATTCTTTTTTCTTTTTGACCTCCTGGGCTCAAGCGATCTTCCCACCTCAGCCTCCTGAGTAGCTGGGACTATAGGTGCTCTTGAGTAGCTGAGACTACAGGTGCACACCACCATGTGTAGTTAATTTTGTAGTTTTGTAGAGATGGGGTTTTGCCATGTTTCCTAGGCTGGTCTCAAACTCCCGAACTCAAGCAATCCATTCACCTCGGCCTCCCAAAGTGCTGGGATTACAGGTGTGAGTCACCATGTCCAGCCCCTCAGTTCTTAAGAGTGTAATAGACTCATGGGACCAAAAGTTTGAGAACTGCTGATCTGGCAGGGGAGCCTTCCAGAGAGTCCAGGGGTGGGAACCAGTTTGGTGTATTCAGGAAAGTGCAGGAAGCAGGGCGACCAGAATGAAGAGAGAAAGGGGATGGAAGCACATGAGGTCACAGGGGAAGGCAGAGACCAGCTCTGCAGGGACCTAGAGGAGGACGATTTCAGGCAGAGAAGACTGGGAGGCTGTCCAGGCGTGAGACACCAGACCAGGCTACAGTGATGACAGCGGAGATGGAGAGAAGTTAATCCCAGGGATATCTGGAAAGTTGAATTAGCAGGACCTGGTGATACATTTGATGTAGGGAGAGTAAAGGTGGATGGCTCCAGTTTGCTGGCTGTTCAGCAAGGCAGGGGACAGGTGGGGAATGGGTGGGTAGGGGAGGCAGAATATGAAACATGGGGTTGGGGACATCTGCTGGCTTCTTAAATGGGTTTGGAGGTCACTAGAGAAGTCAGGGCTGGAGTGAGGATCAAGCTTCAGGAGAATGTGTGCAGAGAGAAGGAGAGGCATCTGAGGGGCTTTGCTGGGGAAGCCCAACCTGCATGACATAGCCCAAGGAGATGGCAGAGAGGGTGAGAGGAGAACCAGCAGGTATTGGGGGGCAGGAGCCAAGGAAGGAGACAGAGGAAGGAAGAAACGGAGGTGGGGGAGGAAGGAAGAAAAGAAGGAGGGAAGGAAGGAAGGAAGGAAGGAAGGGAGGGAGGGAGGGAGGGAGGGAGGAAGGGTTCGAGGTGATAAAGAGGCAGAGAGGACACGTAGGATGAGGACAGGCCCATATAGGCTGTGGCCTCTGTAAGAAGAGTTTCTTAGAAGTGGGGGCACAGTAGCTAGTCTGCAGTGGGTTGAAGGGTGAAAGAGATGAGGATATGGAAGTGATGCATGTAGAAAGCCCTTTAAGAGGGAAAGGAAGAAGGCAGTAGCTTGAAGCAGATGCAGGGGGCACTTTGGAATGGAGGAGACAGGACCCTGTTCTGTCAGCTGAGGGGCAGAAGACAGCAGCATGAGAAGGGATGGTTGATGGCACAAAGTTCCCGAACACAGGTGGAGAGGCTGGCTCAGGACCAGGGCAGGGAAGGACGGAAACCTGACAGTGAGTTTGAGGGGTGAGAGTGTCTTTGGGGTGGCAGGTAAGAGGCAAGATCATTTGCTGAGGGGTACCAGGGTGGTGTGGAGGCTCCAGGAGAGGGGAAGGTATGGAAAGGCCCCTAAGGATGCTGGATGAGGAAGTTGCTGGGCTTAACAGCAAGCCTGGGTTTGGGACTTTCTGTCCCTCACCCATCATGAACCTGGTGGTCTCAAAAAATCCAAAGAGTTCCTCACACCTTCCCCAAATGTTTCCCAGTTATCTTCTCCATGCTGGGAGGAGATGGATGGAAGAGAGGTGGGAATGAGCTTTCTGACTTGGTGTGGGGAAACAGGTGCCCAGTGGAGAAAAGGAGCTCTCACAATGCTTCGGGAAGCAGCGGGGGATCGTAACATGGATGTCCTGGCTCCCTGAATCCTAACCACTGGCAGCCATGCCTGGGGCAGGATCCTTTTACCCCTCCCCATGTGGGCTTCCTCTCACCCACCAGCCTCATGGTTCCTAACTGTTTCTTCTTTTTTGCCTCCTCACCACTCCCCACTACATCCAACTGCAGCATAGAAGTCCTCAAGATGGTGGTACTGTCCAAACCTCTCTTGAATCTGCCCTTTCCTCTCTGTTTTCCCTGCCTGGACAATTGCTGGCCTTTGCCTCCAACCTCTCTCCCTCCAGCACACCCTCTGCCAAGAGGATCGCTCTAACATGGAAATCGAGACATGTTGTCCTCTTGCCCCAGAAGACCTTCAGAGGTTCCTGGGGTCTTCAGCCTGGTGTCCAAGGCCCCTTGTGAGCCCTTGAGCCCCTCGTCTTCCCGTGCTCTGCAATATGCCCTCCTCTGCACGTCGCCTTTGTCATGGGGGATCTCTCGCTGGGAATGCCTTCTCCCTTCATCCATCTGGGGAGGTTCCGTTTACCTTTCAGTGTAAACATCACCTCCTCTACGAAGTCTTCTTTGACCACCAGGTCAAGTCACCTCCCTCGTCCGAGTCCCCAGAGTACAGTAAATCCGCACTTAACATTGTTGGTAGGTTCTTGGAAACTGACTTTAAGGGAAAAAACACACAGCAGATCCTCAAATAACAGCATTTTGTTTCATTCAATGTCCATGAGGAAAATATTGGTTTTGTTATATGTTATTTTGCTTAATGTCAGTTTCCAAGAACCGATTGACGATGTTAAGTAAGGACTGACTGTATCACACGCTCCAGTATCATAGCCCATCCCACTTTTGGGTAACTGGCTATTTATGCGTCCATCTCCTTTCCCTGGACTCCTCCAGGATAGGGGCCAGGTTTGCTCCTCTTTTCTGTCCCAGCCAGGAACAGTTTGGAGCCTTGTGGGTGCTGGAATGAATGAATGAATGAATGAATGAATGAATCAATCAATCAATCAATCAATCAATCAATCAATGTTCTCATGGATCCTGTGTCTTCAATGTGGGAATCTTTTCTATAGCTGTCTTTAAAAAAATGTATTATCTGGTTTTATACAATCCAAAAATGCATAGGGACTCAAAGACCCAAGAAGGGACTTTGCAGTGCAAAGGAAGAGAACTCAGCCCCGCTGAAGTGTGCACAGAGGACCACTGGCAGCTTCCCGGGTTCCCCTGCAGAAGGCCTCCTGAGACCATTAACCAGGACCCCTGGGGAGTCCCGTACTACCAGCTGAGCCTCTGGACAACACAGTCCAGAGAAGCACTGATGGCTGGGAGGCCTAAGGGAGACAGCAGTCACTCATCAACCCAGATTGGCACAAGTTGCCCTTGCCCAGAGGCAGGGGGCTGTATGGGAGGAACCCTAATCCATGAGGCCCTGGCTCCCCGAGCCTGCGTGACAGCCTGGACAGTCACAATGGTTGTGTATAGTCACATCTGCAGGTAATTTCTTCATCCATCTGCATTGGAATGGATCTCATTCAGTTCATTAGAACAACACCCTCTGTCCCAGTGCCATCTCTCAGGCGGGAGGGGCTGCTGCGTGCCCTGGAGAGCATGCTGCTCAGGCTCCGTGTTGGAACCTTCTGTCTCTTAGTGGGCTCTAATTGCATTAGGAGTAACCATGAGGTCAGCGGGCATGCTTGTTATAGGCGGCCTGGCCTCCAGCCGCCTGGGTGCGTGCACAAGGAGCTCCCAGGCCGTGCTGTCTGACATTTGCGATCGTTTAATGGAAATAAGTTCCATCTTGGAGCTCTGTTCAGCCTTTCATACAGCAGCCAAACTGTCCTCCTTGGACAGTACATAAATCCTGCTGGCAAGTCACTGGGCCAGCTCGCCTCCTGGAGCTGGTTCCCTCCCGGAGCTCGGCAGGGTGCAGCTGTTTGCACCCCAGTTCAGGAAAGGTCCTGGGGTGCTGATGGGGTGCAGGCGGGGGAGGAGAGCACTATTTTGGGAGCCAAATTCCAGAGGAGCAGCATCCAGGCTGGGCAAGTTATTAATGCTTAACTCTCTGAGCTTTGGTTTTTCTCATCTGTAAAAGGGGAAGGTTGATACTTGCTTCTCTTAGTTATTCTAAGAATTAAAGGCCCAACGATGCCTGACACCCTGTAGCTACACAGAATGTGATTTTTTCCATCAACCATGTACCAGCTGTGTGAGCTTGGGTGAAGCACATAACTTCTCTGTGCTCCCATTTCCTCACCTGTAAAATGACATCATGGCAGTGCCTATCTCATATGGCATTTGTGAGGATTATGTAGGGCAACATGGGTAAGGCGATGAGAATGGCGCCTGCACGTGGGAAGCCCTCAGCGCACATTGCTGTCACTGTTTTTACTTCTTTGTAGGACACAGCTTTGGAGTGAGGCCGGGTAAATACATGATTTGGGATGGTTTGGCAGCTGATCCTCTCCTGGCAGGGTTCTAAGCTGAGAAAGGTGGCAGGTTTGGAGGAGAAAGAGGGCCAGTGAGAATACTGAGTTCCAGACTGACCAAATATCTTGTTCCTTTAACAGATGTTTGTGGAGGTCCTACTGTGTACCAAGCACTGGGTTAAATATGTCGAATTGACAGGGATGTCTACCTGGTTACTGGATATTCATGTGATCTGTTGATTTTATTTTTCTCTTCATTGGGCTATTCACTTATTTATAAATAAATAAATAAATACCTCATTGATGCTGCCGCAGCTGAGCTTCGGGGTGTACTTCGATGGCTCACAGGTCCCAGAATTTTAGAGTCCAGCTCTTGCTCTGTTCACCATCTCCCCCTTTTTCCAGCCTAAGCAGAGACCTCCCCTCTTCCAGGAAGGAAGCGCTCCTGAGGCCATTAACCAGGACCCCTGGTGAGTCCCATACCACCATCCCCTCTAGACCAGGTGAGGTGTCTGGACCTGATTATTTGTCTATCACAGCACTGACAATGCACTATCTTGAAGTTTTCTGGTCACTTGTTCCTGACCAGGGATGGACAGGAACTGTGTCTCTTGCTCCCTGCTCTCTAGACACCAGTGAATGCCCAGCACTAAGGACATGCTCGACCAATATTTGTCAAACAAAGGGATGAGCATGGACTTTGGGCCTGCAGCTGGGCTTAGGAGTAGGGCCCCGAGAGGTGACCTACCTGTCTAAAACAGCCCCTCAAGACTACCCACACACCCAGGCCCCACAGAATGTTTCCAGGGCCAACGAATTCACCATCTTCCTCCCACTCTTGTTTCAGTTTCTAAGCCCATTGGTCAGGAAGTTCTTCCCAATGTCTACCTAAGTCTCCAGAAATAACTTTGGCCAATTGTCCTAGAGCCAAACAGCATGGAGACAGAGGGGTGTCCTCCCCAAATGCCTCCCCTTGCTTCGCCAAGGGAAAGAATGCACGAGGAACCAGCACAGCAGGGTGAGGAGGATGGGGGACAGGTTGGAAATTGGACTGACAGATGTCCAGTGCATGTTCCCATGGAAATACAATGTACTTGTAGTGAACAGGGCTTGGCAAAGAGGGCCTGCATCTGATCTGAAACTCAAGAGCTTTCCTAGTGGAGAGGCACTGGCAACCAAGAAAGGTGAGCTCTCAAGTCATGAGCAGCCAGGCATCCTTCGAGCGTGGCAGGTGCACTGGGAATCTTGGAATACCTACCAGGCACAGCGGAAGAAGCAGACAGGGTGGGCCTTTCCAGACCCTTAGCCTTCCTGGGCTGGGTTGAGAGAAGATACCCAGGCCGGCCTGGACAAACAAAGGACTGTGTAGCCTGGGCCAGGACTACTCACTATTGGACAGGCCAGAAAGAAGGGGCCTCCAGCAAGGCTGCCCTGCAGGAAGGAAGGACCTCATCTGCAGTCTGGGTCAGCCTCAAAGGCAGGAGCTCTCCAGCCCAGCTGCACACAGGTCCCTGCCATCCTCACTGCCCTCCCGCAATGTTCAATGCCACCTTGTGCTGGGCCCAGAGAGATCAAACAACTTTCCAGGGGCTCTGGGAACACCAACCAAACCCTTCTTCCCAGCTCTTCACTCCCTAAAGGACCACTTCTAGCCTCTGTCTGGTTTTCCTGAAGTCTCACTGGTCACTCTAATCAGAGGGTGGTGGGACCACCTCTGGGCCAGGAGGCCAGTGACTTGCAGTCAAGTTCCAGCTCTGTATGACCTTCACAAGTCCCATCTCTCTGAGTCCTGAGTTATTTCACCTCCATAGAGTGGTAAAGAGCAAAGATTTTTAAATGCTTTTTATATTTGTTATTTTCTTTGAGACAGACTTTTGCTCTTGTTGCCCAGCTGGAGTGCAATGATGTGATCTTGGCTCACTGCAACCTCCACCACAGGTTCAAGCGATGTTCCTGCCTCAGCTTCCCAAGTAGCCGGGATTACAGCTGACCGCCACCACGCTCAGCTAATTTTTGTATTTTTAGTAGAGACGGGGTTTTACCATGTTGGCCAGGCTGGTCTTGAACTCCTGACCTCAGGTGATCCACCCACCTCGGCCTCCCAAAGTGTTGGGATTACAGTCGTGAGCCACCGTGCCCAGCCTATTTTTATTTTTTAAAGAAGTAGAAACCTTAGTATTGTGGAGAGAAATGTGAGGAATGTCAATATGTAAAACAAAGCGGGACTGCTCTGGCAGGAGCCTGGGAGTCTGGGGTCCTGCCTGCTCAGCCTCCCCTATACCTCTGAGCACCTCTCCCACAACCACAGCCATGGCACTGCAGGATAGCTAAGGGACTTCTTGTCCTTAAGCTTAATAGGGGCTTCCAGGTGGGCTAGGACTGGAAAGTCCAAGGGCAGTGCTATCTGCTGGAGAGATAGCTGGCTCACTAGTGGGGAGAGGGGAGGGCAGGCCCATTGTGCCTTGCTCATGAAGACATTTCTCAAGGAGAACTAGCTTCCTGGGGATGGTTGCGGCTCCAGCCGAAGGTGCAATATGAACCACCTCCCTCCCAGAGCTGCACATGGAGGGAGGCAGCTACCCAGACATCCCTCAGCAAGCTGCCAGGGTCACACTGCCTGGGGACAGGAGACCCATGTGATGACCCCCCACAGGCGCCTGCACCTTGGGCGGGATAGCAGGAAGCAGATGCAGAGCAAAGTGCAGAGCATGGAGCCCCCTACCTAGAAGTGATTGGAGCCCTCGGGTCCAGCTTACTATCCCCAGGGAGAGCAATCGTGGAGAGTACCAGACCAGGCCCTGCTGCCAGCCTCTGCTCCGGAAACCCCCTCATTCCACGGTGTCTGCTTAATCCCTGTTAACAGTGGGCTGACCTCCCGCCTCCGTGGCCTCACACTGGGCCTGCCCCAGATCCTCACAGGCCTCCTTCGAAAAATAAATAAATACTTTCTCCATTATCCCATTAGCAGCTTCACAGGTTTTTCTGCTATTAGTTCCCAGCTCCAGTGAAAGTGGAAACACGTGTTCCAAAGAGCCTCCGCTTGCCCACCAGCCACCACGGGGCTGGTGCTACACTCGAGGCAGGAGCTGTGCCTGGCCACCTGCAGCTGCCCACTGGGGAGAGTGGGGGTCAGAATTCGTTCAGCTCTCCCCAAAATTCTGCCACTTTCAGCATAAACCAGGGGTCTCCACACAACTGGGCAAGGAGCTGGGAGACACAGCTTCTGTGTGATGCTCTTCACTGGCTGTGTATCTTCTGGCAAATCTCATTATCTCTCTGGGCCTCAGTTTCTATTTTATTGTATTTTATTATTTTGAGACAGAGTCTCCTCTGTTGCCCAGTCTGGAGTGCAGTGCTGCAATGTTGGCTCACTGCAATCACCATCTCCTGGGTTCAAGTGATTCTCCTGCCTCAGCCTCCCAAGTAGCTGGAATAACAGCCGGGCATCACCATGCCTGGCTACTTTTTTTTTTTGTATTTTTAGTAGAGACGGAGTTTCATCATGTTGGCCAGGCTGGTCTCAAACTCCTGACCTCAAGTGATCCACCTGCCTCAACCTCCCCAAAGTGCTAGGATTACAGGCGTGAGCCACTGTGCCCGGCCTCAGTTTCTATTTTAAAATGGAGATTATAACTCCTATTTTAAGGACTAAAGGATCAAAATTATCTGAACAGACAAGAAAGGGTCTTCAAGTGCTTTGCTAGTGGGGATGGGGTACTTGGGAAAGTCTTACTCTTCTGGCCTTTGCTGGCCACCTCTACTTCTTCAGATATAGTAAAGGAAGTAGCCAGGCCTTCCCTCACTGCACTGCCCTACACTGCAAGAGAGAGCCTTTGGGAGCTCAGACCCCTGGGGTTGGCTACCTCCCTTTTGGTGCCTAGTGCATTCCCCTCCCCATGGCCACAGTTCTCTGAGAAGGTTCTAGGATGCTCCATCATTGGCTCCTCAAGGTGGGGCAGGGCGCTGCCCAGCTGGCCTCAGCTAACACCCCCACAATGCCCAGTGCAGGCCCTGGCACAGAGCAGAATCAGTCTGGGAGCTGCACATGTTTGTCTTCCGGTTCCATCTCTCGGCTCCTTTTCACTTCCTCTGCCTGTGACCCCAGGCAAGGGGGGCCCAGGTGTGCGGGAGTGTGGCCTGCTTCTGGCTGCCCACTGGGCACCTGGGACTTGGGTGGACAGGCAGTTAGTCTGTGCAGAGTCTGTCAGCGGTTGGAATCTGTTGGCAGTGCCTGTGAGGTCACTGCTCTGCCTTCCCATTTCAAAGGAGGTGGGACTAAGTCCTAACTCGGGCCATCTCTGGAACCCTCTGTCTCTTGGCTCCCACTCTTCTGCCTGCCCCTTCCCTGCAACTCCACCCTGCTTCACTTCTCTTGTCTGTGAGCTTCTTGAGACAGAAAGGGTGTCTTGTTGTCCCTTGGACATGCTGTGCTCCATTCAATGCCAAATTGGAACGGTGGTTTTCTTATGGATTGGCTGTAACCTTGAACAAGTGACCTAACTTCTCTGTACCTCTAATTTTCTCATCTTTAATGCACATTGCATTGCTGTGAAGGTCTAGTGGGATAATGCATTAGCACAGTCCCTGGCACCTTGTAAGCCCCCCAGAGAATGAGCTGTTGTTCTTACTCCCTGTCCTGGCAAACCAGCACAGCTTGCTAGAGGGTAGTGCGCAGCAAATGAGCATGTGAATGCATGCTCAGTCCTAGGCCCTGGCCCTCAGCCCCTCCCTCTGGTTCCTGGCCAGGAGGGAGATGCTGTCAGCTCTGCCAGAGTGTGGTTTCCCAGCATGGGAAAGGCTGTCCGGACACCTGGGAACAGCAGGATGACTGTGCCTGGGCAGCCCCGGGGCCCATAGTCTCTCTGGGCAGAAAGGAGCCCAGAGCGCATTCCTGGGTGGAGAGCTGGATTGGCCTCCCCGCACTGTGGGACTTGGCCTCAGTGTTCCTCTGATGAGTTGGCCTCATCTTACCAACCCCACGGCTCCTCTCTGTGGGTCCATTTGAGCAGCCTGGCAGCAGCCAGGCCTCCTTTCCCGGCCCCCTGGGAAGCCCCCCTTCTCACCTATCAACCAGCAGCTCCCATCCCCTTGGTTCTCCCTGAGGTTGGACCAGGGCATTTTTCCACTCTGACGTGCTAAGCCCCTGCCAGAATGAACCACCCATGTAGGAAGAGGTGAGGCCGGGGCCGGACTGAACGATGCTGTGACTTGCTTTCTCCATCTTGGCCAATGCTGGCCCTCAAGGAGGCAGAGGCGGGAGGCCTGGTAACCTTCTCCCTTCTGGGATCCTGGGCTGTCTCTGGCCAGAAGCCAATTAGGCACTTTGGCATCAGGTGCCTTTGCAAGCCAGGATGGGGGTGGGAAGGCCCAGCCTGCTCTGTACCAATGTTGGTAGGGGGCTGGGCACGGCCTCATGGGGAGCTGGCCTGGACACAGCAGAGGCAGGCGGCTGCACTGCCTGACCTCCTGTGAGTCCAGAGGCTACCATTCTGTGATTGATTCTCCCCTCGGAGCCTCTGGGCTGCTCTCCTGGGAAAGCCGCAGGTCTGGGTCAAGGGGAGGGAGTCTGGTATGGACCATATTCAGGGACGGATTAGCCGGGGGAACTGCTCCCACCAGCAGGGAGGGGAGAGATAAAGCTTGTGAACTGGAGAAGGGGGGCCCAGCACCGAGACACTCCCTCCATGACCCCAGGCCCGTGCAGAGCTGGTGTCTGTGGTGGGGGAGGGGGCCGCCCCCTTTCCCAGGGTACTGGCTGGCCGTGGAGCCCAGCACTTTCTCAGGCCCTTTATTAAATTTCTCAGGAGCAAGAGGGGAGGTTATCCCTCCCCTTCTTCCCCGGGCTCCCCTCCTTTTGTCTCCCTCCCCAGGAGGGTCGGGAAGGAGCTTTTCTCATTATTGTGGTTATTAAAAAATAAATGAGGCAGAGACAGAGACACAGAGGGAGAGACAGAGAGGCTGAGAGACAGAGGCAAGCAAAGAGAGACAAAGAAAGACAGACAGATAGAAGACGGAGCTAGGAAGACAGATGCAGAAGGAAGTAGACACAGAGAGACCGAGAGAAATGGAGGAGAGGTCCAGGGCAGCTTGGCATGGTGGGAAAAACAGGTTTGGGGACTTTGAGCTGTGTTTAAAGTCACACCTGGTACCCAGTCATGTGGGCTTGGGCAAGCTACTTCATCTACTTGAGCCTCAGTTTCTCGTCTGCAAAATGGAATAATAATTCTTAGTTTGTAGTATCAGAAGCATAGACAGAGAGACAGAAGGGAGAAGGGACAGAGAGAGCTCAGTGGTGCCTGGAAAGCCCCCACTGCCCATGAGCAGAACAGGACTCTGAGTTGCAGGACCTCTTCCCTGGAGATGACTGTTTCTGGGGTCCAGGCTCCTCTTCCTTATTCATCATCTCACTTCTATGAGCCAATTCATGGCTACTAAGTGGAAAACAAACTGGAGTCCTAGAATGTTCACCTTGACCAGGTGCTCACACCTGGAATCCCAGCACTTTGGGAGGCTGAGGCGGGCAGATCACTTGAGATCAGGAGTTCGAGACCAGCCTGGCCAACATGGTGAAACTCCGTCTCTACTAAAAATACAAAAATTAGCCAGGTGTGGTGGCATGTGCCTGTGGTCCCAGCTACTCGGGGAGCTGAGGCAGGAGAATCACTTGAACCCAGGAGGTAGAAGTTGCAGTGAGTTGAGATTGTGCCACTGCATTCCAGCTTGGGAGACAGAGTGAGACTTTGTCTCAAAAAATTAAATTAAATTAAAGTTAACCGGGCGTGGTGGCGTGCGTCTGTACTTCCAGCTTCTTGAGAGGCTGAGGTGGAGGTGGGAGGAGGGCTTGGGCCTGGGAGGTGGAAGCTGCAGAGAGCTGTGATTGCACCACTGCACTCCAGCCTGGACAACAGAGTGAGACGCTGTCTCAAAAAAAAAAAAAAAAAAAAATGTTCACCTCACGTTGTTGTTTTTCCTTTTGTCTCCCAAACTAAAGAACCTGACCATGAGCTTTGGAGGCAAACAAACCTGGCACTGAATTCCAGAAACCTGCTATGAAGTTTTTAAGGGCAAAGGGCTAATATATGTTGATCTCATAGCTTTTTTTTTCTTAAATAACTTTCTTCAGGTATAAAATTCACAGGTAAAATGTACCCACTTTAAGTGCACAATTCAATGAAGTTTTCGTTTTTGATTTTGAGACGGAGTCTCATTCTGGCACCCAGGCTGGAGTGCAGTGGTGCAATTTCGGCTCACTGTAACCTCTGCCTCCCGGGTTCAAGCGATTCTCCTGCCTCAGGCTCCCAAGTAGCTGGGATTACAGATATGCAATACCACACTCGGCTAATTTTTTTTTTTTTTTTTTTTTTTGTATTTTTAGTAGAGATGGGGTTTCACCATGTTGGCCAGGCTGGTCTCAAACTACTGACCTCAAGTGATCAGCCTGTCTTGGCCTCCCAAAGTGCTGGGATTACAGGTGTGAGCCACCACGCCCAGCCCTATTTTCTTTCTCTATAGATTTGTCTTTTCTGGACATTTCATTAAAATAAATCATGCAGCATGTGGTATTTTGTGTTTGGCTTCTCTCAGAATGCTTTGAGATTCCTCCATGTGTGACCCACTTCATCCTTTTTCACTGCTGAGTAGTATTCCACAGTGTGGATGGCCGTGTACTATCCCTTTACCCACTGATGGACCTCTGGGTTGTTCATAGGGTATTTTAAGGGTAGAATAAGACACTGTGTGTAATGTAATTGGGTCAGTAAATAGGTCATCTTACATGGGTTAAAGAGAGAGAAGGAGAGGAGAAATTTCTTTGCAGACTAACTACAAGGCAGGCACAGACGGAAGCACACTATAGCCATTTCCTTCTTACGCTACAACTTTGGGGTAGCAGTAAGTACTATAATCCTCTCCATTTTGCAAAGGAGGCACGCATGGCTTGGAGAGGGGATTGTGACTGTCTTGTCCGAGGTCACACCCAGTAAGTGAGGAGCTGGGAGCTGAGCCCAGGCGGTTGGCCCCCGCCCTGCAGCTTCTCCTTGGCTCTGCCTGCCTCACACTCTAGGGAGCACCAGGGCAAGAGCTGGAATTCCTGCAGGCTTCCTGCACTCAGCACCCAGCTCTTGCCTTCACTCACATGGCCTGCTCCTTTGCTTTTGCTCTTCTTCCTCAGCATTGGCTAGGAAACTCCCCCATGTCTTTTCCCTCCTCGACATCCCTGTAGCACCTCCAAGCATGGAGCACCTGTGATATGCCAGGCCCTGCTTCCCAGGTGTGGCCTTAGGGATCTGCTGTCATCCTCAGGTCATCCTTGGAGGTGGTTGTGTGGGCACAAAGGCCCAGAAAGTTTCAGAAACTTGCCCAGGATCAGAGTTCGTGAGCAAGTTGTGGAGCCCGCATTCTGATGTCTACATCTGCTTGATTCCAAAGGCCACTCTCCCTCTCTCCCCTTCTGTGCTCCTCCCACCCAGAGGCTGGAGCTCCACATCTGGCTCCCAAATGACCCCCCAGGAGGGAAGGCGAAAGGCTGGGGACCTTGTGGTAAGGGAAGACAGAGCAAGGGAGGGCGGGGGATACCAGAAGGGGTGGGCAGAAGGGCCAGCTGGCCTTCTTCCCTGTAGCTTGGAGGCCCTCCCCGGGATGGCAGGGTGCGGGAGCTGCCCTCTCCTCTCCTCCCAGCGTCTTCTGGGAGACAATGTGCTTCTCATTAGGCTGGCGTTGGGTTTTGCAGACCTCTAATGGTGAAGGTTTGGGGGTGTGAGGAACTGCACATCTCTGCACCTCACATCTCCTGAAGGGGAGAGCAGTCAGGCCCCTCCTACTTCCTGGGTGGCTCTCAGCCACGGGAGATGGCTGTGCCCTCACCGGCACCGAGTGCTAGCCCGAGGGGAGAGGAGTCCTTGAGAGGAGGGGCTGATCAGCACTGAGACAAGTGAGATGAGGCCATGCTGACGTTATCTGCTTCACAGGATGGACTGTCCACCTCTGGAATCCTCTAGGACCACCCACTCTTCTTATTAGGCCTCCCCCAAAGCAGAGTCATATCTCCCCTGACACTGGGGTCCCTGAGGGCTGAGGGCTCTCCCTCAGCCTTCCCCACACCCCACAGGAGGGCTGTGGAGCTGCAGTGGAGGGGCGCATGCTGCACCCCACCCTGTGCCAGCAGCGTTGGGCTCACAGTGGGGAAATTGAGTAATGAGCGTGTAACCGAGTTAGGCCCATGGGAGCCTCTGAAGGCTCTGGTTTCCGGTTTCCTCCCCACCCAGTGTGTCTGTCTGGGTGACTGCAAGGGGCCAGGATGCCGCCTTCTCAAACCTTCCAAAATGCTCTCTGAGAGTCTGAGCCCTGCAAGGCAGGGCTGCCAGGGGCAGGCAGGATGTGAATGTCAGGCTGCCGGAGCTCCCGGTCACATCTCACTGCACATAAACACGCCCCGTCAGTCACATAGGCACACGGAGACCCACGTGAGACCCTCCCTCCAGTTACTGACATGCACACACATACACTCACACACACATGTGTGCCCCCCAGGTACTAACACACATGGACACACAGAGACAGCCACCCTAGGGAGGCACTTGAGAGTCTTACAGCCAGGTGCGGTGGCTCACGCCTATAATCCCAGCACTTTGGGAGGCTGAGGTGGGAGGATCGTTTGAGGTCAGGAGTTTGAGACTAGCCTGGCCAACATGATGCAACCCGGTCTCTATTAAAAATACAAAAATTAGCCAGGTGTGGTGGCGCGCACCTGTAATCCCAGCTACTCAGAAGGCTGAGACAGGAGAATTGCTTAAACCCAGGAGATGGAGGTTGTAGTGAGCCAAGATCACACCACTGCACTGGGTGACAGAATGAGACTCTGCCTCAAAAAAATAAAAATAGAGTCTCTTACACACTCAAGCACACTTCTGTGGGCACACACTCAGGCATGTATATGTCAACCCACAACTGGCACACACACACACACTCTGACACCTGTTCACAGTCCACATGGCTGGGGCACACCACTTCAGACACACTTGGGCGTGTCCTCAATCTCAGTGCAAGCTCAAGTGTGAAGAACCCTCAGGTTCCCGGCTGGGAGGAACCTTGGGAGAAGAGCACCATGCCCAGGCCCTGCCTGGCAGGCCCTCCTTCCAGGCCTCCCCAGCTGTTGTGACATCACCCAGGGAGAGACGTAGCCTAGTCCTGGCTCCAACCTCTGGAAGCCCTCATGGCATCTGACTTTTGTCAGATGGGCCTTGTTGATCTGGTCCTTTGGGAACCATCTCTGGTGACTTGAAGTCTCAGGTGCTGGAGTCCAAGGCTGACTCTCAAAGGGAAGGGGCTCTGGGAAGGGGTGCAAGGGCAGGAAGACTCTCAGGGGTGGGGTCAGGGGCCTTGCCAAAGAGAAGCATTGGCTTGGATTAGGGAGGACACCTTCTCCCATGCAAACTGAGAACCTTTGGTTTATTTGTTTACTTAAGCAGAAGGAGCAAGAAGCCCAGGCGCTCTGACCCCATGGTGTCTTCAGCAGACAAGGAAGATGCAGGGGTAGAGACCAAGGCCACGGCAGGTTAGGGAATCCAAGTCACAGGAAGGCTGATTTGAACCCCCTAGGCTGGGCAGGATGGCTTTTGGTTGGTGGCGGGGGAGGGGTCCTGGGTTTTGAGGGAGGGAAGAAAGCAGGAACCAGGGTAATGTGAAGAGGAGAGGCCCCATCCTGTTCCTGGCTACAGGGACCAGAATGAGCAACTTGAGAGGAGCCAGAACAGGATCTACCAGCTGTTGGGGCCTGGGGCCTGAGCTCTAGGCCACTCAGTCTCCATGAGTCTACCTCTCATTCAATCCTAGGTTAGAGCTTTCCTCTGGCTCCCAGAGCTGCTGGGCTGCAACTTGTCTCTCTCTATTCTAACAAGTACCTGTCTCCCTCACCAGGCGGTGAGCTTATTTTATGCCATTCATTCATTCGTTATCAGCTAAATAACCTGAGGCCTAATTATCTTCTCTGAAGCATGGATAATAGTATCTTTCTCATAGGATTATTATTTTTTTCTTTTTTTTTGAGAAGGAGTTTCACTCTTGTCGCCAGGCTAGAGTGCAGGGGTGTGATCTCAGCTCACTGCAACCTCCGCTTCCCAGGTTTAAGCAATTCTCCTGCCTCAGTCCCCCAAGTAGCTGGGACTACAGGCACGCACTACCACCCCCAGCTGATTTTGTATTTTAGTAGAGACAGGGTTTCACCATGTTGGCCAGGCTGGTCTCGAACTCCTGACCTCAGGTGATCTGCCCGCCTCGGCATCCCAACGTGCTGGGATTACAGGTGTGAGCCACCGCACCCGGCCCCTCATAGGATTTTTAGATGGAATGAATTATTATGTAAATCTCATAGAATACCACCTTCACCAGGTGCAGTTGACTCACACCTATAATCCCATCACTTTGAGAGATCAAAGGAGGATTAGTTGAACCAAGGAGTTTGAGACCAGCCTGGGCAACATAGTGAGACCCCATTTCTACAAAAAAATTTAAAAATTAGCTGGCATGGTGGTGTGCACCTGTAGTCACAGCTACTCAGGAGGCTGAGGTGGGAGGGTGGCTTGTGCCTAGGAGTTCGATACTGCAGTGAGCCAAGAAATATGCCACTGCACTACCTTCCAGCCTGGGTGAAAGAGCGAGGCCCTGTTTCTAAAAAAAAAAAAAAAGAAAAGAAAAGATAAACCACCTCCTGGCCCAAAATTAATGCCACACATATATTAGCTTTAAAAACCTAACCAGCCCTATGCCAAACATTTGATAGGCACCGGGTATATGGCAGAGAATAAGGCAGACACAGTGCTGCCCTCAACAAGCTCAAAGTCTTAGGGCCTCGGGGACAGGGTGGGGAGTCATCCTTGACCAAGTGACTGAGATAATGTGTAATGACTATTGTAATGGGGGAAGGCAGGATTTTTACGGGAGCACAAGGCAGGAGGTCCTAGCCCAGGCAATGGGTTGGGGAAAGGCTTCCTGAGGCAGGAACTTTCAAGGTGAGACCTGCAGGGATGAGTAGAAGTAACCAGGTGAGGATGAGGAGGAAGGGGCTCCAGGCAGAAGGCACAGTGTGCACAAAGGCTTTGAGGTCATTATCAACTCCAGGGTCTAGCCCATGGCCTGGCCATATCAAACTGCCAGTCAATATTTGTTTTTGTTTTTGTTTGTTTGTTTTGAGACAGGGTCTGGCTCTGTCACCCAGGCTGGAGTGCAATAGCATGATCTCACCTCACTGCAACCTCTGCCTCCCGGGCTCAAACCATCCTCCCACCTCGGCCTCCCAAGTAGCTGGGACTACGGGTGCACACCGCCACGCCCAGCTAATTTTTGTATTTTTGGTAGAGACAGGGTTTGGCCACGTGGAATTCCTGGGCTCAAGTGATTCTCCCGCCTTGGCCTCCTACAGTGCTGGGATTATAAGCTCAGCCACGATACCAGACCAGTCAATATGTGTTGACTGGAGCATCAATTGCTTACCAGCTTCTGCATTTCATCGCATGGGATCTTTGTAGCAAAGATGGGAGTTAATGTACACCAATTTCACAGAGGCGATGCTCAGCAGCTTACAGAGGTGGCCAAGGTCACATAGCTCCGGGATCTATAGTAAAGTCAGGACAGTCTACCTTCTGTCATCTGGCTTTGGGGGTTCAGGGGAATGTTTTCTTTGCTGCTACTATAGAGAACCACTGAACAGAAAAGACCTAGGCAAGAACCGGCAGGCTAGGGACAGGCTCCCAAGGCTCTCTCCTTTGAAGCACAGCCCCTGGGGTCTCTGAGATTGAAATCCCTGGAACCCAAGTTTCTGGAAGACCTTTGTCCATCCTGAGCCCTATGGTCTGTCCTCCTCCCACACCAGCCTCTCAGGGGCCTGGACTAGAGACCCTGGCTCCCTGGGCTCACTTCTGCCCATCTCTCCCTCTCTGGGGTCCCTGGGTGCTGCATCTGGCTCCTGTGAGAATAAAGCCTCTGGGTTGCCACTTCCTGGGTAGTTCTTAGGAATGTGCCTCTGCAGCAGTGGCAGATGTGGGCTTGGGATGAAGTCGTGATGAGGGTGGCGGTGAGGTCTGGCAGAACACCCTCTGTCCGACACAGCTGAGCTCCCTTCTCCAGGCCCCTGCCTGCTTCCACCAGCCCCAGCTGTAATAGTCTCACCAAACCCTTCAAACCAACACATCTGGGGGAGGCGGATGAACAGTGCATCTTGCTTTGGAAAGTTTAAGGCAAGTAAGCTCTGGGGATCTAGGAGGCCCCATGTGTGCACTGAGAGGTGTGGAGGGTGGGGTGGGGCGGGTAGTGCAGACGCCAGGCCCAAGGAAAGGCAGGGGCAGGGGGCAAGAGCCTGGTTTCTGACCCTCAGCCCCATTGTCTGGTTGACTGTCAGCCTGTTTCCAAGTTAAAAATGCTTCTTCCTGGCCTGGTGTGGTGGCTCACACCTGTAATTCCAGCACTTTGGGAGGCCGAGGCGAGTGGATTTCCTGAGGTCAGGAATTCGAGACCAGCCTGGCCAACATGGTGAAACCCCATCTCTAAAAATACAAAAATAAGCCAAGTGTGGTGGCACGCACCTGTAGCCCCAGCTACTTGGGAGGCTGAGGCAGGAGAATTGCTTGAACTTGGGAGGTGGAGGTTGCAGTGAGCCAAGATTGCGCCATTGCACTTCAGCCTGGGCAACAGAGGGAGATTCCATCTCAAAAACAAAACAAAACAAAACAAAAAAACAACTTCTTCCTTAGGGGGTCGGGTCCCAGACCAGGCCCGCTACACAGACTGAACACCAAGCCCACTACACAGACAGGAAAACCAAGAGCTATGTATGCTAGGGGGTGCTAAGGGCAGGTCTGTCTTCCCTTCCTCCCAGGGTAGTCTGCCCTTCCCGAGAAAGCGGAGACCAGTCTGTCTGTCCTTCCACTCACCCATATTCGGGCCACTCTCAACCCCCAACCCCTCTAAACGCCCCCTGGAACCTGTCCCCAGCGACCCCCTTCTAGGGAATGTGATGAAAGGTCTATTTATTATACTTCAGCTCGGACAGTTGTTTCAGATGTTTCCAATTCGTCGGACTGCTCAGACATCTGTTCCTGGTTGAAGGCAGAGAAGAGAAAGAAAAAAGGAAAAAACTCGATGCATTTCCCACACCCTCACTCAGATGCACACAGACTCGCACATCCCCTTGCTCTCTTGCCCTCCCCAAGACCCTCAAAGCAGGCTCCCTCGTCCTCACCCACACTCACAGCCTCACTCACTTTCACTGCAACCATATCCTGTGCTCAATGCAGCTCCCAGGTTTGTGCTGAGATGCTGATGTTCCCACTTTCCACCCTCGCCTACCCCACGCAGCCTAGTGTGCACACTCACGCCTACACCTGTCCCCTCTCGGGGCCTCACACTCCCATTCCTAGGTCATGGTGAGGGTTCCTACGGTGGAGGGCCTGGACCGTGTCTCGCATTCCAGTCAAGACCCTAAAAAGTGGGCTGTTATCTTCCCTACCTCCCAGGGCTATTGTGCTGGGAGGTAGTTAAAATCTTGCGTGTTAGGCGCCTGACCTGGCAGCAAGCTGGCACTCTGAGAGTGTCTGTCATGGCTCCTGGTGGCATTTCCCCCTTCCCCTATGTACAGACACACAGCCACGTATGCATTTGCTCCTACAGTGGGGATTGAAAGATTCCAGGGTCCCGGGGAAACTTGAGGTTCTGTGATTCTTGACCCTCACACGTAGATGTACAAGCTGCACATGGATGTGTGCTCAGCGACCCAGTCTAACACATGCATGCAGGCAAACAAACGCACACATACACTCCTTAATGCACACACACTCATCTGCACACTTGCACACATGTACACTCACTTGCACTTGCACTCTCCTCTCAGCTCACACAGGCACACTCAGCTCCGCACATGGAATGCCCAGCCAAGGGACCAGGGATCGGAGGGGTGGAGGGAGGCCTGAGTTCATGGGGACCAGGCTGGACTTGCTGAGGTGGGGCTGGGGGAGGAAGTCAACCACTCCTTGGCTCCTAGGCAGACTGGGTGCATTCTTGCAGTGGGGACCTGCCCCACCCGACTCTGGGGGCCTGGGGTGGAGAGGTGCCGATAGTAAACCCCTCTCCTAATGCACTGCCATGTGCACTTTAGTCACCCCACCTCTGGAGGAACTCTGGAGCAGCAGGTAGAAGGGGAGGTTCTGGGGGGGTAGCAATCAGCAGGGGTGAATGGTCAGGGTGATGACTCCCCCATCTAGAGTTCGTTGATTGACACCTCCTGTCTATGACCCCAATCCCCAGATCTGGGCCATGAGCCTGGAAACAAGAGCACCTCTCTCACTGCTCTCCCACCTACTCCAGTTCCACCAGCCACAGGTGGCTTTGGTCAGACCAGCCCAGGACCTCCTCAGCCTGGAGCCTTCCAGGCAGGCTCAGCTGACCTCCCCACTAGGCCCCCTGGCCCTCCAGCATGGGCATCATAGCAGACTGCTGTGAGGCTGAGGCACTCAGAACCAGAGAGCAGGAGGAGGGGCCTGTGGGGTCCACCATGCATCCTCCCACTTCCCCCAAGCCACCCCTCCATCTGTCTGGGGGTCGTAGTCCCTGCTCCCTCAACCCAGACCCCCAAAGCAGGTGGAGGAAGTATTGTCCTTGTGTTAGATTTCAATGACCCCAGAACAGCTAGGAAACCCCCTTCTCCGCCAGAACCAGCTCAGCTTTTGTGTGTTGGGGGCCCGAATCGGAGCCCCACTTGGGGAGGATCCCCTCTTCCCCAGCCCCGTCCCTCCCAGTGCTGGTGCCTTGGGGCCTTGGGCCAACTGGGACCTCCTCCTCCTTCTCTCCTCTGTCTTAGAGTCAATGCTGGCCTTAGAGTCGGACAGAAAAGACTTGGGCTCAGCTCCTCTCAGCTGCTGACCTGCTCTGTGATTTGCTGCAAAACATGTAGCCCCTCCCAGCTTGGATGTGCTCCCCTGCAAAGTGGGCAGGGTAGAGGCTTTATAGAGAAGACCTGTTTACATCATGGTCTCCAAAGGGCCTGGCGGTAGGTGCTCAGTGAGGGCTGGTTGACTCGATCCTGGAGCCAGATAACCTGTCCCCACTCCAGGGCAGACTGCACCTCAGGAATTCCCTTCTCTGGCAAACACTCCCGTTTAGGCCTTCACCTCAGTGGGAGGAAGCCCTGCCTGTACAAGGAGGGGCAGAATCCCAGACACCACCCTCTTGCTTTATCGGCCTCCTTCAGTTTTCCTATCATCAAATCCCCAAGGCCAAGGGCAGCATTGCTACTACTATGCTTTTACCTATTGCTCAACTGCAGCGTTTGCAGCTATTTGCCCACCCTCTTCCTACTCTTGAAACAGGAGCCAGAGGCTTCCGCAAGGTACTGGGGCTGGAGTCGAGAACTGCAGATGGAAGTGGGAGAGAAGAAAGAGGCTGCTGCCTGGCTTCTCACCCACGACATACTGCTGGGTGTGAGGAGAGGGTGAGAAATAACCATTTTTTGAGCACCTGCTGTGTGCCAGGCATAGAATCAGGGCCACATGTTAGTATGTATGTACCAGAATGTAAACTCCATGAGGGCAGACATTATTCTGTTTTGTTCACTGTTGTAACCTTAGTGCCTAGCACATGGTAAGAACTCAATAAATATATGTGGAATAAATGAATTTGTACCTGTTATTCTCATCATAACTCTATGAGGCAGGTATAATTATTATCACCATGTTACATGATCTTCAGCTGAGACTCAGAGAGGTTAAGTGACTTGCTCAATGTCACACAGCCAGGTAAGTGGCAGAGCTGGGCCTGTCTGACTGTAAAGCCCTTGCTCTGCCCACTGCACTCTTGAGCAGGCCCAGATGACCACAGCTACTCCGTGTATGTGTGTGTGTCTCTGTGTGTGTGTGTCTCTGTGTGTGTGTGTCTGTGTGTGTGTATCTGTGTGTGTGTGCCTGTGTGTGTCTCTGTGTGTGTGTGTGGCTGTCCTGGTGTGGGAGTATCATATCTTGGAGGCTCATTGACTACCCAAGTCCCATGGTCACATATAGAAGCTGCCATGTGTTCTTGTGCCTCAGTGTGCCCCCGAGGCTCCTGTGTAGATGCTGCACACGGAAACCTGCTCTCCACTAGGCCCACATCCGTTCACCTGCGCAGTCCCTGGATACAGACTGGACACAGCATGCAGGGTGCAAGACATAGGACAGGGCACCCATGCCTCTGGGGCGCCTGTGCTAGTGACCTTTTACCCGTTTTGGCCCTGTGCTCCAGAAACATGAATGGTGATTGCACATTTACACCAATCATTGGCGGTCATGTGTGCACCACATGTCTGTGCTATATGATGGTTGTGGTATGCATGTGTATCCTGTGAATTACTGATGTCGCTTATGTCCCGAGATCTTGGCCGCCCCCTCAGGGTTCCACTCTTCACAGGACAAATTCAGGTTATCCTGGAAAAGCTGGACCAATAGTTGCTGGAAAAATCAACTTCCAGCCTGGTGCAACTGGGAGTGGTGCCTTATCAGAGGGCAGTCTGGGTGTGGGACAAGCCTGGTGAGTCCAGGCATGGAATGAGAGTAATGCCTTGGCTGGGAGTTAGCAAATCCCAACCCTCCTAGTCCCCTTCCAGAAAAAGAGGAACACAGCAGAGTCAAAGTGAGATCACATACACACTCAGAAACATGCAGACACACACGCATAGACACAAGCACACACCCATGCCCATTGATTCACACACATGCACACACACACACAGATTTACATGTACAACCATGCACACTGCATGGATGTACATACTGATGCAGGTTCATATTACTGATAGCAAGAGGATGCACACACACCTGACAAGTACTCATATCCACAGACACACACAGCATATGAACAATCCCAGCATAGGAGCCCGGCCGGAGCCTGCTTGCTCCACCTCCTGCCAGGCACCCCGTCTTTCCACTAACACTTCCCTTTCCTTAAACCTGAGCTGGTTCAGGATGAACTGCACTAGAGGGCTGCGCTGAGGCCTTACTCCGCAGGAGGGGGTGGGGATGGGGCTCTCCATTACCCACCCCTTCCCCACAGAGGCCAGGGGCCAGAACACCTGAACCTGGTTAGCTGTCCAGCCTACCCTGTGTAACTCATGTCTAGGGCAGGCTGGCAGGAGGAAGGGCTGGCACGAACACTTGCGGGACTTGGACTCGGTCACTCCCGCACTGCCAGGCCAGGCCAGCTCTCAGCTTGGTCTCCAGGGAACCTAGGACTGAGTCCCACCTCTCCCACTGCCCATGGCACCTGCCTGTCACTGGCTTCCTTGCCTCCATGCCATTCCCCTCCAGTCTGCCCTCTACATTGCAATGGCAGTGACCTGTCTCTCCCAGAAACCAGACTGTGCAACACCCCTACTAATAAAAAGAATTTCTAATTGCCCTCTGGGTGAAGAAGTGACTCCTTAACGCGGCTCTCAGGGCCCTCCTTGGCCAGCCCCTGCTCACTGAGGCTTCACCTCTCCTTACTCCCGCTCATGGCAGACACCGCATGGTCACTGGCTTCCTGTGGGTTTCTGATGACAACTTACCTGCAGCCTCCAGGCCTTCCCACAAGCACTGGGTCTCCATAGGAGGCTGTTCCCTTCTACTCTTGGCCTGACCAACTTGTGCCGTCTGGTCCCAGCTGAGAGTCACTTTCTCCAGGAATATTGATTCCCCCTCCACTTCTGCTCAGGGCTCCCACGGCCTCCGACTTATCCTAAAGGGAGCAGTGTCCCTCAGAACTGTCTCTCCTGTATTACACGCTCCTCACCTCCTCTGCACTACCTCTGAGGGCAAGGACCATTTGTCTTATTTGTTTTCTAGCTTTAGTTTTGATTTAGTTTAGAACTTGAAATATAGTAAGTGCTTAATAAATATTAATTGAATAGCCACAGCTTCTCAGAGATGATGAAAAAGGAACAAATACTAATTGAATAAATGAAATAAGTGGGTGAGAGAATAAGTGCTTCACCCTAGCTCACAGATACCCTGGTTGTGCTCAGAGGGGCTGAGTGATTAGAAGATAGGGTCTTCAGGTAGGCATTGGACACCTGGGTTCTAATCCCTAAGTTGTATTGTGAGCTTGGCTGAGTCACCGCCCCTCACTGGGCCTGGTTCCCTCCTCTGTGAGGTAGACGAGAGCTGATGGTCAGGTGTTTCTCAAGTGCCCAGGGTCTCAGGCTTCCCAGTTATGGGCTCCACAGTCAGCGTGGGGTTGGTTCTTGCTTTCTGGGAAGGGGAGGGGATGTGGTGGAGAATCTGACTATGCTTATTCTACATATTCTACAGAATGAAATCTGACTCTCAGGCTCAGCATCCAAGGCCTTCCACGATGCAGTCTCAGTCCAATTGCTTCCCCTCATCCTATGCAACACATAGACACACTTATTCTCTCTCTCTCTCTTAGACACTGGGCAGAACAACAGCTTAGCCAAGGCCATGAGTCCAACCCAGCAAGGAAAAGGGGCTTGGGACTTGTACCAGCTGCCTGTCGCTGACCTGGGCTTTACCCCCAGCAACTCCACGTGATGGAGGAAGCACAGGATATAAATCCAGGCTTGACCACTACAATCAATGTGCTCACGGGCAAGTCGCTTAGCCTGTATGTGCCTCTATTTTCTCATCAGTAAAATGGAAATGGTGATGCCTTCTATCTAGGGGAGCCTTGCTCAAAAGAAGTGACAGTGTCCATCAAGTGCACTTTTGCTGGGTGAGCCTGGAGAAAATTTTATTAGAAATCTACTTTGCAGCTGGGTGTGGTGGCTCACGCCCATGGTCCCAGAAATTTGAGAGGCTGAGGCAGGAGGATTGCTTGATTCCAGGAGTTCGAGACCAGCCTGGGCAACATGGCAAAACCCTGTCTCTACAAAACATATAAAATTAGCCGGATATGGTGGACTATGAGCCTGTAGTCCCAGCTACTTGAGAGGGTGAGGTGGGAGGATGGCTTGAGCCTGGAAGGTCGAGGCTGCAGTGAACTGTGATCACACCACTGCATTCCAGCCAGGCCACAGAGCGAGACCCTGTCTCAAAAATCAAAACAAAACAGCCGGCATGGTGGCTCATGCCTGTAATCCCAGCACTTTGGGAGGCCAAGGCGGGTGGATCACCTGAGGTCAGGAGTTTGAGATCAGCCTAACCAACAGGGTGAAACCCGTCGCTACTAAAAATACAAAATTAGCCGGGCTTGGTGGCGCATGCCTGTAATCCTAGCTACTTGGGAGGCTGAGGCAGGAGAATTGCTTGAACCCATGAGGCAGAGGTTGCAATGAGCCAAGATTGCGCCATTGCACTCCAGCCTGGGAAAGCAAGAGTGAAACTCCATCTCAAAAAAAAAAAAAAAAAAAAAAAAAAAAAAAAAAAAAAAAAAAAAAAAAAAAAAAAAAAATCAAAACAAAACAAAACAAAAATAAACAAAAAACACGACTTTGTGGTCCGACCCCTGACAAAGGTCTGAGAGAGGAAAAGTCCGAGATACAGTTGCTACCTACTTTTTTTCTTTTTATCTTGAGACAGGGTCTCGCTTTGTCACCCAGGCTGTGGATCTTCCACTTCCTGGGTTCAAGGGGTCCTTCCACCTCAGCCTCCCAAGTAACTGGAACAACAGGTACACACCACCATACCTGGACAATTTATTTTATTTCTTATACAAATGGAGTCTTGCCATGTTGGTTTTGCACTCCTGGCCTCAAGCAACTTCCTGCCTTGGCCTCCCAAGGCCCGATGGGATTCCACGCGTGTGCCGCCGGGTCCAGCCTGCTGCCTGCTTTTTGAGACTCATGGTTTACCCAGGAGAACGGATGCATACTCAGGAATCCTGTGGGACAGAATAATGTAATCTCAGATAAAAAGCAAACAACAGGTTGGAGGAAATAGTTACAATTAACGTGACAAGCAAATAGTTAATATTCTTGCCATATAACAATCTTACACAACTTAAGGGGCAAAAACCCCACAGAGACCGCAGTACATTAATGGGCCTCATGATAGAGACAATGAGGGCAAATAATATGGATAGCAAAATCCACAAGCCAGAAATTATAAATATGTAGTGGTGGGTATTTGTAAAACACATTTCATCTCATTGATAATCAAAGAAGTACAAATTATTATTATTATTATTATTATTATTAAGACAGAGTCTCACTCTGTTGCCCAGGCTGGAGTGCAGTGGCACAATCTCGGCTCACTGCAACCTCCGCCTCTCAGGTTCAAGTGATTCTCCTGTCTCAGCCTCCTGAGTAGCTGGGATTACAGGCGCCCACCACCACGCCCGGCTAACTTTTGTGTTTTTAGTAGAGACAGAGTTTTGCATGTTGGCCAGGCTGGTCTTGAACTTCAGGCCTGAAGTGATCTCCCCACCTTGGCCTCCCAAAGTGCTAGGATTACAGGCGTGAGCCACCACACGCAGCAGAAGCGCAAATTAAAGTGACAATAACATTTCTGTCTTTTTTCTTTATCGAGAATCCCCAGTGTAGGTGCTATCATAGTGAAAAAGGCAAGCTCATATACTGCCACCATTTTCAGTCATTAGTTTGATATTTATCAGGCACATACTACATGCCGGACACTGTTCTGGAGGCTGGAGAGCACATTTGCAGTGTGGACAAAAAGCCTTGAAAGTACTCACAGCAGCACTGCAAAAATAAATCGAGTTTATAGCACTAACCATGAACAAGGCTGAGCCAGGTGGTATTAACAGTTCACAGAGGCTGGGCGCGGCTCACGCCTATTTAATCCCAGCACTTTGGGAGGCCAAGGCGGGCAGATCACGAGGTCAGGAGATTGAGACCACCCTGGCTAACACGGTGAAACCCTGTCTCTACTAAAAATACAAAACATCAGCCAGGCGTGGTGGCGGGCGCCTGCAATCCCAGCTACTCGGGAGGCTGAGGCAGGAGAATGGCATGAACTCGGAAGGTGGAGCCTGCAGTGAGCTGAGATTGAGCCACTGCACGCTAGCCTGGGAGTGAGACTCCATTTCTCACACACACACACACACACACACACACACACACACACACACACACAAAACAGTTCACACAGACGTGGATCCAAACCCAGAGGCTGCCACTGGGCCACCTTAGGGGGGCTGCCTAATTGGTCAAGCCCTCTATCTCCTTGTCTGTACAATGGGGATAATAACGTACCCCAATGCTCACAGAGTTGTCATGAGCACAAAGTAAAACAACAGGTATAAAAGATCCGGACTAAAGTGAATCCTTGGCCAGGTATGGTGACTCATGCCTATAATGCCAGCACTCTGGGAGGCCAAGGCAGGTGGATCACCTAAGGTCAGGAGTTCGAGACCAGCTGGGCCAATATGGGGAAACCCTGTCTCTACTAAAAATACAAAAATTAGCCAGGTGTGGTGGTGGGTGCCTGTAATTCCAGCTACTTGGGAGGCTGAGGCAGGATAATGGCTTGAACCTGGGAGGTGGAGGTTGCAGTGAGCTGACATTTTGCCACTACACTCCAGCCTGGGCAACAGAGCAAGATTCTGTCTAAGATAACAACAATAATAAAATAAATAAAAAAAAGTGAACCCCTGAATAGTAATGTTTATTTTGCATTATTTATCACTGAGAGAAAAACCCACCCACATCTCTAATAATGGGGTAGAGGACAAATGTGTGTCGCTACTCGCCATTTGCTGTGTCACCTAGAGAAGCCATTCAAAAGGGTTCTTGAAAGGATCTTTAATGCCATAGCTGAATACTTGCAAAGTAACACTTGATCCAGACGTATGTGACGTGTGCTACAATTGTTGCCAAGCAGCATATCTGGAAGGAATGAATTCTACCACAATGGAGGGATTAGGGTGACTCTAACCGTCCCCTATGTTTTCTAAAAAATCACAAATTGCTCTTATAACTGGAGACTAGTTATATATAATTACATATTATGTATAAGATACACTTACATGTTATATATAATATATACTTACATTTAATTAATGTTATATAATACAGTTAATCATTAATTTCAGTAATGTATTGTCAGAAGGGCCTCGTCAGGCAGGGAGTGAGAAAGGTATTACCAGGGCCGGGCGCGGTGGCTCACGCCTGTAATCCCAGCACTTTGGGAGGCCGAGATGGGCGGATCACGAGTCCTAACGGAGATTGAGACAAATCTGGCAACAATGAACCACGTCTTCTACTAAAAATACAAAAATTAGCGGGCTGGTGCGGCGCCTGTAGTACAGCTACCTGGGAGCTGAGGCAGGAGAAATGGCGTGACCCGGGAGGCGCGAGCTTTGCAGGAGTGAGATCCGGCCCACTGCTCCGCTGGGCGAGCAGGGGCCACTCATCTCAAAAAAAAAAAAAAAAAAAGATATTACCATGTTTGACACAGACTTGTCAAGAAACTTCAGGTTTATTAAAACCCGGGACCATATCTTACTTATCTTTGTTTTCTTGGCACATTGCTGGAAACTAATCAATCAATCACTGAGAAAATGTGGATCTGCAGGCTTTACAGGCATTATATCAGTTCTTACGACAACCCACGACAACTCTGTAAGGCAGAAATTATAATTATCACCATTGGACACATGAGGACACTTAACCTATCAAGTTCAAGAGATTTGGCCAGGAGTAGTGGCTCAGGCCTATAATCTCAGCACTTTGGGAGGCCGAGGCAGGTGGATCACCTGAGATCAGGAGTTTGAGAACAGCCTGGCCAATGTGTGGAAACCCTGTGTCTACTAAAAATACACACAAAAAAATTAGCCAGGCGTGTTGGTGCATGCCTGTAGTCCCAGCCAGTCAGGAAGCTGAGGCAGGAGAATCACTTGAACTCGGGAGGTGAAGGTTGCAGTGAGCCAAGATCACGCCACTATACTCCAGCCTGGGCGACAGACCAAGATTCAGTCTCAAAAAAAAAAAAAAAAAAAAAAAAAGAGAGAGAGAGAGAGAAAGAGAGAGATTTGCCAAGATCGCAAAATTAAAAGGAGCAGGGCACAGTGTCTCACTGTAATCACAGCACTTTGGGAGGCAGAGGAGTGCTTGAGCCCAGTAGTTCAAGACCAGCCTAGGCAATATGAGACCCTGTCTTTACAAAAAAAAAAAAACATACAAAAATTAACCAGATGTGGTGGCATGTGTCTGTAGACCCACCTCCTTGGGAGGCCAAGGCAGGAGGATCATTTGAGCCCAGAAAGTCAAGGCTGCAGTGAGCCATGATGGTGACACTAAACTCCACCCTGGGTGACAGAGCGAGACCCTGTCTCAAAACAAACAAAAACAAACAAACAAAAACAGAACAAAACAAGATTAAGAGGTAGAGCTGGGATCGGACCCAGGTTTGTCTGACTGCAAAGTACCTCAGCTGTCTTGCTCTGCTGTGCCATGGGTTAACATGGAGACCAACAGTGGAGGGAGATGACAGGGAGGCAAAGACCTCTTCCCAAGGCCCTGAAATGGCTGATAGCAGATCCAAGGGCTCAGCGTGAGGCTGCCTGGAAGAGTCAGGCTGTGTCAGAGGCAGGAAATGGAGAGGAGCCAGGTTGAATTAGGTTGAATTTGAAGAACTAGCAGGATACATGTGCTGGAAATAAGCCGCAGGCAACTTAAAGTATTGACTGGTGTGAAGATAAGAACCAAGCTGGAGATGCATTTATTAGGGAGCCAGAGGACTCTGAACTAGTAGCTGAAAAGGTGGTTGGAAAGGACGGAACTCATGTCAGTTGAGAGCTGAGCTGGAGTGTGTGCTCAGTGCTTTGCACTACTGCGGACATGTTTTGGGGTGCCTGCCCAGTCATATTTCTTTCTTTGGGATTGTGTCCCATCCACAGTCCCTTCTGAGGGCATGTGCCCAGGCAGCCACACAGGGTTCATGACCTCATCATCTTGTCCACAGGTGATGGCACCAAGGGTCGACAAGGTGTTCAGTCCAGGGCAACTGGACTCTCTCTCCCTGGAATGAGGTTTAGGACTCTGAGAGACAGTAGCTACGAAGCAGCTATGCCATAAGTTCACAGAGGGTTGAGGCCATTTTGAGCCATAAGTGACCATGTGGAAGCAGAAGCAGCTAGTCTTCAGAGAGAAGGCCCAGTTGCACAGAAAAAAGTGGTGATAAGGGACCATGCTGCCCCTGGAAGGAGTGATGCAGGGTGATAAGCAGCCTGTCTCTCTCACATTTTACCCTCTCCTTGGATGTTTACCAGGTTGTCTGTTATAACCTTCCAATAAACCTCCTTTTTCTTGAACTGGTTTGAGAAGGTTTCTGTTCCTTGCAACCACATGGCCTTGAACTAAGACATGAACAGTGCATCTTAAGTGTAAAGTTCCTGGTGCAGTGCTTAACTCATCACTGGCCACTAAAAACTGTAGCTATTATTATTTCCTTTGCTCCTCAAAGAAACCTGATGAGTCAAAAGTTATTATTACACCCATAGGGAAAATTAGAAAACTGGGGCTCATTGACATAGCAGCAAATACTGGTTGAGTTCCGGTGCTGGGGATTCAGGAAAGACAAGGTCCCAGCTTTGAAGATGCCTGCATTCTTATGTAGCAGGCAGACAACAAACAAATTTAGGTTGAGCATCACAAATTCAAAAATCCAAAATCCAAAATGCTGCAAAATCCAAAACTTTTTGAACACAGACATGACATTCAAAGGAGATGCTCTTTGGAACATTTTGGATTTTTGATTTCTGGATTTGGAATTCTGAATCAGCAAAATGCAAACATTCCAAAATCCAAACAAATCTGAAATCAGGAACACTTCTGGTCCCAAGCATTCTGGATAAGGGATGCTCAATCTACAGTGAACAAGAAAACGTCAAGCAGAGATAAGGCGCTATGAAGGAAACAATATGAGATGATCTACTAGAGCTACTTTAGACAACAGAAAGCCTCTCTGAGGAGTGACCCTTGAGCTGAGACCTAAATGACAAGAAGGAGCAGGCCACATGCAGATCTGGGAGGGGGCACTCAGAGCAGAAGGAAAAGCAAAAGAAAGACTTTCGGGCAGGATTGGGTTTGGTGCACTCAAGGAACAGCAAGGAGGCCAAGGTGGGCAGAATGGGGTAGCAGGGGTAGGTTCCTGAGGGTTTTATAAGTCAGGTGAGATGTCTGGCTTTAATTCTAAGAGCAATGAGGAACCACTGGAAGGATTTAAGAGTGCTGTGGTAGACAGCCCTCCAAAGATGTCTCCGTTCTAATCCCCCAAACCTGTGAATATGTTACCTCACATGGCAAAGAGATTTGCAGATGCTATTAAGGCTATCTTGGCTTATCTGGGTGGGCACTGTGGAAGCACAAGGGTCCTTATAAAAGGTGGGTAAGAGGGTCAGAGTCAGAGGAGATGTGATGACAGAAGTGGAGGTCAAAGGGATGCAAGGAAGGGGCTGTGAACCAGGGAATGCAAGTGGCTTCTAGAAGGTGGAAAAGGCAAGGAATCAGATCTTCCTAAGGTATCTGGAAGGAATGCAGCCCTAACAACCTATTTTAGACTTCTGGCCTCTAGAACTGTAAAATAATAAGCCTGTGTTATTTGGAGCCACTAAATTATAATTTGTTATAGCAGCAATAGGAAACCAGTTCAAGTGCTATGATCTGATCTATATTTCTAAAAAATCACCCTGGCTGCTGTGGATTGTGGGAGCAAAAGGGAAGCTGGGAGATAAGCAGCAGGTCTGAGGCATCACCCAGGCAGGTGACAGTGGTGCGTGGACCAGGTGATGGAGTCTGACACATGGATCCACTCTGGAGGTGGAAGTGAAACAATTTGCTGATGATCCGGAATGGGGAATAAAGGAAAGACAGCAATCTAGAAGAATGACTTCTTGGGGTTTTAATCTGATTATCTGGATGGCTGGAGGTGCTGTTTATGGAGGTGGGAAAGACTGAGGGAGAAGCAGGTTTACAGACATCGGGAGACTTGGACAAGATCATCCAGCCAGCAAGTGGCAAACCTGGAACTAGAACTTGGGTGACCTGACTCTCAGACCTCATATTTGGATCTGTGAGAAAGATTTCACTAAGGAAAGAGTTTGGGATTTTTTAAGTTAAGATTTATTTAGCACCTACTCTATTAGTCAGGGTTCTCCAGAGAAACAGAGCCAGTGAGAAAGAGAGACTGAATTTTAAGGAACTGGCTCACGTGAGTATGAAAGCTGGCAAATCCAAAATCTGCAAGGATGAACTGGCAGGTTGGAGACCCAAGGAAGTGCTGGTATTGCAGCTCAAGTCCAAAGGCAGAATTTCTTCTTGCTCAGGGAAGTTCATTCTTTCCTCTTATGGCCTTCATCTGATTGGATAAGGCCCACCTACATTATGGAAGGTAATCTCCTTTACTCAAAGTCCACCGATTTCAGTATTATTCCCACTGAAAAAATACTTGCAGAGAAACAAAAAGTATAATGTTTTTCTCATGGCCTAGCCAACTTGACACTTACTTTTCTTACTATTGGGAATTGTGCTTTCTGCTATATTAGTTCGTGGTTGACAAGAAAGGCAGATGGCCGGGAATCACCCTGGGTTTGTCCACAGTTAAGGGCTGGGAGGGCAGGTGGACAGATATACAGGGAAACAGGAACCAGGACAGTGGAGAGAAGCATTCCAAGAAGGTGGAGGTGTCAAGAATTACAGAGGGATAGAGAAGGAAGAAGACAAAGGAACCACAGACTGCAGTGATAAGGAGGTTGTTGCTGACCTTAGCCATGGATCATGTAGGGAGAGTGAGAACTGTGGAAAGGAAGGGGGCTCTTTCACATGGAAGGACTGGGAACTGGAGTCTAGCACAGGAGCATGCAAGTAAATGGCTACAAAATGCAAAATAGGGCCAGGCATGGCGGCTCATGCCTGTCATCCCAGTGCCAAGGTGGGAGGATCACTTGGGACCAGGAGTTCAAGACCAGCCTGAGCAACACAGTGAGACACCATCTTTACAAAAAAAAAAAAAAAAAAAGTAAAAAATTAACTGGGCATTGTGACACGCACCTATAGTCCCAGCTGCTTGGGAGGCTGAGGTGGACGAATGAGCTATGATTGTGCCACTGCACTCCAGCCTCAGTAACAGAGTGAGACCCTGTCTCTAAAACCAAAATAAAACCAACAAACAAATACAACATACACTGCAACAGAAAGGAAGCTGTGATATGAAATAGTGGGGGACCTACTCAGATGGAGAGGTCAGGGAAGGCCCTTCTAACAAAATATTTTTTAAGTGGAGATTGGAAGGAAGAAAAGAGGTTGGGCACAGTGGCTCATGCCCACTCCCAGTACTTTGGGAGGCCAAGGTGAGAGGATTGCTTGAGCCCAGGAGTTCGAGATCAGCCTGGGCAATATAGTGAGACCCCATCTCTATTAAAAAAATTGTTTTAATCAAAAAAAAAAAAAAAGGAAGAAAAGAAATGGCCCATATGAAGAGTTATGGGAAGGACAAGATGGCAGAGAACCCGTGCAAAGGCCCTGAGATGAAAAAGAGTCTGGAATTACCAAAGAACTGAAAGAAGCCTGATAGGGCTGAAGCAGAGAGAGAGAGGCGATGTATGAAGCTGGAGGGATGTAGCCTTATAAGGGATGGTGTTTGAATTTGGTTCTAAGTGTGATGGAAAATCACTGGAAGGTTTAAGCAGGGGAGTAAATGATGGGATCTGCTTTATAATTGTTAGTTTACTCTGGCTACTGTGTGAAGTCTGTGTTGGTGGGGGATAGAGTGGGAGTGGGGCAACCTGGAAGGGACACTAACAATTGTCCAGGTAAGCAGCAAAATTGGCTTAAAGCAGGAAAGATTCTGGGGGCAGATCCAACAGAATTTGCCAACAGAATGGATGTGGGAGGTGAGAGAGGGAAGAATGCAAAACAACTCCCAGTTTCCTGCTTTATCGGCTTCATCGCTGTTTCCAAGGAGAAAATCTGGGGAGAAAGAGGTTCTGTGCAGGGCTCAAGAGTTTAAGTTTAGGGGCAGGGAGTTGAAAGGGGTCAATCTTGGCCATCTTAGCTGCTTGATGATGAGGGCTGGGAGGGAGTGAGAGGCTGGGAGGGGCTGGAAGGGGAAGTCTGCATGGTCATTGTGGGCTTGCTGAAGCCCCAGTGGAGGCTGCCTGTGGATTTGCAGTGGCCCTGTCCTAGGTAGCTGGAGGACTGTCCAGAGGAGCTCAGCAGAAACTGGCAGGGGGTTTGTGGGGCAGTTAAGATGTGGAGGCAAGGCCAGTGCAGAAATCGTCATCGGGCAGGTGAAATGCCAAGAATCTGAATTAGAAGGAAGGGCATGAGAGATTGGGAGCAGAAGAAAGTCAGAGTTGGGGGTCTGAGGATCTTGAGGCCTATGATTTTAGGGATGGAGTAGTTTTGGTGAGGTCAAGAGGGGGTGGCCATGTGAATGGGAACCAAAGTGGAGTGAATAAGAGTATCGACCTAGTCCAGGAGGTCCCAGAGGTGTTGGGAGTAGCACTGACATAGAGAATGAGGTCCCCAACGTGATGCTTGAGTCTGCCACAGAGAAGAGGACCTCGAGACAGATGCCAAGGTCCTGTGTGAGCAAAGAAAGCACAGCAGGGCATGAGGGAAATAACCTAAGTGAGGAGAGCAGGAAGGTAGAACAGGAGGAACAGTTACAAAAGGGAGGGCAGGAGAGCGGTGTGGAATGAGGCAGATGCCACACCCTCGTGAGGGAGAATGAGTGGTTTTGCCAGACTTTGCTGGGCAAAGGGGATGGCATCCCTGGTGTGTGTTAGAGGACTCTGAACTCACTCACAACAAGGTGGAGAATCTGAGAGGTGTGTTTCTGCTGGTATGGGGCTCCAGAGGACACAGCAGGCCCCCTGGGAGGGAGGTGGAGAGAGAGGAAGAAGGAGGAGCTGGGCAGTGTTCTTGGGAATGACATACTTTATTACTGCTTACTGGGGCTCCTCATTCCCTTCAGTCTTGCCTCTTCAAATTCAGCCTTCACCAGAGCTGCAAGACACTTGTAAAGCACAACTCTGGTCCTGCCTTTCTGCCTCATTGACACTCAGGGGCTGCCCTTGCCCTCAAGGTAAAGTTCCTGCTCTTTGGCCTGGTACCATAAGGTCCTTTTGGAAAGACCCCATCTGCTGCCCTCTTCCCCACCTCTCCACCTCTCTCATCCAAAATATCCACAACGCAGAACTACTTATAGCACTAAGGGCAACATGATGCAGCAGGCCTCCGGGCCCTTGCACCTGCCATTCCCTCTGCCTGGAATGCCTTTTGATCATGTGTGCCTAGAAAATGCCAATAAATCTTTCAAGCATTTTTTCCCTGAAGAAGCCTTTTCAGATTCCCTCAAGGAGTCGCGGTCACCCCTTACTTTGTCCCACCACTCTGCCTCATTTACCCTTTCACCAGGCTCTTGAGTCTGCCTTCCTCACTAAACCAGGAGTTCCTTAGGAAGACAGACAGTATGATACTCATTTCTCTAACCTCCATTTCCAGCCCTGTGCCTGGGATACAATAGTGCTCAGTTGATATCTAATAAAGGCACTAGCCAAATTATAGCTAATAAGAAGAGCCAGCATGTACTAAGTACTTACTATAATTCCTAACATTGTGCTAAGCTCTTTAAATGCATTATCTTAGGTCATCCCTATAAGAACTGTGGTGGGTTAATATTGTTACTATACCTATTTAACAGATGAAGAAACTGAGGCTCAGGGAGGTGAGGTGACTTGCCCAAGGACATTAAGCTAGTCAGTGGTAGAGATGGGCTTCAAACTCAGGGCCGATTCTAGTGTCCATGCATTTAGCTATTATGCTATATTGCCTCCATGAAAGAAAGGATGACAAGATCTAGCCGGGACAATGGCTCATGCCTGTAATCCCAACAATTTGAGAGGCTGAGGTGGGCAGATCATTTGAGATAAGGAGTTCGAGACTAGCCTGACCAACATGGTGAAACCCAGTCTCTACTAAAAATACAAAAAATCAAAAAAAAAAAAAAAAAAAAAAAAAAAAAAAAAAAATTAGCTGGGCGTGGGTGGCGGTGCCTGTAATCTCAGCTACTTGGAAGGCTGAGGCAGGAGAATTGCTTGAACCTGGAGGCTGAGAGTTGCAGTGAGCAAGATTGCATCATTGCACTTCCCCTGGCAACGGCGACTATTTCTTTCTTCTTCTTCTTCTCTTCTTCTTCTTCTTCTTCTTCTTCTTCTTCTTCTGAAAGAAAGAAAGAAAGAGAGAGAGAGAGAGAGAGAGAGGAGAGAGAAGGAAGGAAGGAAGCAGGAGGAGGAGGGAAAGAAAGAAGGAATAGAGAAAGAAAAAGAAAGAAAGAAAAGAAAGAAAGAAAAGAAACATAGATGGATTTCAGAGAACAACAGAGTTATGAAGACTAGAGTTTGCAGGGGAGCCTGTAAATTGACCATAACAAAGTCAACTTTTTCTAGAGTAACAGTAATGATCACAGATGCCATTAGTTTCCAATTCAAAAGCCCTTCTTCAGTGCTGACAGAGTTCTGCTTTTGTCTGTGAAGACCCTTCCACAGGTAATTCAGGTAAATCCTTACTGGTCTAAACTAATTTTAGCAGCGTGATCCCTCTTGTCTGTGATTGGTTCATTGGTGGGCATGTAATCCCATTAACTATTAAAAAGAGACAGCTGGACTTAATTGCTGGACTTGGTGGGTGAAGATGTGGTGTCTGGAGCTCCTGCAGCCATCTTTTCTCATGAGGGCTGTGACCAGCACACTGAGGGTGCTAGAATGAAAATATGGGAAATAACTTGATTCTTGATGGGGTTGTTGAGTTACTAGACCATTCCTATACCAGCCCTTCTTGATGTTCAAATAATAATTCACTCCTATTGTCTAAGCTAGTTTGAATTGGTCTTCTATTTCTTATAGCTGAAAGTATTGTGATACAGTGACAATGAAGGTGGTCAAATAATTCTTGTCTTGCAAAGTGACATAAAGTGTGAGGAACTTTCCTAATCTCTAGGAGCTACAACCCTGGCCCGGGTCCACTGACCTTTGGTCTCTAATGAGAATGATGATCTTGGCCTGGGTAATTACAGATAGTGACCTGGAACATCATCTGAGTAAGCCTGCAGGACCTACAAAGGTACAGTCCTGGTCATCTGGAGGTTCGGTTTACTGAATGTTGGTTAAGTATGTCCATGGTGCTGGGATCATAAGGACAAATCAGACACAGTCCCTGACCATAAGGAACCCACACAGCAGTAGAAGAGACCATCATTGACCAATGATGGGTGATGTACAGGTCTACACAAGGTTTGGAGGCTGACTTTTGAGGTGGTCAGGTGAAATTTGGTACAGACCTTTGGAAGGATGGCACAAGAAGGATTAGAGAAAAAGACATTTCTAAGCAGAATGCACAGCATATGCAAATTTAGCGCAACACAACTTTCCCAGGGAAACTACTCATTTGGCGTAATCTGAACAGGGCTGGCCACTTGCAGGTTGTGTGTCTCTGAGCAATTGACTTGTCTCTGAGGCTCTGAATTTACATTTATGAGAAAAATGGGGGGGAAAAGAAAAAGAAAAAAGAAAGGAATTACAATGGTTGCGAAATTAGGTAACAGAATATATATGCAAAACACAGAGCTTGGCATACATTAGGTGCACAAGAAACATTCTTTCTTATTCACCCGTTATTGTCACATGGTTCTAATTCATTATCTTCTGTGACCCAGGTGGCTTTCTTCCCTTTCTCACTCATTCCTGAGCCTAGTAGCTAGGCCCCCCAACTTCCACAGACTTTTCCTCAGGCAGGAAACCCGAGCCCACTGCCTGGCCTAGGACAGCTTCTAGGGCTGTGTGGTTTGTGTTATTTCTTCTCTTTTCTCTCTCTCTCTCTCTCTTTTTTTCCTAAATGCAACAAAATAAAACCAAACAAAAAGCCCAATGCCTGGCGTGGCTTGTCAGAGAGTTATGCAAGTGTGTAAAAAAATAAAATAAAATAAACATTGAGTTTTCAGCATTTGGGGCTGTTTGATTAGACACGGAGCAGAGCCAAGGGCCGGTTAGATGCAGGGAAGGCTCAGGGCAGAGGGGAGAGGGGAGGGACTTGAGAGGGGGTTGGAGGTTGGAGGGGGCCCCTGGACCAACTCGGAAATGGCTGTTTGCCTCCTGCAAACTTGGCAATGCTCTGGCTGAATGAACCCAGACACTGGGCATTTCAGACCCAACTGCTCCACTTTTTCTGGCTACCCATCATTCCTGTTCCCTGGTCATCGGGACACTCTAGGGGTCATTACATCCATTCTCCTGTCATCGTAAATGACCCTGTGCCCTTAAACTCAATAGTCAGGGTCCCCCCTTCTGTCCTAAGAGGGAGATTCCACAGCCTGTCTTGATTACTCAACCCCCCCCCCCACACACACACAATCAGTACATCTTTTCTGCTCTAGCTTAACTCCCACTAACTATAGTTTTAGCCCATTTTCCTTTCCCAATCTGAAGTGAAGCTGGAGAGCAGCTGTTTGCCACTCTAAGAAGTGAGTCTCCTTCCCTCCCTTCTTCAGGCTTGACTTCAACATCATCTGGGTCACTGCAGGTGTCTGTAGCTGTTCAAGACTCATTCCACAAACATTTATGGAGTTCCTACCATTAACCAGGAGTTTGTAGCCTTCATTTCATTGAACCCTCAAAACAGATGAAACCTTGTGATTCAGAGAGGTTAAGTAACCTAGGCATGACCACACAGCTGGTAAGTGATAGAGCCAGACAAGAATCTAAGTGTTATTCCATGATCTCCCTCACTCTCACCTACCAGCTGCCTCTGGAGGTGTCCTCACCTGGGTGCCCAGGATCTGATAGCTTTGGTATTTCTTCTGTACTGGGAAGATGCACAGATTTGACCCTGAAGGGGGAGAGGGTGTGGTCAGGACCACTAGGCTCTGGACCACCTTTCCAGGTTCCCGATGGGGAAACTGGGGTTTTCATGAGGGTCTCCGGCCCCAGTTCTGACCCCAAGATGAGCGCAGTTGTTGCGCAAGCGGAGTTGTTGCGGGTTCTCTGGCTGCGTGGAATCCCCGGGGCGCGGGGCGGGGCAGGGGACAAAGGCAGAGGATCTGCCCCACGGTCCCGGGGACTTGTCCCTCTGCCAGTCCCGCGCTCGGAGCGCAGGGCGCCAGCTTCGGGCAAGGACGTGCGGACTCCCGGGCCGGCGCTCCAGTCCATTTTTTCTTGCGGATCCCTGGAAGGGGGGCCGGCTCCCGGGTGGGACTGCGAAGGGGGGGATTCCCTCCCTCGTGCTCGCAGAGGACTGGCCCCTCTCCGGGCTGGGAGCTCCGGCCGAGCGGAGGCGCGACGGAGGGCACCAGCGAAGGGCAGAGAGCCCGGAGCGACCGACCAGAGTAGGGCATTCGATCGGGTGCTGCAGAGAACCAGGGCCGCTCCGGGCCGCCCCAGAGGACCGATGCGCCGGGTGGGGCGCTGGCCCCGAGGGCGTGAGCCGTCCGCAGATTGAGCAACTTGGGAACGGGCGGGCGGAGCGCAGGCGAGCCGGGCGCCCAGGACAGTCCCGCAGCGGGCGGGTGAGCGGGCCGCGCCCTCGCCCCTCCCGGGCCTGCCCCCGCCGCGACTGGCAGCACGAAGGTGAGTCCCCTCGTAGCTGCCCCGTCCTCCTCCCCAGCGCCCCCTTCCCCGGGAGCTGGGGTGCGGCGGGCCCTCCCGTCGGGGCTGGTTCGAGCTGGGTGCGAGGAGGGGGGGAGACAGCGAAAGGAAGGGGAATGTGATCGCTCTCCGGTCGGTGATTGGGAGAGGGCACCTCCTGCACCCCTTCCTGCAAGTCTGCCGCCCCCGTCGGCCCTCAATCCAGCAGGCAACCCCTCCCCTCGAACTCCCCTTCATCCCGCAGCCCCGGGTGATCGTTCTCACTTGCAGTCCTGAATTCTCCAAGTCCAACCAGCCCTGTTTACACCCCGCCTCTAATCCAGAAGTTCTTGATCCTGGGTCTCACTGGTTTGGATTCCCCCAAGTCCCACGGTCTCTGGTAACCCCCACCCCAGTCCACAGCCTGGGCCTGGGTTCGACGTGGCAGGCGGCATGCGCTGCGGCCTCCGGTGCGCAGCGAAGTGGCGCGGCTCCCTGGCCCTCGGGGTCTGGCGCACAGGAACCGAAGGTATCACTTAGTTGGGGACAGGTGGAAGCTGTGTTCGCCCGGGACTCCCAGGAGGGCCGGGACGGACTTGGGGTGAGGGTGCTTGGGGGCGAGAGTTTTCTTGTGAAACTGGCCTTTCAGACGTGGACAGCTCTCTTGGCTCTTGAGGGCCAGCCGGGGGACCTCAGGTCTGCGTCTCCCTCGGCACCTGTTGGGGCCTCTGTGGGATGGTGGGGGAGGGAATAAGAATGTGCGCGCTTGCGGGGTGATGGAGGGTTGAAGAAGCCATCCTCTGCTGCCCTTGCTTTTGGGGCGGGGCATGGCCCCGCACCTGGCTTGGCTCCGACCCACAGGCTAATCCCGACAGGTCGGACAGGCACATACTTGGTCCCGCCCCCCGCCCGCAATTCCTCTGCCCCCGCCTGCCAGCCTGCTAGGCGGCCAAAACTCTGCAACCCGCAGCCCGCCCGGGGAGGGCTAATGAGAAATTATCTGGATAGTTTACATTTTTGGGTCTGTATCGGACACCTGATGGAGTACCACTTTATTCTGAAGGTGTTGCAGGCAAGAAGGTGAAGGTGATTCCAGCCCCGTCCCTGGGCTGAGTTTCTGCCCTCAGCTCCACCTCCAGCTGTGTTCCCCTCCCCACCTGTGTCCTCCCCTCTGAGGCCCATGTGGCCTCTCTCTTTGGTCTTCAGTCCCAGCCCTGCCTCTGCCCCTAGCACCGTTCCCACTTTGCAGGTCCACCCCCCAAGCTGGATTGTGCCTCACACTCCGCAGCTCCCTGCGGGTTGCCCTGCCCTCCCCACACCCAATCCTGGGTAGCAAACCCGAGGGCTGGTCCCTAACTAGGTCTGTAACCCCTAACCCTTAACCACTCAGGGCTAGGTCTCTCCCCCTGTAAAATGGAAATAATTCTACCTTCCTCCTTCCATTGTGAGGAGTAAAGGAAGACCTGGCACATGGCAGGTGGAGGGAGGCATCTAACAAGTGTGAATCCCTAACCCCCACAGTGGCAGAGAGAAATACCCTTTCTTACCCCTACCAATACCTGAGGCACTACCAGCAGTCCCCATTCTATCTGTGCAGAGCGAACCTCAAAACATAAACTGCGAGTGCCATATAACCCAAGGCCCAAAGGAAATCAGACAGAGGACTCTAAGAGAAATGAGGCAGGCTGCTTAAAAGGGAGTCGTCAGCTCCTATCTCCTCTCTCAGCCCTAGTCCATGCTATCCGTGTCTGCAAGTGTGCGTGCCTGTGTGTGCACATATGGGGTCAGGGACGAGATGCAGGAACGTGGAGCCACTGAGGCAGGGACCTGTGGCCCTCTGGGGCTTGGTGCTGCAGGGTTCCTAGTCTAAGACCTGTCCAGCATTTCAAATCAGATTTCATATAAGATCCTGGATTTTCCACTCCTCTTTTGAAAAATCAGAGGATCTGTCAACAATCAGTCAGAGCTGAACGGCATATGCTCCCTTTAGATGGGTCATTTACCCTCTAGTTTACCCCCTCCACATCCAGCTTCAATCGTACATGTCATTTGTACCCCCTGGTATAGAGGAACTCTTAGCCCCTTTACAGGGTTGATTCTATATGTACCTTTTCAAAAAGTGCTTGCAACTCTTCCCATCCCAGAGGTGAGGGAGGCCAGTGTCACTTGCTTCAGTGAAATTTACATCTGGATCCTCCTTACGATTTCCCAGCTGAGATTGTGGTTTCCTGGTGATTCAGGTGGGAGTGGGCCAGAAGATCAACGCTGGCAAGGACTGGGTGAGTGTGGCAGGGGTCAAGCTGAAAACTAGGACCTGGGAGGATGGAGAAGGAATTCAGAGGGAGAGGAGAGGGAGGAAAAAGAAGGGAGCTAACATTTGCTGAGCACTCACCCTCAATTGCCAGGCACCATGACAGGTGGGCACAAGGAATGCAGAGATACATAAGGGAAATTCTGTGCCCCCAAAAAACGCCAGGGATATTGATCATGCAGTGAGTCCAAAGTCTTTCAGATCCAGGGTTAACACCAAGTTTGTCTGATGCAGTGTTTGTCAACTGTAAGGATTCATGGAACAGATCTGCCAGGGATTCTCAGACCTTAGTTTGAGAAATGCTGCAATTAAAGGCAAATCCTATCACTTTGAGTGATCGTCTTGGTGTCGAGGCAATCAACCATAAAGATAAATGCAAATATGGAAATTGCATAACAATGCCCAGTATTAAGGTTAGTATCCAGATGATACAGAACATGTTCATATTGCCTTTTGAATGATCATTAGAATATAGACACAAAATGAAGCTTTGATCACAACAAATACAGCAAATATTATTGAGTAATCACTATGTGCCCAGCACCATTCTAAGCAGATTTATGTATTAAGTTATAAACAACAATAACCTTCTTTCAGATAAGAAAACAGGCTCAGACCAGCTGAGCAAGGTAACACAGCTAATAAGTAGCAGAGCCAATATTCAAAGCCAGGCAGTCTGACTCTGAAGTTTATGTCCGTGACTATCACGCTGTACAGCCAGCCTCTGAGACTACATTCTTGGACCTGAAGACCCCAGTTTGATAAACTCAACTGGACATCTATAATTTGTGGGTGATAGAAGTGTGTAGTGGGGGCTGGGGAGGATACAAATACTTTGGTAAATCAGGCAGGGAGTACTGGAGGGGCGTGCAGGGGTTGGCAGCTGACGGGCATTTGGGGGTGGCTGGGGGCATCTCCGCTGGCTCCGGCCACAGCACCAGGTGGGATCCATCAGCCTCATGTAAACACTTCTCACAGGCAGCTTAACCACTTGAGTGTGTCTGGCCTTCAAAGCCAGCGGGAGAGGCCAAGGAGGGAGGTACTGAACTCCCTTAGGGGATAATGATTTATCTCCCGTGCAGGTGGGCTTTGCTGGGGCCTCCCTGAGAGGTGAGGGGGGTGGACTAGCACTGAAGAGTCTAGTGGGGAAAGGATTAGGATGGGGGTGGGAGGGGCATCTCCACCCCAGCACCTCAGATTTCTCATTCCTGAGCCTGAACTCTCTGACTCTCAGCTAGCCTGTGACATAGTCATGCTTGTCCCCATTTTATAGACATGAAACTGAGGTTCAGCGAGGCTACATGACTTGTTCAAAGGCATCTAGCCAGTGGAGGGGAAGGTGATGGCTCCCTGACATCTACAGAGCCTCTATGCTATTGACCTGCGTGCTCTGTTGTGGTGTGGGTGTGTGTGGGAGAGTGTGGGGTGTGCGTGGGCAGGCCGCTGCTATGAAAGAACCTCGGGAGCATTGGAGCATGAGTGTGTGATCCTGTGAGGGGGAAGCAGGGTTTTCATTCTCACTCCCAGGTTGGGCTCAGATGTCCAACTTCCCAGACTCATCTGATTCAGGGGAGGGACCGGCTCCCCTGCCCCCATCACCCCAGCCGGCCAGCGGGTCCAGAGACCTGGCTCTCACTGGGCTGGGGGATTATCCCCATTCTCTGTGTCTCTGGCCAGGGCGGGCATTGCTGCCTCTTTTATCCTCTCACAAAGGCCAGGCCCGCCGGGCCTGCTGTGTCAGAGTTTCTGTGGCCGGGGGAAGCCTTACTTCCTTTTCCCCCGCCAAGCCCAGAGGGCCACGCAGAGTCTGCCAGCTTGCCGGGGGCCACAGCTCTAGCTCCAGGACAGGTGAAAGGCACATGGGTGACTCAGCCCCAGGAAGAAAAGGCTGAGGGGTCACTCATGGAAGGACAGAGAGAGAGAGCTCTTCTTCAAGAGAGGATATTACTGCAGCATGAGGTCTGTAGGGTAGACTTAAGGAAGGACTTCCAGTTACAGCTGGACAACAGGAAGCCGGGGTGGGACCAGCTGGCTCCCATTATTGAGAAATCATCAGTGATCCACAAGTTTGGTTTGAATGTCCGCCATATTCTGGCTACACAGGTTGCCGGCTCCAGTCCCAGGTTAGGGAGTTCTGCAAGATAGGAAAAGGAGCGGATTTCTTCTAGAAAGGTGCTAGGTAGGTAACTTGTAACGTCCAAACATTTTGAGCTCCCAGTCTTCTGGGTAGGGCAGGAGGCACAGGTGGGAGAGTTCATAGTACTACAGAATTAACCCTTCTTTCTCCTCCCCTCACAGGTTGGTTTTTGGAGTAGTCCCTGCTGATGTGACAAAAAGATCTCTCATGTGATATTCTGAGGTACCTTTGAGGAAGTCTCTCTTTGAGGACCTCCCTTTGAGCTGATGGAGAACTGGGCTCCCCACACCCTCTCTGTCCCCAGCTGAGATTATGGTGGATTTGGGCTACGGCCCAGGCCTGGGCCTCCTGCTGCTGACCCAGCCCCGGAGGTGTTAGCAAAAGCCGTGTGCTGTCCACCCTCCCTGAGACCACCCCTCCAACCAGGGGCCTGGAGCTGGCGTGTGACTATGCGGCTTGGGCTGTGCGTGGTGGCCCTGGTTCTGAGCTGGACGCACCTCACCATCGGCAGCCGGGGGATCAAGGGGAAAAGGCAGAGGCGGAGTGAGTAATGGAGCGTGGTGGGCCACAGCTGGCCTTGGAAGTGGGAGGGGGCCACCTGGGAACTAGGGGTCTTCAGGAGTTTTATTCCATGATGACCCTTGCAGATTTCCACTCTGTCTATTACAGCTTTGTAGATTACTCAGTAGATGATCCTGTTTGTGGATTATTCAGTTGGTGGATTAATTTGCTGAGATTACCCACTCTGTAGATGACTCACTTTGTCTGTTTTCCCCTTTGGAGACTCTGCTTTCTAGATTAACCCCTCTCTTGTGAGGATCCAGTTTGTGGATTACGCCTTTGTGGATTATGTGCTTTGACATAACACCAGCTTTGTGTGGTATCCATGGAGATGCTTCCCCAAACCCCCTGCCCTGGGGCTCCTTTTTTGGCTAAAGTGCAGCCATCAAGCCTTTTGGGTTAGGAGCTCTGCACAGCTTAGCACTGGGTAACAGGGCTTCCCCTGCCCAGATCATGGGGCAGAAACAGTGGAGTAGGGAGGGTCAGGAGACTGTCCACTGCTGTGGCTTTTAAACCACGCCCAGTGGGATTCAGGGAGCTCCAGTGGCATCGAAGGGGAGACAAGCAGGCAGGGGTCTGGCCTGACCACCTTTCAAACCACAGCAGTCTCACTTTTCCCTGCTTTTGGTAATGAGCGTCCACATGAGATGTCATTGGAAGAGAGGGTTCTCATAGCTTAAAAAGAAAACCAAAATCCTATCACTGTACAGATGCTAAGAAAGGGGAAGAAACAGGTCTAACGAGATATAATTGATGTTGGAACCCAGGTCTCCTAATGCCTGTGGGCCCAGTCTTCTTGAAAGCCGAATTTGATGGAGGTCAAGGGTAATCTGTCTCCAGCCCCTTGATAGGCACTCCTCAACCTCTGCTTAAGGTCTCCAGTGATGGGGCCCCAGTGCTGTAGGGGTGGCCACTGTGTGTGAGGGGCCTACACGAGGGAGAGGGTGGGGGACTCCAGAGTCCCAAGTCCTCATCTGTCTTTTGACCTCTGCCATGAGAAGATGCCGTGCCCATAGGTAGGAGGTCTTCCTGAAGTCTAGCCCAGCCCCCTCTTGCTTCATGTTTCCTTGCAGACGGAGGGCCCCCAGTGAAGGTTGAAAAGCAGTGGGGTTTTGCCGGGGCTCCACGGGAGCAGCCAAGGCCAGGACTCAGCCCAGGCAGAGAAGCTCAGAGAACTGGTGAAGCTGAAAATCCCTGGCTTAACAAACAATTAGAGACAGTTAGGTTTAATCAGCAGCAAGGCCTTGATTTTCCTCCCTTCTCATCTGTTGTGGCCAGTATTTTGGACTCCATGGGCCAGATGCAGTTTAGCGGTTTATAATCAGTCTCCTCTATTTCCGAAATGAGAGAAAGAGACAGAGAGAGAGACAGAGAGAGAGAGAATGGGAGGAACCATTCACATTCAGGCAACGTGCACGTGTGCTTAACGCTGACCCTCATGCATGCAGAGCCTCATGCCCGGCTAAAACAGAGGTCACGGGACCTGAGTTCAAGTCTGTTGTATTGAAAAGGAAAGGAAGTACTAGACTTGGCATCAGAAAGGGCCTGGTCCCAGCGATGGTAAATCTCCTGCAGCAATTTTGACGTGCTTGCTCACTTTTCATACGGCCACATCTAACAGCCATGGCAGCACATGAGCCAGTTTTTATTACCAAGTGATGTGAGTGACAGATATCCTTGATGGTAAGAGGCAAGGGTTGGGAGAGGTGTGGAGACAGGCTCAGGGGTGCAGGGAGGGATGAAGGTTGTGCTGTTTGTCAATACTTGTCACATAACAGCCATAGTCATCGCAATCAGGAAGCTGAAATGTATAGGAGGATAGTAAGGCTTACATGAGATAATAGGTATATATATATAGTTTAGTTTAGTTTTGTTTTGTTTTGAGATGGAGTCTCGCTTTGTCACCCAGGCTGGAGTGCAGTGGCACGATCTTGGCTCACTGCAACCCCCGCGTCCCAGGTTCAAGCAATTCTCCTGCCTCAGCCTCCCAAGTAGCTGGGATTACAGGCATGTGTCACCATGCCTGGCTACTTTTTGTATTTTTAGTAGAGATAAAGTTTCGTCATGTTGGCCGGGCTGGTCTCGAACTCCTGACCTTAGGTGATCCACCCACCTCAATAGGTATATATTTTTAACACCTTTGTAAAACATCAAGTTCTGTGTAGACTCTGGGTGCAAATCATTATTATATAAACAATGTGTAGACCATTTTGCCTTAGGGATTCTAGGGAAGTAGAGAAGGGAAGAAGGAAGAGCAAGACACCTGTGTGTGCCTGGCCTGTCGACAAGACAAGCTTGGAAGGGCACTGGGTGGACCTGGGGACGGGGGTAGGTGTGCTGTGTATGAGCCTCAGGGCTGTTGACTCTGGCTGACAGTCCTCAGCTTCAGGGTAGGAGGGCCACCAGAAGCCACTCAATCTGAATCTCATTCTGAGCTATTATACACCAGTTTTGAAGCCAGACATGTCTGATCTCAGAGTCTGAGTGATGGTCTGCCTGCATGGAGCGAGAAAAGTTGAGCAAAGAACTTCTCTTTAGCTGTGAGTGGTGAAGTCCCCTTGAAGTTCCCCTCCTCCATTCATTGAGGACCCTGCCCCTCCCGGAACTCCTATTCACTAAGCCCCTTGTCTTCTTGCTAGCCCTCACCCCGATCTGGGGTCCCTGCACCTTCCTGAGCCCTCATTCCCACTCATCCCTTGCACTGAGTGTGCTCCTTCCTGAGCCCCTTCTCCTCTCTGATTCTTGGGCCCCCTGTCTCAGTCCTGCCTCCCAGGAAGCCTCCATTCCTTCATTGAGCCCTGACTTCTCCAGAAGCCAGGAGCCTGCTTTGTGCCTCTTCTCACGGCCCCATCCTCCATCTGGAGCCTCTGCCCCTGCTGCACTGACAGCCTTACAGTCCCTCATCCCTCACTGAATCCCCATTCCTTCCTTGGCTCATTCCACAAATGTTTATTGAGATCCTGCAAGCTGGCCCTGATCGCAGAGATGAATGTTGCGGAGGCTGCAGGCGAGTGGGGGAAGACAGAATGTCAATCCAGGTCGGGAATGCTGCATGGGAGAAAACCTGAGGGCATGGAGAGCCCCGGGGAGTTGGGAGGAGGCACAGAGTGTTCCTTTAGGAAGTGGGGTGCAGCTAGGAGTAGCTGGGGAAATGAATTATCAAGGGGGTTCTGGGGAGCCCTAGGATTTCCACTGGAGAAGCTATGCTCATATGTTTTCTGTTGGAAAGAAGTGTTCTGCTGCTAAACAAGCCATCCAGAACCCACTGGGATAGAACAAGGAAGCTGTCTGGGGTTGAGGGGAGGGTCCAGGTAGAAGACACTGCAGGTTAGAGGTCAGGTCATTAAGCTCTTCGCACCTGCCAGGCTGAGGAGTTTGGACTTGGCCTGACTCCAGCTACAGTGGATAAGGAGCCACTGAGGCTTTCATCAGGGAGCCCAGAGCCCAGCGGCTGGGTGGGGGAGGTGGGAGGCAAACAGCCCAGGTAAGAAAAAGTGAGGATCTAAACTAAGCTCACAGTTGAGAGCTTAGTTTAGAATCCTGGGTCTGGCTGGGCACGGTGGCTCACGCCTGTAATCCCAGCACTTTGGGAGGCTGAGGCGGGTGGATCACCTGAGATCAGGAGTTCGAGACCAGCCTGCTCAACATGGTGAAAGCTTGTTTATACTAAAAATACAAAAATTAGCCAGGAATGGTGGTGTGCACCTGTAGTCCTGGCTACTCGGGAGGCTGAGGCAGGAGAATCGCTTGAACCTGGGAGGCGGAGTTTGTGCAGTGAACTGAGACTGCACCATTGCACTCCAGCCTGGGTGCTAGAGCGAGACGGTTTCAAAAAAAAAAGAAGAATCCTGGGTCCTACCAGCAGGACATACCCAGGGCTTTCTGAAGGTGCAGGTCTCAGAAAGCCACAGGGATAGATCCACCTCCTGGGACAGTGTGTGGCCTGAGAGGGGCCCTGGCCTACTCACTCCCTCAGTCTCCTGGCTGAGGCCCTGCTCCCTATCCTCCTACCCTCACCAACTGAACTCAGGCCTCTCTTACCAAACCCAAGTCCTCCAAGACTAGATTCCACCCCAAAACCAAGATCATCACTCTCTGGGTCATGGTGAGTTCTCTCCATCCACCACTGTCCCTGACCCATCCCACTTGAGTCCCTTATCCATGTTCCATCCCGGTCCCTCCACTGTAGTGAATCTTCATTAAGCCCCATCCATACACCACCCCTCATCTCAAGCCTCTGTCTCACTCACCATATCCTCAACCTTATAACCTTGTGGAGCCTTATCCTTTACTGAGCTCCCATTCAGAAATGACGGGCTCTGCCTGCCGAAGCTCTTTCTAGTGAGAGAAAAAGACACATTAGCAGATAATATCAATATAAGGTGACGTTCGCCATGAGAGATTCAAGTACGAGGAGTGTGGGAACACATAGAAATACTCCATTGAGACTTTGCAGGGAGGTGAGATCAGGAAGACTTCCTGAAGGAGGTGACTTTAGTTCTGAGGCTTGAGGGAGCTGGTCAGATTCAAAAGGAGGTGGAGAGTGTTCTGGGCAGAAGGACCAACTTAAACAAAGGCACACAGGTGTGAGATAGTGTGACGTGTCCAGAGAAACAAAAATGGTTTGATATTGCTTAGGAGTGGTGCTGAGGGGTAAGGTGGATGGATGGGATGAGCCCACAAAAGCTTTTAAAGTCAGGCAAGGAGCTGGGTCTTAATTCTGTAGGTGATAGGGAGCTATTGATAGATAAGAGGAAGGGGTGTAAAACAATCAGATTTTTAGTTTAAGAAAGATTCCTGGCGATGAAGAAATTGGGAACTGGAAGAAATGAAGCCCCTAGAGAGGAGGGGCAGTGATCCAGAACCATTCTTCAAGGGGTGTGGGGCTGAGCTGCCCTGGAGCATTGCCTCATCATAGCCACAGCAACTTAAAAGAGCTTTGCATAGGATGAAGGAGGCTAGGAGAGGGGGAATTGAGGGCACAGCCTTGCCCTGCTGGCTCAGCGAAGTGGGCTGGAGAGCAGGGTGCTTGGGAGCTGAGGGAGGTGGGGTTGGTGGGGGGCAGTGGTTGGTGGGGAGGGCAGAGCTGGGGGTGCTGAAGAAGCCAGGAAGGAGGCTCCCTCCCCTGCAAGCACCCCTCACCCTCAGAGTCCACCTGGCCTCCTCAGCCAGGCTTACAGCCCTGCAAGGCCGCTTTCCCTGCACAATCCCCGTAACAGGCAGCAGCAGGAGGGAACTTTCTTGCTTTTGTTTCTTCTTTTCTTTTAGAGAGAGGGTCTTGATCTCGCTATGTCGCCCAGGCTGGTCTCAAACTTCTGGGCTCAAGGTATCCTCCTGTCTCAACCTCCTGAGTAGATGGGACTATAGCGTGTGCCACTGTGCCCAGCTAGAGGGGAGCTTTCTAAACTACCAACCCAACGATGCCCTTCCATTGGTCGTTTTCCTCACCAAGAGAATATACAAAGCTCAGCCAGGCATGGTGGCTCACACCTGTAATCCCAGCACTTTGGGAGGCTGAGGCGGGCAGATCACGAGGTCATGAGTTTGAGACCAGCCTGGCCAACATGGTGAAACCCCGTCTCTACTAAAGATACAAAAAAATCAGCTGGGCGTGGTAGTGCATGCCTGTAATCCCAGCTACTTGGGAGGCTGAGGCAGGAGAATCGCTTGAACCCAGGAGGTGGAGGTTACAGTGAGCCAAGATCGCACCATTGTACTCCAGCCTGGGCAACAGGGTGAGACTCCATTTAAAAAAAAAAAAAGAGAGAGAGAGAGAGAATATATAAAGCTCTATGTTCTTTTTTTTCCTTTTGAGGTGGGATCTTGCTATGTTGCCCAGGCTGGTCTGCAACTCCTAGGCTCAAGTGATCCTACCTCAGCTTCCCGAGTAGCTGGAATTACGGGCACATGCTATATAAAGCCCTATTTTCCATGCCATGGTCGATCCAGGATACTCAGTGCCTCGGAGGCTTTGCACTGGCTGTTCCTCCTGTGTGGAACGCCCTCCTCCCCTAGGCTTCTGGGTCGCGGAGTGCCCTCTCCCTCTCTATATCCAGATGTGTAACCAGCCCTGCCTCCCTTGTCCTGGGTGGGCCTTTGTGGCTATACCTCCACGTTCCGGCTCCTAGGAGCCCTGAGCACCTGTGAGGTGTGCAGTAAACATCTGTGGAATAAATAAGCCTTGGTTTTCCTGCTCTGAATCATTATGCATTTCCCCCAAATATGAACCATCTTCCTTGGACCCTTCCTTCAAGGGCACGTTCTTATTGTCGAGCCCCCTCTCCTGTCCCCGATCCCTTCACTGCCTCTCTGAGCTGAGAACATCCTGTGCTTTCTGTCCCCCTTGATAAACATCCCTTTCCTTAATGAACTGACCCCGCCTGTAACTGAGCCGCCATTCCTCTTCTGAGCCCCCAAACCCTCATGGAGCTCAGCTCGCTGGCCCCCTTGTCCCTGACTGCAGCCCCTGGTCCCTCCCCCTAACCAAGGCCAGCCTCAGCGTCTGAGCCCTATGTCTTGATGCTCCCATTTCCTCGTGTCCTTAGGTCTCTACTCCATCAATGTCTCCTGCCTCTGACTCTTGTAATCACATTCCCCACCCCCAGCCGTGCTCTCCCCTTCTCTGTCTGTGATCTCTGATTTTCTCTGTTGCCTTCCTGGCTTTATCTCCACTCCTTCCCTTCCACTCACTCCGAAGCCCACTGTGGTTTGGCTCTCATCTCCACCTCTCCACCAAAACTGCCCTTCTCAAGGTCACCTCATCAATGACCACTGAGAATCAAGTCTTGTAGATTTGCTTCAGAGCTCACTGGCCTTGCTTCCTCCCAGCCCTGGTCCCTGAAGATCTCTCCCTTTTCAACCTGATTCCTGGCACCTCTGTCTCTCAGTCTCCTCCCAGCTCTCCAGGGATCCTTCTCCACTTCTTTCCCGAGCCCCCCTTCCTCTTGCCTAGCTGTTAAATGCAGATGTTGCCTGAGGCACCACCCAGGCTCTTCTGCTCCCACAGATCTAACTATCTGCTTCTTTTTTTTTGAGTCAGGGTCTTGCCCTGTCATCCAGGCTGGAGTGCAGTGGCTCAATCATAGCTCACTGCAGCCTCAAATTCCTGGACTCAATCAATCCTCCAGCCTCAGCCTCCCAAAGTGCTAGGATTACAGGCATGAGCCCCCATGCCAGCCAACAGCCAACTTCTTCAAAGAGGGGGTGCTATTTCCTCTCTCTACTTCCTGACCTTCCTTTCACTGCCGAACCACTGCCTCCTGCTGTCCACCCCACCACCCCACTGAGACTGCATTTACCAGGGCCGCCACCACCCGGTTGGGCTCACATGACATCTCAGAAGCAACTGTCGTGTTGATGCCTCCCTCTTCTGAGTGCACTCTTCTCTCGGCTCCCACGATGCAATATACTTCCCAGTGTCCCCTGCCTGTCTGTTGGCTCCTCCTCTGCCTCTTAGTGGACTAAAGACTTATCTGTCCTTCTCTTCAATGTCCAGTTCCTCTTCTCACTCCCCAGACCCACTCTTCTTGCCATCTCATGGACTGGCATGCCTTTGATGACTGTTCGATGTTAAGAACTCCAACTCTCTTTGGCCAAGCATGGTGGCATGTGACCGTAGTTGTAGCTACTTGGGAGGCTGAAGCAGGAGAATCACTTGAGCCCAGGAGTTTGAGGCTGCAATAAGCTATGTTTGTGACACTGCAATCCAGCCTGGGCAACTGAGTGAGATTTCATCTCTTAAAAAAAGAAAAAAATCTCTTAAAAAAAAAAAAGAAAGAAAGAAGAAAAAACGAACTCCGCGTCTCAATCTCCAGCCAAAATAGTTCTCTTGAGTTCCAGACCCACGTGTTCAATTGCCTAACAGACATCATTCCCTGGATGTTCCACAGCAACCACAAACTCAACTTGTCTAATACTTAGCTACTCATCATTTTCCCACCCAAACCCCCTCCTCCTCCTGTGGTTCCTCTCCCGGGGAAGGGCTGTTATACAAACCCAGCATCTCAAGGTCACCTTGCCCCTGCCCCTCACTCCCTCTTGTTGAATGCTTCGCCCCATCTTGTTGACCCTGCCTCCTGACCATCTCACGTGTGTCTACTCCCTCCCCTCTCCTTGGCTCAGCCCAGCTCTCCTGAACTGGAGTTCTAGCCTGGGAGTCTTCCTGTCTCCACTCTTGCCCTCGGACAATCCATTCTCCACTCTACGGAGTGATCTTTCTAAAATGGAATCCTGACTGTGTTTCCTGTTGTAAACCTCCCACTGATTCCTTCTGACCTTCAGGATAGGGTGTGAACTCCTTACTCCAGGCTTAGGATTCTTCCTCATCCAGCCCCTGCTTCCCTCTCCAGCTTCCTGCCTCATCACTCGCTCCACGTTCCCGCCATGCTGACCTGATTCCAGATTTCCTTCCCTGGGTATGCCACACTTTCTCTGCAGTGCCATTGACGGCACTGAAGAAAAATGCACACAGGGACTTGTTGCTAGTGGAATGGAAGGTGGGCAGCAGATCTGAAAGGGCGCCTTTTGCAAACCTGTTCTTAGCACGGGTGATAATGAAGGAAGAAATGAGTATGGCAGCATCGCTGGAGAGGGCTGCAAATGGGACGCCGGGATGACTGCCGTTACTGAAACTAAGGCAGAAACCTAGAAGGCGCATTCACGTCAACAATGAATTAAATCAAAACAGTGAGTCGTAGACGATTTAATATCTTTGAAGTGGAAGTGGTGCCTAAAATAGATAATGACTCGTAAATTTGTAACACAACTGAATAAAGGCCCAGAGTAGAAAAATAATCCGAAGGGCTCCCTCATAACTTCAATGTCGCATTTGGAGTATTTTTGCTCATACAACGATTCTACCAACAAGGATGATCGTGATTTTTATTTTTATCTTATATTATTATTATTTTGAGACAGAGTCTCGCTCATCACCTAGACTGGAGTGCAGAGGTAATCTTGGCTCACTGCAGCCTCTGCCTCCCGGGTTCAAGTGATTCTTATGCCTCAGCCTCCTGAGTAGCTGGAATTACAGGTGTGTGCCACCACGGTCAGCTAATGTTTGTATTTTTAGTAGAGATGGGGTTTCACCATATTGACCAGGCTGATCTCGAACTCCTGGCCTCAGCTTCCCAAACTGCTGGGATTACAGATGTGAGCCACCTTGGCCAGTCTATTATTATTTTTTGTAATAGAGAAGGGGTCTCCCTATGTTGCCCAGGCTGGTCTTGAACTCCTGGGCTGCAGCGATCTGCCCACCTCAGCCTCCCAAAGTGCTGGGATTACAGGCATGAGCTACCACATCCGGCCCATGAATTCCATTTTCCAAAAATATATAGTTTCCATGCCACCTCATATTGTCCTACCCTGGGCTCCCTAAACTTTGTTCCTTTGCCTGAAACACATACTGGCTGAGAAATTTTGTTCAAGTAATTTACCTTTCCATTCCCTCATCTATAAAAATGTGCATAATAGGTCAAATGTGGTGGCTCACGCCTGTAATCTCAGCACTTTGGGAGGCCTAGGCAGGTGGATCACCTGAGGTCGAGAGTTCAAGACCAATCTGACCAACATGGTGAAACCCTATCTCTAATAAAAATACAAAAAATTAATCAGGCATGGTGGCAGGTGCCTGTAATCCCAGCTACTCAGGAGGCTGAGGCAGGAGAATTGCTTGAGCCTGGGAGGCGGAGATTGCACCACTGCACTCCAGCCTGGATGACACAGCGAGACTCTGTCTAAAAAAAAAAAAAAAAAGATAATAAACTAAAAAAATAAATAACAATAGTACCTACCTCACGGGTTGTTGTAGGGATTAAATGAGTTAATACTTGTCAAGCACTGAGCACATTGCTGCCGCAGAGTAAGTGATCAACATTTAGTAACACACTGCCGCCACTGTGGTTATTGCTGTGTTGTTGTGATGATTTGGTCCTTCCTTCGGTTGCTCTTCTTCCTAACTCCTCCATGTTCTCCTGTTCTGAAACCAGGAATGATTCCTGCAGCAGAGACTCACCCCAGCAGCTGTCCAGAGTGGACATCCTCATCTCCCCTTCTCAGGGAAGCACATGACATTCAGTATTTTGCCCAGCTTCCCAGACTGGGAATCTGGCTTCGGGTCCTGATGACTCTGAAACCTGAGCTCTGGGTCCACTACCCTGCACCGTCTCCCACCATCTCTATTCTGATTTTCCCAGCTCTCTGCCTTATGCCTGTATCTGCAGCTCCTCACTGCCTGGCTCTTGTTTTGTTTTGTTTTGTTTTGTTTTGTTTTGTTTTGTTTTGTTTTGTTTTGTTTTGTTTTGTTTGAGACAGAGTCTTGCTCTGTCACCCAGGCTGGAGTGCAGTGGCATGATCTCAGCTCACTGCAGCCTCTACCTCCCAGGTTCAAGTGATTCTCCTGCCTCAGCCTCCTGAGTAGCTGGGATTACAGGCACCCACCATCACATCCAGCTAATTTTGTGTGTTTTTAGTAGAGATGGAGTTTTGCCATGTTGGCCAGGCTGGTCTTGAACTCCTGATCTCAGGTGTTCCACCCACCTCAGCCTCCCAAAGCGCTGGGATTCTAGGCGTGAGCTACTGCACCCGGCCACTGCCTGGCTCTTGTTGCCCTTCTTGATCAAGTTCAAGTTCTTTAGCATGATATAAAGACAGAATACCTTACCTTTCACCACTCCACTCCCATTCCCATCTCCATCCCATGTAACTACTTTTCTTCCTCTCCTTCCCTCTCAACTTGCTTCTCTTGCCATGGGCTTCTTTTCAAGTCTGGCCCCACGGCTCACCCACACCCCAGGCCACACATCTGGGAATCACCCCAGGCTCCTCCCCACGCCTCTTTCCTCTCTGCCTGTTAGCCACGATGTCCTACGGGTTGCTTTTCCTAAGCATCTCTCAAATCTGTCTTTCTTCCCTCTATCCCTGTGGAACAGAATTTTAAGACGTTCTCACTTTTCTCACCTGGATGATCTAGTCAGCTTCCTCCCAAACAGTTCTTCCATCTCTGGTCTCTACCCTGGCTCCCAGAGACAATTTCCCAACATGTAAATTGGACCAGGTCTCATCCCTGCTTAACATGTTCTAATGGCTCCCTGATGTCTAAACAGTCTGAGAAGGTCCCAAAACAAGTGTTCTGTGGCCAATATGCTTGGGAAATGCAGTTCACTCTGTGCTCCGCTCAGAGAGTCACTGTGCACAGGAGAGTAATAAAGCTTCCATTAGGCCTGCAGTAAAGAAACCTGTTTAGATTTATTTGACCCACTGGTTCCTGGTCTTACCTGACACAGTAGCCTTTCTCCACATTTTCCTATTCACGGTTGGGGGAATCAAGTTGTAAGGAATACTTTTTGGGAAATGCCATCTGGCAGGATCAAGTTCAAGTTCCTTAGCATGATATAAAGATAGAAAACCTTACCTTTCACCACTCCCCTCCTATTCCCATCTCCACCCCAAGTTATCTGCAATTCCACCTTTCCCCCGTTTTATACCTCTGTGGTCCTGCTCCCTGAGTGCCCTTAATTCTACTTCCTAAAGGACACATCTGTACAAATTATCTAAGACGTGGCCTCAATGACACCTCCTTTGTGGCTTGTTTCTCTCCTTCTTTTTGGCTCCACTATTGCTTGGCCCTGTGACTGTCAACATTCACCTATTTGTGGGTCTGTCTGCTCCACTGAAAGTTCAGTTCCTCTACAGAGTGGCTTGTCTGCCTCTGTCCCCAGGGCTCACACTGTGCAAGGTCCGTGGAAGGGGCTCCGTGAGGATTAAACAAGTGAGTGAGATCAAAGATCTTGAGACTCAATGCTGGGATGGAAAACCACGAAGCCTCCAAGGATAGTTCTCTTTTTTGTTTGTTTGTTTTTTGAGATGGAGTCTTGCTCTGTCATCCAGGCTGGAGTGCAGTGGCACAATCTCAACTCACTGCAACCTCTGCCTCCCGGTTTCAAACAATTCTCCTGCCTCAGCCTCTAGAGTAGCTGGGATTACAGGCGTGTGCCACCACGCCTGGCTAATTTTTGTATTTTTAGTAGAGATGGGGTTTCACCATGTTGGCCAGGCTGGTCTCGAAATCCTGACCTCAGGTGATCCACCTGCCTCAGCTTCCCAAAGTGCTGGGATTACAGGCGTGAGCCACCATGCCCAGCTTCAAAGGATGATTCTGAGCCAGGGTTTCTCAACCTCAGTGCCATTAACATTTTGGACCAAATGATTCTTTTCTGTGCCTGATGCATTATAGGATGATTAGCAGCATCCCTGGTCTCTACCCAATTGATACCAGTAACAACCCCTTTCCCCAGGTGTGATCATCAAAAAGGTTTCCAGGCATTGCCAAATGTCCCCTAGGGAGCAAAATCATCCGTGGTTGAGACCCTTGTTCTAGACATAGGTTATTCCAGTTGTCTTTGTGTTTCTGAGTAGGTGTTCCTTTTCTGTTTCACTCTTTATCCCTCTTGCCCTTAAAACTTTCTCAGAAATTTTAAAAACCCTCCTTCTATACCTAAGGCTGACTGTTTTGTGCTCTGGGGAGAGTGCAGAAATTCCAGGAAGGGTGCAGCTTGGGTTGCTTCTCTGGGGATGGCGGAGCCGGCCTAGAGAGTGAGCTCATGTCGTGCCTGGAGCTAGGGAGGCACATGGGTCAGCATCTGTTGCTAGCTCTCTGGAGAAAAGCTACTGGGAAGGTGTATAAAGCAGCCTTGCAGAGAGCTGCCTGCCTGCCTGGCCTGTGCTTTCTGAGAAGCATATTCCTTCTGTGGAAGGAAACGCCTATCTATTCACTTCCCATCCTTGTCAGAATCTGGATAGGTGAGGTTCTCTCCACAGCTGCCTTCTCATCCCTGCTCCACCTTTGCAGTCAGTGCCGAGGGGAGCCAGGCCTGTGCCAAAGGCTGTGAGCTCTGCTCTGAAGTCAACGGCTGCCTCAAGTGCTCGCCCAAGCTGTTCATCCTGCTGGAGAGGAACGACATCCGCCAGGTGGGCGTCTGCTTGCCATCCTGCCCACCTGGATACTTTGATGCCCGCAACCCAGACATGAACAAGTGCATCAGTGAGTGTGGGCAGGGCTGTCGGGGGCAGGGGCACTAGAAGCTCTGGACTGGGGGATAGTGCTTTGAACCACTGGTGGCTGGTGAGAGGACCAGAGGGGGCTCTGAGGAGAGGAGATGAGGCTCCAATTCAAGTATCCAGCTGCACACTTCCACCTTGGTGTGTAAATACTGGAACCCTGTCTCCTCCCTTCGCACCTGCCCCTACCTGTATTCCCACAGGTTACCCTCCATGTCCCAACCTGTCACCCAAGCCACAGCCCTGAGTGCCAACCTCTCCCACCCCATCCATCCAATCATCAGAGCCTGTCTGTCATCTCTTGTCTGTCCTCACTGCCACTGTCCTCCCCAGGCTCCCAACACCTTGCTCCTGGATCATTGCAATAGCCTGTTCATCTGTCCTCCAGCCTTCATCTGGTTCCCTGAAACCCACCTTCTGCACTGCAGCCAGAAAGGCACTTCTGAGATACACACCCTACCCCAACACACTTCTGAGACACACAACCTATCTCATCACACTTCTGAGACACAGAACCTATTCCTATCCCATCACATTTCTGAGACACACAACCCATCCCATCACACTTCTGCTTAAAAACCACTGTTAACTCCACATGGGCTGCAGGGGAATCCAAGCTCAGGCAGCCTGCTCTTCCACTCTCTTCGCTCCCTGATCTTCTGGCTCCTCATTTCCACACCAGCTACAGCTCCACGTGCTCCAAGGCACACGCTGCCATATCTCCATCCCTTCTCTGTAGCTGCAGCTGCGATGTGCTGGGGGACACATGTGAACACACTCAGGGAGACAATGCCAGTGCCCCCACCACCTGTTCAGTGCCTTGCCATTTAGAATGCATTTGCAGGTCTCATATCAGTTGAGCCTCACAACAACACTGGAAGGGAGACAGGACACAACTGATTGTACCCTTTTCAGGGCTGACAACATTGAGGCCCGGAAGGTAAATGACTGGTCCAAGACTAGACTGGGTTCTGAGCTCAACTCTGCTCCTTCTTCATTGTGTGACCTTGAGCACGTCTCCACCTCTCAATGCCTCATCTTTAAGAGTTCTTACCCCCTAGGGTTGTTGTGAGACATGCAGGTAAAGCCCTTAGTGTCTGGCACTCAATAAATGGTAGCTGCTATTGTTCTTCTTTTTGTTCTTATTTGACTGGCAACCAAACCCAGGAATCAGAGCACCAGGGAGGGAAGGAAGAAGGGAAGGAGAGAGGTGAGGCTGAGATAAGCCTGGAGGATGGTGGGAGTTTGTGAGGATGGAGGTGGGACCCTGGGAGCTACCCTCTTGGTCCTTAGGGTCCTTGGGGTGGGGAGCTCCTGGCTATGCCAGCTCCTAGGAAACTGGCAGTGTGGGCTTCAGGTGCCAGAGCCTGGGAGGAAGTCAGCCCCGCCTGCACTCTGGGAAGGAGAGATTGTGAAAGACCCTGCCTGCTTTCAGCCAAGCCCTGGAGGACCCACCATGCTCCCATTCCCCCAGAGGAGAGAACTGGCAGCAGGGAATCAGGGAGGGACCCAGGAGTCCTACCAAGGTGGTTCCTGGAACTCAGCCTTGCAGAGGGAGAGGAATTTGCCAGAGGATGGGTTCCCCCTCCTCCGTGCTGATTCTTTCTGCCCCAGGCAGGAAGAGAACCACAGTTTGGGGTATTGTAGATGCCCAGCAATGAGGGAAGAGGAGATCACACAGCCACTCTCTGGGGGGCCATTCTGCCCTTCAGTTCAACTCCGTTTAGGGTGGCCCTGTGGATGCTGTGAGATGCTGAAACACTCCTGTCCCACCCCCACCAAGCCCAGAGGGCCCCACCCTCCTCCTCTGAAACTGCTCTCTTGAGCCTCACCTTGGGTTCCAGGGACTGAGACTGGCTTCATGTTCAAGTTGATTGACGGTGGCAAGAGTCCCAGCCAGCCCTCAGGAGCAGCCGCTTCAACTTCTTCTTCCCTGGCCTGCTACTACCCTTCCTTTCCCTTTCCTCCCGAGATTCCTCTGCAGTAACTGCAGCTCTAGGACAGGGTCCTGCCCTCCATGTAGGTGGATGTGGACACAAGGGAGGGTGTTGGGGCTGGGAATGAGGGGAAATGTTCCCTCTAGGCTGGGCCAGAAGCCCCCAATTTGTCCTCTCCTCAGAATGCAAGATCGAGCACTGTGAGGCCTGCTTCAGCCATAACTTCTGCACTAAGTGTAAGGAGGGATTGTACCTGCACAAGGGCCGCTGCTATCCAGCCTGTCCCGAGGGCTCCTCAGCTGCCAATGGCACCATGGAGTGCAGTAGTCCTGGTAAGCCATGGCAGGCACTGTGGGCAGAGGGTCCAGGGCCCCAGGAGGAGGGGCTGGGTAAGGGTCTGGCCAGAGAGTGGGTGGTCTGGGGCACTGTGCAGGGAGAGCTTACCCTACCACTCTTTTCCGGGTCTCCAAGGACTCTTCTGCCCTCTGGACTAAAGATACCTGCAGCCTGAGGTCCAGGCAGAAGGCAGGTGGGAGATGCTCCCCTGGGCTATTCTGGGCCAGGGGAGGAGATATGATCCCCTCCTCCTTGTCCTCCTCTCCCTTCCCTTCTCTTCCTGCCAGCGCAATGTGAAATGAGCGAATGGTCCCCATGGGGGCCCTGCTCCAAGAAGAAGAAGCTCTGTGGTTTCCGGAGAGGCTCCGAGGAGCGGACACGCAGGGTTCTCAATGCCCCTGGAGGGGACCATGCTGCCTGCTCTGACACCAAGGAGACCCGGAGGTGCACAGTGAGGAGGGTGCCGTGTCCTGAGGGTGAGCTGCAGCCTCTGCCTCCTTGGGGTCAGGGCTCAGGCACCAGCCATGGCAGGTCCCACCATCTCTGCTTCCTGCCCATGGTTCAGGAGAAAGCTTCAGGGCAAGGCCAGATGGGGCACCCACAACTCAAGACCTCATGCTGTCCAATCCAGATGCCATGTCCTGGCAGAGAACAGGGCCCCGGAACTGCATGGTGGAAGCTGGAAGCTTCTGTGGCCAATATCCTTCCAGTTTCCCCATTTCTTCTGAGCTAGTGGATGTTCATACTAGAAGGCCCCTCGGAGGCCTGATGGGTGGGCGAAAGGGGCACTAAGACCCAGAGAGCTGTAGTGATTCCACCAAAGTCACACAGCCTGCAGTTGGCAAGGAGGTGGCTGCTGCTCTTGCCTGGCCCCAGAGGTGGCTGGTGGTGGGGAGGGGATGGGGGCAGTCCTGCCTGTTCTGAGGGTTGCACTGAATACCTGGGAAGTGCTCTTGGTCCATTGGGATCCAAGATCTGAGGAACCCATGAGGAAGAGGATGATGTCTTGTGTGCCTTGAGGGTTGGGGAGCGAAAGGGCTCTTGGGCTGCCTCTCAGTGCTCATGCCTCAGGGTCCTCTGAAGTGGCTGCTGTCAGAGGAGGTCACCATGACCCAACTACCTACAGGCAGCATCTCCAGCCTCCTCCCTGCCTCTCCCCTGCCTCCTCCCTGCCTCCCCTTCCGGCTTCCTCACACTCCCCTCCTAGGGCCTGTGGCCATGCCCAGGGGCTCCCTGCACATCCTTTGTTGATTCTTCCTGCTATCTGGTTGTTTCAGGGCAGAAGAGGAGGAAGGGAGGCCAGGGCCGGCGGGAGAATGCCAACAGGAACCTGGCCAGGAAGGAGAGCAAGGAGGCGGGTACTGGCTCTCGAAGACGCAAGGGGCAGCAGCAGCAGCAGCAAGGGACGGTGGGGCCGCTCACATCTGCAGGGCCCGCCTAGGGACACTGTCCAGCCCCCAGGCCCATGCAGAAAGAGTTCAGTGCTGCTCTGTGTGATTAAAGCTTTCCTGAACTGGAACATCGGGGGCAAAGCATACACACACACTCCAATCCATCCATGCATACATAGACACAAGACACACACACTCAAACCCCTATCCACATATACAACCACACATACTTGCACACATGTGTGTGCATGTATACACACACACAGACACCACACACACGCACATACACACACACACACACCTGAGGCCACCGGAAGACACTTCCATCCCTCGGGTCCAGCAGTACGCTCTTGGTTTCCGGAGCTCCCCGTGGACGTGTCAGAGACAACACTTCCCAGCATCTGAGACCAAATTGCAGAGGGGAGCCTTCTGGAGAAGCTGCTGGGATTGCACCAGCTAGTGTGGCAGATGGGAGCCAAGCTTGAGGACTGCTGGTGACCTGGGGAGAAGCCTTCTTCCCATCCCGTTCGGCACTCCCAGCTGTGTGACTTTATCGTTGGAGAGTATTGTTACTCTTCCATGATATGTATGAGGGCTAACCTGACTCTGAAAACTGCCTTAAAGGTTTATTTCAAATTAAAACAAAAAAAAATCAACGACAGCAGTAGACACAGGCACCACATTCCTTTGCAGGGTGTGAGGGTTTGGTAAGGTATGCGTGGGAGCAAGAAGAGACAGGGAATTTCAAGAGACCCCAAATAGCCTGCTCAGTAGAGGGTCGTGCAGAGAAGGAAGAAAACTTAGGGGCTGCTCTGAGGGTGGTAAACAGGCTGTCTATATCCTTGTTACTCAGAGCACGGACTGGCAGCAGTGTCGTCACAGGGCAGCTTGTTAGGAGTGAGAATCTCAGGTCTCATTCCAGACCTGGTGAGCCAGAGTCTGAATTTTAACAAGATTCCTGATGATTGGCATGTTATATGAATGTAAGAAGTGCTGCTCTAATTCCCCTTAATGGATGGGAGAAAGGGCCCCAGCCATGTTGCAGCAGGAGGAATTCTGGTCATCTATAAACGAGGACTTTCCATCTGGGAGAGGCAGAATCTACATACGGAAGGGCTACTGGCACTGTCAGGGGAAGGGAGTGCATAGGCTTCCAGTGATGGTTGGGGACAGTCCTGCCCAAAGGCAGGGCAGTGGATGGAATAACTCCTTGTGGCATTCTGAAGTGTGTGCCAGGCTCTGGACCAGGTGCTAGGTTTCCAGGGAGGAGCCAAACACAGGCCTTGCTCTTGTGGAGCTTAGAGGTTGGTGGGGAAGAAGATAGGCATGCACCGAGGAATCGTACAAACACATATGTAACTACAAAAGGATGGTGCCAAGGGCAGGCGACCACTGGCATCTGTGCATAGCTATGAAAGTTAATAAAACAGAATAAAAATAAAATACTTTCTCTCAGGGAGGTGTCTCAGAGGATGTGATATTTGAGCCTAATGCTGAAGGATGGATAGAAGGATTTAAGACAGATTGCTGCTGTCCAGTAGAAATATGTGAGCCACATATTTAATTTAACATTTTTGGGCCGGGCGCGGTGGCTCATACCTGTAACCCCAGCATTTTGGGAGGCTGAGGCGGGTGGATCACAAGGTCAGGAGTTCAAGACCAGCCTGACCAACATGGTGAAATCCCATCTCTACTAAAAATACAAAAATTAGCCCGGTGTGGTGGTGTGCATCTGTAATCCCAGCTACTCAGAGGCTGAGGCAGGAGAGTCACTTGAACACGGGAGATGGAGTTTGCAGTGAGCCGAGATCGCGCCACTGCACTCCAGCCTGGGCAACAGAGCGAGACTGCCTCAAAAACAAACAAACAAACAAAAATAGCCAGGCAGGGTGGCTCACGCCTGTAATCCCAACACTTTGGGAGGCAAAGATAGGAGGATCACTTGAGCCCAGGAGTTTGAGACCAGCTTGGTGTGCAAAAAAAAAATTAAGCAATAAAAAAAGAAAATATTTCTCTAGTAGCCACAGTATAAAAAGGAAAAGGAGGTGAAATTAATTTTAATTACATCTGTTATTTAACTATATATATGCAAAGTATTATCTTTTTTTTTTTCCTCATAGAGATGAGGTCTCACTATGCTGCCCAGTCTGGTCTTGAACTCCTGGGCTAAAGCGATCCTCTTGCCTCAGCTTCCCAAAGCACTGGGATTATAGCCATGAGCCACTGCACCTGGCCCCAAAGTATTATCTTTTTAACATGCAATCAAGGTAAAAGAAAATTATTAGTGAGATCTTTTACATTTTTAAAACCACGTGTTCAATGTTCCGTGTGTATTTTACACTCACAGCATATCTTAATTTGGATGCTACATTTTCACTGGAAATACCTGATCTGTAATTATGCTGCATAAAACTAAAGTTGAAAAGAAGATACACATAGCCAAGCTGTTTTGAGAACACTTAGCAGTTTTTCTGGAACTTAATGATGTATGTTTTTAAATTTTAAATTTAGGCAATTAACATTAAATAACATTAGCAATTCAATTCTTCAGTTGCACTAGCCATATTTCAAGTGCTCGATAACCACATGTGGCCAGTGGCTACCATGTTGGACAGCACAGTTCTACAGACACAGCATATGCAATTGTCCTGTAGCAGAAAGTAGTTTGGCCAAGGAACTGAAAGAAAGCCAGTATAGCTGGAAGGTCTCGAGGGCAAATGAGTTCAGATGATTCTAGAAAGATTGCCTGGAGTTGGTCCTTTATTCTCAGAGCCAAAGGAGGCTGCTGAAGGGTTTTAAACAGTAGGCCAAAACAAGTAGATTTGCATTTTGCAAAGATCACTTTGTCTGTAGCTTGAAAGACAGATTAGGGAGAGGTTGGTTAGGAGACTGTTGCTGTCATCTAGGTGAGAGATGTTGGAGATTTGAACTAGGGTGGAGGCAGTGGAAATGGAGAGAAGTGAGCAAAATTCAAAGGTATTTGGGGCATAAAGTTGACAGAGTTTGGTGATGCATTGGATGTGGAAGAGGGGAGAGACGGGGAGGGAGTTATCAAGGACGAAATCTCTGTTTCTGACTCAAACACCCAGAGAGATGACAGTGCTGTGTTCTGAGATGGGAAACCTGCAAGGAAGACCAGTTTGGGAGAAGAAGGAAGAATATAAATCTGGTTTCAACCACGTTGAGTTTGTAGCACCTCTGAGACATCCTGGTAAAGATGGTGAGCAGACATTGCTTAGACATAAACATAGGTTTAGTTGTACAGGCGGAGTTCAGGCTGGAATGTAAATGTGTACAGAAGGCAATCGAGGCTGTGGGTTTGGAAGAGGTCAACTGAAAAGACAGCACTGGGTGAAGAGAGGAGTCTGGACCCATCTCTAATATAAAGACCCTCTAAATATAAAGATCAGATCACAAAGGGTGAGTTAAAGAAGAAGCAAGCAAGACGAAACCCAGGGGAATATCAGGCCCCAGAAACTAGCAGGAAGGAGGGAGAGATCAAGCAAAAGAGGACTGGAAAGTGACCATCAGACTCAGCAACATGTGTGCCAACAGAAGCTTAGCAGCAGTGTTTGGGGAGGGTGATGGAAGCAGACAATTCCTTAGCTGTGAAAAAGAGGAAGAGAAATACGACAGGAGCTAGAAAGAAATATGAGTCAAGAGAGACCCTTTTTCTTTAGATGGGAAAGACTTGATGGTGTTTAAAACCTTCTGGGAGGGCTGCACTTAAGAGAAAGCAGTTGAGTACACAGGCAAAAGAAGGGGAAATCAGTAGTGGAAGGTTCCATTGGGAGGAATTGCTCTGCAGGAGCAAGGAGAGAGTGATGCAGGTGTGGGAAGGCTGGGAGGTGAGGAAAGTGGGGAATTTCATGTCTGTGCACCTGCAGGTCTTGTCCCTTTTACACCTGTGATCTTCACTGCCAGTCACAGACTGCCCACAGCCAACCCCAGCCCTTCTTCCCTCACTCTTTACCTTGTCTCCTCTCCTTGACCCTGGCTGTGTCTTTGCAAGTCTCTCTGTGTCATCCATCTTCCATCTCTGTGTTCTGTCTTTGCCCCTCTCTGCATCTCTAACTCTGTCTTCTCAGTCCCTCTTTTTGTCACCCTGACCTTCTCTGTTCCCACTTCAGCCTCTGACTCTATTTTTGTGCACCATTGATTCTCTTTGTCCTTCTGTTTCTCATTTCGGGGCATCAATCCTTAGTCCCAGTATGTCTTGGCTGTCTTTGGCTCTGATGTGTCCCTGACCCTTAGGCTCTTGCTACCCAAAGTGTGGCCATGGACCAGCAACCTTGGCCTAAAGAATCTGAATCTGCCTTGTAGGAAGATCCCTTAGGAAATTTGTGCAGATATTTAACAATTTGAGAAGCACTGTCATAAGCTTTCCTCTACACCAACATCAAAGCAGAAATTCAGAATCTTAGCAACATCAAAGAATGAGCTGAATCCTCCTGTATCTCCTGCCATCAACTCTGTGATGCTCTGAGCCATCCCGCTTCTCCACATCACATCTTTGAGCCACCTAAAGCTGCTCTTGAAGTCCTAGGCAGCTAAGACAAGGTACATAGTATGCGTTTCAGGAAGTCCTGAATCCACTGATGTACACCCCACACTTGAGCTTCTACATCTGCAGAATTACTGGCAAGATCGTCTGATACTGATACACTGGGTGCTTTCAGATGCGATCCCAGTACTTTCCAAAAAAACAATTAGCCCCACCTGGACCTACTCGTGTCTGTCTCACCCTGTCCTGTTTTGAGCTGGAGAGGGGTGTGTGTTTCAAAACCTGCTCACAACCCGAGAAGCAGCCCACCTGAGGAAGAGACCATAAGGGCTGAGAGCAGCCCGGAGTTGGTCCAGACATCACACCCTGTGCTTTTTAGGATGAGTGAGTGCTGGAGAGAGGGAATCTACGTCAAGATGTAGAGCTGCCTAACCCTATTTCCAGGTTTAGGCAACAACAGCACATGATTGTATGTGGTTGTTACGTGCCCACATTGTTATTTGGAAAATGTTAGCTTTTTCCTCTACAGGGCCACAGATTTGCCCAGACTAACACATTTCTGGCCACTGTATGCAGTTCCAGCTCTGGTATGTTTCAGATCAAATCTCCAGAGTGTAGATTTGTTTTCCATTTCAATATTTTGGGTGATGGGGTTGTGTTTTCTGGATTTGTTTACTTAAGTGGGGATTTTTTTTTCTTTCTGGTTTGTTTGGTTTGGTGTAGGAGGACTGAGAGGGAATTTAGGAAAAGGGTCAGCTTCTTGGGCTCTATTACAAGTCCCTGATGCAGGGCCAGCAACCCAGGTGCTGGCTTTTTGCGTCTCACTCCTCCAGCTGTGGTCCAGACAAGATTTAAATGGGCAACAGGTGGAAACCCAAGTGAACAGTGATAAGGTAGGAGGAAAACAATCAGAGAGAACAGGTTTCATTTTTAAGGACTAAATGGATTCATTGCAAAAGGGCTGGAATACTGTTTAGTACTGCCAGTAAAAGTGAGCCAGAACAAAAGCCTAGTTATAGGGGAGTAGAGAAGATCTGAAGATTCGGTGCCTCAGGGGTTGCTGAGACATGAGCATACCAGGGTTGGGTGCACCTGCTTTGGTGTGGCACACCTCCTGGCTCTCCCAAGAGAAAGCCAACACATGGGGAACAATAAACAGGTTTTGACTGGAGGCTTGGTTGAAGCTCCTTTAGCATCAATAATGTGAGGCCGGGCATGGTGGCTCATGCCTCTAATCCCAGCACTTTGGGAGGCTGAGGTAGGAGGACAGCTTGAGGCCAGGAGTTCAAGACCAGTCTGGGCAACATCCTGAGACCTTGTCCCTACAAAAAGAGAGAGAGACAGACCTGCACTAAATAGACCCTTGGGTGAGCTAGCATGGATGGGGACGGAGGGAGAGTTAGTAAATCTGGGCCCCTTCCTTTCTCTGTCACCGCTAGCCTACCAGGTTCTTGGTGACGAGAGACCCAGGCCAGTGGCTAGAGAAGGTGGCTTGGGTTCTACCCCAGAGCCTTCCAGAAGTTAAGTAGGAAATTGCGAAACAGGGCTACATTTTGAAAGAGAAAGTATGTGAAAAATGGTTCCTCCCTCGCTTGTTCGCTCTCCCGGAGCTTGGTGCAGGGAGGTGGGTGAGATGGATTCCTGGCTGGACTCAATCTGGTGTGGGAAAGAGGCAGAGCTGAGGGGCCCCTCAGGCCAGGTCTCTGCAGCTGTCAGCCTTTGGTTATTGATCCTTGTTATTGGGATGCACTTTTTCCATCTGTCGAGCATCGGCCTGGTCCATGGAGAAGGCCAGCTCCTTCTTCTGGCTGAGTTTTGTCTCCTAAAAGGCCGGCTTCTGAGGGCTCCCTCTGCAACCCAATATGTACCATGGACTGCTGATTAAATACTTGGAATGTTTTCAGGGTGAGCCAGGCCTGTCCATAAAATGGGAGGCATTTTGGCAGTTCCAAGGCCCCTGGCACCCAGTCTTGGCCCCGGCCTGGCTGTCTTCTTCAAGGAGCTGCGGTGGGCCTCCCGCCAGAATGCTTCCCTGGGAAACATCGAAGTGAGTTAAAGTCAACAATGAGTTCATCTCCAAAAGGAATAAACTGGCAGCCTTCAGGGCAGGAGAACAGAAGCAGGGGGTGGGGGAGGGACAGGGACTGGGGGGCAGAGGAGGGGGATAGGTGATGCTGTAACAGCCAGATCAGATCCAAGCCTGTCAAATGAGCTGGCAGCGCAAGGAACAAAGAGAGGTGCTTTCCTGGGCCAGTTCTGGAAGCCTCGCTTGGCAAAGGTGTGACGATGAGGGTGTCACAATCCCAGGGACCATGGAAAGTATTCTCCTAAGGATTTGGAGCTGGAGCAGGACACTGAGATGGAAAGAGGCTGTGGCAGTTGGGTGGGTGGGGCAGTGAGCTGTGGCCCTGCTGACCCAAGACTGCCCCGTGGGGATGTGAGGATGGCCATTCAGGCAGTTGAACTCCACTGTCTCATCTTGGAGGACTTGAAGAGGGAGGACTCGATGCTGAGGCCAAGTGACTAGCAGGCTCACCATGACAGAACCCAACATTTTAATCTAATCGTTGTTCCCATCAGATTTATCTCTGAGGGCTTTACATGTGGATGATGGTTCCTGATTTGAGCCAGTGTCTCGCTGCTACACTCTTCGCTGCCTGGGGCACGAGGAAACCACACCCTAAAGGGTATTGGACTGCCCTTGGCACACTTGGGCCTCAGGATCCAATGGCATGGCAAGCTCAAAGTGAGCACTGCCCTGGGATGAGCCTGAAGCTGGAGCCACCTCTTTGTGGGCCCCAGAGTAGAATCCCAGCCTACCCAGCTACTTCCAGGCCTGGGCTCAGCATGGAGGAGGGCAGCAGTACCTCCCTACTTTGGGCAGAAAAGTCTGATAAAAAGCTGCCTGCTCCAGGTTGAGATACACATAACCCATCTGGCTCAGACTTTGGATACGCCCCAGGGGCTCACGGACTCTGGCAACAATTGCCTTGAATATATACTTGGCCTTTCTCCCAAGGGCAGGACCACTGCCGATAGACTGTGCTTGATTTCTCTCATGCCCGCACATTCATTCTCACAAGGTATTTTATTGTACGAGGTATTTGCCTACCACGCATAGTTACAATTCTTTTCCCACCACCAAACCAACAAAACGTCCACAGACATTGCATCTCAATTTCTCACAAACACATTTTCATCGCATTCCCATGGTTTACCCTTCTGTTTCCTCTTTTTTTTTTCCTCCCACTTTTTTCAAACCTGTTTCACCCTCCTGATCCTCCTGATCCCTCTCCATGCTGGCTGACTGGCTTCTCTGCTCTCCCAGACGGCCTGTAGCACCGCATCCACCGCTCTCCTTTGTCATCCTTTTTTTGCTTTCCTTTGGCTGTATGGCCACAGGTTCTTCACAGCCATGGCTTGCCCAGTCCATATTTCTCCTGTATATTTGACCAATTGCATTTGTCTTTTGGTATCACAGGCTAGATGTTTGTTGAGTGAATGAATGGACCAATCCCTCTTGGACGGGAATGTTCTTATATTATCCCTGGAGATGATAGTTGTTGATGGTGCTTACTCCTTTTTCCTTCTAGAAGGAAAAATGAGGCCAGCATCAAAGCTCAGTGGGGCATCAGGCCAAAAGCAAAGCAATCTTGATCTTTCTGTCATTTGGCCACAACTGTTGATGGCAACCCAGATTTCCAGGCCCATCTCCTGGCACTCCCATCCCCTGCCCCATCTAGTCTTCTACTCAGAATTACTCACTGGTGCCCAGTAAAAATACACTTTCAAGTTCCCATGCCTTTGTCTATGCTGTTCTCTCCCCCCAAAATGTGTTTCTCCCTGCTTTCATCTGCAGACCTTCTACTCATATTTCTTACCCTGATGGAATTACCCTTCCTCTGTGAAGGAGGCCCCTCCCCAGTAGCTGCTCCTCCTATATGTTTCTAAGGACTATTTCACCTTTATGACATCCATGTCCGCATCCCACGGCCTAAGATCAGCTCCTGAGAGCAGAGACTGTGCGATGTATTATTGCATTCCTGTTCTTTCCCAAGTCTCTTGAGGCTGTGGGTATAGTTGGAAATACTCTCATAGCACTTACACTATGTGCATACATGTAGCGCTTACAGCACTACGCATTGACACAGTGCTTATACTATTCTAAGCCTTTTACTCGCATTGCTTCATTTAATCCTCAACACAGCCCTGTGAGGTGGATACCATTATTAGGCCCATTTTACAGATGAGGAAACTGAGACACAAAGAGGTGAAAGGATGTGACCAAGGACACACAGCTAATAAATAGTGAGGTCAGAACTCGACCCCAGGTAGTCTGGCTCAGCTACCACTTAGCTATGTGAAAACTTGCATTTTCCATGTGCTTTTCCATAACTTGATACCATGATATGCAGCCTGGTGAGTGTCTCATTTATTGGCAGGAGGGGATTCTGAGGGTTGGATCATATATGCTTATAAATAACACTATAGGGCCTGCAAGGACATCCACCCGTCCCTGCCTCACCTCTTGAGCCCCTCATCAGCATGCATTGCTCACAAAGCTATTCAAGACCACCTGCCAGTGTGTGCCCCTGTGCCATGCTGCAGGGGCTGCCTCCAACACGCCTGAAGCTGCCTGCACTTGGTGTAGCCCCTAAAGACCATGGTGCACCAGAACCATGCCGGGCAAGTGGACCATCTCCTCTACTTTCTGTTGTGCTTTGCTTCAAGGTTACCAAAGTTGCTTTCACAAAGACCATGGACAAAGGAGCAGTTTGGATTTCTGCCTGAAGTTCCCTTCAGGCAGAAAAAAAATCCTGGGGCTCACCTAGGAGACTGACAGATCAGTGCTGCTCCCCTGAGACTTGCTTTTGTCCTCTAACACCAGCTCTCTCCCCATGAATTTTAAACCGCTGCAGAGAGCCCCCTGCTGGTCCATGAAAGTATCAGCTACATGAGGTATGGAGTGGACCCCTCGTTTGAATCCCCAGGGCAGAAAAAATGAAATATACCTCTACAGTGGGATGGGCAATGTTCACTCTCAGAGAGCAATGGCAAATAGATAGTCAGTGAATGGTCAATTCCCTGTCTCTTCAATGATCACAGCACACACTAGTGCCCTAGCACAGGCGGTTGTAGGCAAGTGTTTTCTGTAAAGGGCCAGGTAGTAAATATTTTAGGCTTCACAGGCCTTTTGTGGTCTGTCGTGTCTACTCATCTCTGCCTTTGTAGTGCAAAAGCAGCCATAGACCATATGTAAACAAATGGTGTGGCTGTGAACCAATAAAACTTTATGAACCCAGAAGTTTGAATTTCATATAATTTTCACATGTTACAAAATATTATTCTTATTTTGAATTTGTTCAGCCATTTAAAAACATAAAGACCATTCTTAGCTTGTGGGCCACATAAAAACAGCAACTGGTGGGATTTGGCCTGTGGGCTGTAATTTGCCTACCCCTGCACTCGGAGATAAGCTACTTCGTTTGGTTCATGCCTTTTCTTGATGTAGGAGAGTGGGGAGGACACAGCAAAACCTGAGTCCCCAGGTCCTGGGCACAGTGACTGGGCATCTTGGGGATTTGCCCAGCTCTAGCTAGAAGCAAAACTGACAACTTTAAAGTCTCTCACATAGACTTTTAAAGCATCTAGAAGGGGCTGGGTGCAGTGATTCATGCGTGTAATCCCAGCACTTTGGGAAGCTGAGGCGGATGGATCATTTGAGGTCAGGAGTTTGAGACCAGCCTGGCCAACATGACAAAACCCTGTCACTACTGAAAATATAAAACTCGTCTGGGCATGGTGAGCCAAGATTGTACCACTGTGCTCCAGCCTGGATGACAGAGTGAGACTCCATCTCAAAACAAACAAACAAACAAACAAACAAACAAACAAAACCATCTAGAAGGTTCCTCCAACCTGGGTTGCACAGTGGGTAGGAAGGATTGCTTTTCCCAAAGATGAGGAAGTGGTAGACTTATCTTTTTCTAATCGGGGTTCTAAAGAAGGAAACATAGCTAAAGGTTTTGACTAGTTCTTCCTCTGCTGCTTGAGAAGATATTCACCCTGACTTTCTTCCATACCTTTGCCTGAATCTCTATTTTAGAAATAAGATTTTGTTCCTAGTCTAGACTAAACCAGACAGAAGAGCAAGAGGGATGGAGGAGGTCAAGGAAAATCTCAGTGTCTTTCTGGGCAGAGGATGCCCTTAGGGCAAGACTGACCATCTGACAGACAGAGCTCCACTGATTTGTTGGTTTTAGACGGGAAGTTAACTTTTCAGATTCTTCAACGTGACGTTATTCCACTGGAAACAAACCAAGGGACCTGGATAAAATTTTTAAAAAGTGTTTTCTTAAAGAAAAAGGAGGGAGGTGGGCAGGAGACAAGGGGGTAAAGAATTACACAAAGATTTGGTCTAACGGCTTCAAAATCAAAAGGATCCCAGGACAGATAGATATCAAGTGTAATAGGAAACACACTGATCCTGGGGAGATGACTTAATATAGGCCCTCCAACCTCCTCAGAGCTTAAACAATTATCTACAATTTGGAATTATATTTTAAATTCCCACATCAGTGTGTGTTCTGGATCCACTTCTCAGGACACAGCCAGCAGTCTTGAGTTATCTAAACCACGCTGAAAATTAGAGGCCATTAATCGTATCTCATAAAAGGGCTTCTCAGATTTTCTTGCGCAGAATATGCCGAAGACCACAAGGGATTTGGTGATAGGAAGGAGTAAAATGCTTCTAGTTATTTTCCAAAGCTTAATCTGGGGATCTTTTTGAAGAGCTCCTACCCAGCAGTGAGATGCATGCCAAGACTAATACAGACTGTTTTTCCCACTTAGAAGTGGTGACCATAAAGATAAGTTTCTCGGGGTTCCCAGAGGTGAGTCACCTAGCCATTTTTACAGCTAGCAAGCCCACCAGTTTGCTATATCCTTGTCCAAGAATTTCCCAGGTATCCTAGACTGAAAACTGAGGGTAACTTGGCCTATGAAGCTCCAAGTTAATACACTTTACTTTTCTTCTTCTTCTTATTTATTTATTTGTAGCAGAGTCTCACTGTGTCGCCCAGGCTGGTGTGCACTGGTGTAAATCTTGGCTCACTGCAACCTCTGCCTCTCGGGCTCAAGCAATTCTTGTGCCTCAGCCTCCCTAGTAGCTGGGATTACAGGCGTGCACCAACACGCCCAGTTAATTTTTGTATTTTTAGTAGAGACAGGGTTTCACCATGTTGGCTAGACCGATCTCGAACTCCTGACCTCAGATGATCTGCCTTCCTTGGCCTCCCAAAGTGCTGAGATTACAGGCATGAGCCACCACGCCCGGCCGAACTTTACTTTTCTTATACTTGAATTTGCTTGTAAAACTGTTGAGGTTGTATAACCAAGGACTCACTTTTTTGTTTTCTATCAATGAAACAAAACAACAAAACCCTGTAGATATATATTCTGAGCCTTTCTCTGTTCTTCCAGAGTCCCAGAACCTAGCACTTGGGGACTAGGACTGTTTCATATTGGGCAGCGGTCATTCCAGGGGCCCAACTCTTGGCCTCAGCAGGCAGGGGTCAATGCATCATGGACTTGCCAGAGGAGAGACACAAGAGGCCTGAAAAGAGCAGCTTCTGCTAGCAGTTCAATTGGGAAGTATAACCCAACAAGCTGACACTAATTAAGAGCTAATGGCCTTACAATGGAGCGTTGCCAAAAGGGTAACCCTCCAGCTGCAGCATAAATATCAAGGCATTTGGGGCAGAGCCAAGACATATATTTTCAGAGTACATTAGACACTGCAGCAGCCTTCCTCACCCTGGCTCTGCTAAGAACAAGATGATTTAAGATAGGTAGGAAAGAAGCTGAATCTTCCAGGGCTGCCTTCTGGTCACCTGGCCAGAAAGCCTCCGAGTGACTCTTGGAAAACGCTTCACTTTTGTATATACAAAAATCACTTGAGGAGCTTGCCAAAATGTAGATTCTCTTGACCCCACCCCCAAGATGGTCTGATTTTGGAAGCTCTCCGATAAAACCCAGGAATCTGCATTTTTATTTTATTTTATTTTTGAGACAGGATCTCACTCTGTCGCCCATGCTGGAGTGCAGTGGCGCAATCTCACTGCAGCCTCCACTTCCCAGGCTCAAGCGATTCTCCACCCTCAGCCTCCCAAATACCTGGGACTACAGGTTTGAGCCACTACGCCTGGCTAATTTTTGCATGTTTTGTAGAAACAAGGTTTTGCCATGTCACCCAGGCTGGTCTCAAACTCCTGAGCTCAAGCGATCCACTTGCTTCTGCTTCCCAAAGTGCTGGGATTCCAGGGATGAGCCACCACGCCCAGCATTTTAAAACAAATCCCCCGAGTGATTCTGATGCTTGTGGTTCTCAGACCACACTTTGAAAAATGCTGCTTTAGAAGCTGCTGCTATTTGCCCATTAGACCCCAATGACAAACTTTTTACAGAATGAAGATAAAAGTGAGGTCAGGGCCGGGCGCAGTGGCTCATGCCTATAATCCCAGCACTTTGGGAGACTGAGGCAAGGGGATCACCTGAGGTCAGGAGTTCAAGACCAGCCTGGCCAACATGGTGAAACCCCGCCTCTACTAAAAATACAAAAATTAGCTGGGTGTCCTGGCGGGTGCCTGCAATCCCAGCTACTCAGGAGGATGAGGCAGGAGAATTGCTTGAACCAAGGAGGCAGAGGTTGCAGTGAGCTGAGATCGCGCCATTACACTCCAGCCTGGGTGACAGAGCAAGACTCTGTCTGAAAAAAAAAAAAAAAAAAA
>NW_016810469.1:827499-864335 GCF_001698545.2 Rhinopithecus bieti
TAAAAAAGGTCAGGATTGTCTGCTTCCTGTGAAGACACCAGTCCAGAACATGGTATTTCCAGCCAGTCTCCATTAAGGTCTTCTCATTCACACAAACCTGTGGTTACCAGGAGCAAGATTTGAGGGGATAAGTAGCTAATCCTGGATTTTGAGAAAACAGAAAGCATCCCTGGCCAGTGCAGTGGCTCACGCCTGTAATCCCAGCACTTTGGGAGGCCAATGTGGGCAGATCTTGAGGTCAGGAAATCGAGACCAGCCTGGCCAACATGGTGAAACCCCATCTCTACTAAAAATACAAAAATTAGCCAGGCGTGGTGGCACGTGCCTGTAATTCCAGCTACTCAGGAGGCTGAGGCATGAGAATTGCTTGAACCCGGGAGGCAGAGTTTGCAGTGAGCTGAGATCACGCCACTGCACTCCAGCCTGGTGACAGAGCAAGACTCCATCTCAAAAAAAAAAAAAAAAAAAGCATCCCATCTGCATGATGTGTACCATGTCCGTGATGCTTCCATATACCGTAACTCATATGATCTTATTGCAGTCTTTCAGGGTAGTTAAGTTATTGCATCTGTTTTAAAGCTGAGGAACTGTAGACCTGGAGGTGTATCTTGCCTTTGCTGGTCGGCATGACATCAGAAAAGAGAGTGAAAAATAGTCACTGCATTACAATGCAGCAAGCAGGGCAGGCAAATCAAACCAGTAACTTAAGCTTGACCTACCTTGATCAGGCTTTTTATCTGCTGGTAGAATTGACGTTGGTTGTCGAGATTGGCAAATATTGTTGTAAAAGGATTGATGGGTCAGATTATAAAAATAGATGGAAAGTTTGTACCATAAATGCAAGCAGAGTATGAGAACAGGAGAGAAACAACCCACCATATCATCTGGGAAAATGAAACTCCTTGGCAAGACTTCACAACAGCCTGATTCAAAATTTCATAATGAAATTATGTCTCTGATCAAAGCCTGAATGAGCTCATAGGCTGATTTTTGCCATCCGTGTTTATTCTGGTTTGCACCAACTTGAGGCATCAGAAACACATTAACTGAATCTTCTCTCTGGGAGGAGGCTATTGTACCCTTGTTTTGGGGATCAGAGGGACAGTGTGGGGTGGAAGGGGGCATCTTCACTGAGCATGACGTTTTTTTCCAAATAGCTCTCAGAGCTTCCCTAACACAAGTCAAGGTCAGGGCCTTCCCAGCAGAATTGCATTTAATCTCATGATACTTGCCCTTGGGGCAATGAAAGCGAAGCTCAAGGGACAGAAGGTATTTCCAGCTCTTGCCTATGACATGGTCTGCTTTTGCTCTAAAAAGAATGTTTCGGGGTTTGTTTCAAACTCAGAGAAATAAAGACTCAATCATTCCCTGCTCAATTAGAATACCTCACTTTATAACAAGTTGTTCGTTTTTATGAAATGAGCTACACTGCATGTATCCACCCTTCCTCTTGCCTAACCATCTTTTTTCTGGCCTATCCAGAGGGTACAAAGATGGCCACTTCCTGACAATTTGAGGTACCAAAAAAGAGACAGGGGCCAGGCGTGGTGGCTCACACATGTAATCCCAGCACTTTGGGAGGCCAAGGCGGGTGGATCACCTGAGGTCAGGAGTCTGAGACCAGCAAAGCTCGAGGGACAGAAGGTATTTCTGTCCTGGCCAATGTGGCGAAACCCTGTCTCTACTGAAAATACAAAACTTAGCTGGGCGTGGTACTGTGTGCCTGTAATCCCAGCTACTTGGGAGGCTGAGGCAGGAGAATTCTTTGAACCCAGGAGGCGGAGGTTGCAGTGAGCCGAGATCGTGCCACTGCACTCCAGCCTGGGCGACAAGAGCGAGACTCTGTCTCAAAAAACAAAAACAAAAACAAAAAAATAAAAAAATGTTAAAAAGAGGGCTTCTTGGTTGAAACACTGGCATTTAGAAACTTTATTTTGGCTAGTAGAAACAGAAATCACTGGGTCTTAATGCCTTCCTTCACTCTCAAGGCAAGAGACATTCCCATCTACTCATTCTTTCATTTAATGAATATTTTTTGAGTCCTTTGTTTCAGGTGCTATTCAAGTCTTAAAGACACAGCAGTGAACAAATTTACAAGGTCCCTGCTTTCAAGAAGCTTACATTCTAGTTTGAGGGAAGCAGCCAATAAACTGGTAAAAAAAAAAAAATTCAACTAGTGATAAATGCCATGAAATAAATAAAACAGAATACTGTAACAGAGTAACTATGAAAGGGTGAAAGGTGGCTGATTTAGACAAATTAGACAGGAAAGAGTTCTCACAGTATGAAGGGTCACCAGATAAAATACAGAACGTACAGTTACATTTGAATTTCAGGCAAACGACGAATACTTTTTTAGTGTAAGTATTTTCCAGGCACTATTGGAGGTGTACTAAAGAAATGTATTCCTTTTTTTCCGCTGAAATTCTAATTTAATTTGGAGTCCTGTATTTCTATTTGCTAATTCTTGCAGGCCTACCAATAGGTGATATTTGAGCTGAGGATTGAATGACCAACTATGCAAAGATTCTGGGAAAGAGTGATTCAGGCAGAGAGAATATCCAGCGTAAATGTCAGAATAACCAGAGGGAGGGAGGTACACATGAGATCAGATAAACAGGTAGGCGCCAGATCACAGAGTCCTGTAGGGATGGCAAAAAGTTTGAATCAATCTCTGTCTCTCTCTGTTTCTCCCTTCCCCCTTCCCCTACCTGTCATTCTAAGAGTGATGATAAGCTGCTGGAATTGTAAGGAAGAGGATGACACCTTCTAATGGATATTTGGCTGCTGTGTGGTCGGCAACTTTTGGAAGGATTTAGAAGACAAATTCAGAAGACAAACTTAAGCTTGTGCCATTGGCCTGGGAAGAGGCTTCTTTATTTGGAGGTGGACCCAACTGGGAGCTCTGGGCCACGCGTTCAGGGTATCTAGGCGGTTGCTATGGAGGGGCAGCTTGGCGGTTGCTAGGGCTGGAGCGGGCTGGGGCTCCACGCAGGGCGACGCCTAGGTGGCTAGGGCGGGGGAGGAGCCAGGCCGGTGGTGGCGCGCGCCGCGCGTTCACAGGAAGTCGCTCTGGGGCAGGGAGGGGCGCGAGCGGAAGTGACGTAGGTCGTGCACACGTGGTCCGGCGTGGTTCACGCGGGTCACTTCGGCCGGGCTTGGGTAGTTCTAAGTTTGTTTCCCCACGTAAGCCGGACCTCGCACTCCGGTCCCGGTCTCATCGCCAAGATGGTGAAGCCCAAGTACAAAGGACGGAGCACCATCAACCCGTCCAAGGCCAGCACAAACCCGGGTACAGGCGGCAGGGCTGATCGAGGGTGGAGCTTGGAGGAAGTATAGGGAAGGGCTCCGAGGAGGACTGGGAGGGGAAGGAGGGTTACTTGGGTGGCATTGCTTAGAATGACTACTAGCGGGGTGGCTGTTGGGGATGAAAAGGGAAAAAGGAAAGCAATATTTGTGGTGGTTTCTTCTTAGGGGGGCACTGAGGAGGGCTGACATTGCACGTCTGGCAGGCCAAAGTGTAGTCAGCTGGTCTAAAGTCAGGGGAAGTGAACACTCAGGCTGGCAGCCTCGGGTCCTCTCCAGTTGAGAGATGCAGAGAAAGTCAGCTTGAAAATGGGTAATCGGGCCTTTTACATGTGATCATACTTGCCAGCCACCTTAACTTTGACCTTTAAAATGAGAAAGGGATTGTAGTTTTTGCCCTTGGAATTATTCTATCTGGTAAAGTGCTTAGAGAACCCTACAAAGAAGTCAATATGATCATTGCAGTAAGGCTGTTTTGGAGATGTGTATAAGTTTTGGCGAGGTTCCACCTGTAGGATTTAACAAGACATCCTGTGGGAGAGTTCTTTCCATTCAAGTTTAATTAATAAAACTTTGTTTTAAAATATGGTTTAGAATTTTTGACAGCTTTAATGCCTGTTGAATGTTTACTCCGGATTGATAATAAATTATTCAGTTTGCACAAACTGGAATCTCAGAATGTTAGACCCCAAAAGTCCCTTAGAGATTATGATTTTACAGGTGAAGAGACTAAATCAAAATGCAGGAAGTGGCTTGTCATAATTGCAACAGTTAGTGAATAGTAGTAGAGCCGCCAGTCTCTACTGTTAGAGAGTAGGAGAGCCAATGGGCTGTGGTTTCAGCCTGTCTTCTACTGCATCACTTCAGGACCAGACAGGTGATTTAAAGGGCTCCCAGCCGGGTGTGGGCTCACGCCTGTAATCCCAGCACTTTGAGAGGCCGAGGCGGGAGGATCACCTGAGGTCGGGAGTTCCAGACCAGCCTGACCAACATGGTGAAACCCCCTCTCTACAAAAAATAGAAAAATTAGCCGGGCATGATGGCAGATGCCTGTAATCCCAGCTACTCGGGAGGCTGAGGCGGGAGAATCGCATGAACCGGGGAGGCAGAAGTTGTAGTGGACTGAGATCGCGACACTGCACTCCAACCTGGGTGAAAGAGTAAGACTCCGTTTCGGGAAGAATAAATAAATAAATAAATAAATGGCTCCCCAAATGAGAAGCTAGGCTAGTATTACCCTGCTCGTTGGTTCTTCTCTTTCTCTTTGAGGTGTAAGGCAAGAATTGCTGTGTTGATTAAACAAAAATCAAACATTAAGAAACTGGAACACATATATATCAAAATTATAGTCTCCATGGTGCCTTGCATGGAGGAGGCACTCAATATTTGTTAAACGGAGGCATAGAGGTAGGTATCTTCGTGGTTAAGACCATAGATGGTGATAAAATGCTCGTGTTCAAATTCTGGCACTGCCATTTAGTAACGGTTTGACCTTGGGCAAGGTGTCTGACCACTGTGCCTCAGTTTCTCACTCTGCAGCATGGGGATAATATATCTATAGGATTATTGTATGGATTAAATGAGATGATGCCTATAATGTGGCTAGCCATCATAAGTGCTCAAAAATACTAGCTATTCTTCTTCTCAAATACAATCCTATCAAAGATCAAAGGTTGGGTCAGCTTTGTCATACCATATAGCTTCAAGTAATAATTATTGGAACAACATGGAGAAAGAGATTTTTGTGGTTGGTGGTTTCTTACCTAATTTGGGTGAACTACTTGTTGCATTTTAAGCAATGACTTGTTGGTTATACTGATTGGTTATCAAATAGGGCACTGTGTACTTCTGCCTTTTGTAGATCGAGTGCAGGGAGCAGGAGGCCAAAACATGAGGGACCGGGCCACTATCCGGCGCCTGAATATGTATAGGCAAAAGGAGCGCAGGTGAGCATTGGGTGCTGTCATCCTTTCTCTTTTCCTTCATGCCTTGACCGCTAGCTGAGACTGATTAAGCGTTTGCTGTTCTCACCCCCACTTCCTCCAAATAGGAGTTATATATTCTCGAATATAATTGTATATGAATGTCATTAGGATAAATGGTTAATTTTTGGTTAAGGGCATGGGTAGCTGGTGGTGAAATAGTGATGGTTTCACAGTACTCAAAAGTAGAGGTCTTGTTTCTCACAGCCCTGACCTTCACAAATGGCGCATTAAATCTCAGCGTTAAATATGGCCAGATATAACAAAACCTACAGGACTATAGTTAGGAAAGCCACCAGAAAATGTGTTTTTTAATGCCAAAATGTAGATCACAACATTGTAGCACTTGGACACTCATCACAACTCTGAGTTCTGCTGAGGTAGCCTCTACCACAGGGATTTGCTGAGTGTGGCATTCTGCTAGCTGGTCTTAGTTTGTTTGGTAATTAGATTCTCCGTCTCCGTCTGTTCTACAAGATGTGACTAAAATACAAATGTCAGTTAACTTAATATGCGTTAGTCATCTACTTTGCAGTTTGTTTTAGAATTTGGAATCCCAGCGTAAATCACCCTCTACTTGAACAATTCATCTAAACCAGCCTTCTAATCATTACCCAAAAAACTCAAGTATGTGTTTTTTTTTTTTTTTAAGCAAACAGTAAACAGATTTTTTAAAACGTCACTGTTAGTTGTTATTCATCTAGCAGTAATCATTACGTGCTCTGTTGCAAGTGGTTAGATGGCTTTTGGGCAATCTGTTTCAAATGTAGAAGTACTTTGTGTTTACTGGAATTGGTATTTCATGATCATTTAAAACCAAAGTAAGAAGTCCTTTTGGGCCTGGCGCGGTGGCTCAAGCCTGTAATCCCAGCACTTTGGGAGGCCGAGACGGGCGGATCACGAGGTCAGGAGTTCGAGATCATCCTGGCTAACACGGTGAAACCCCGTCTCTACTAAAAAATACAAAAAGCTAGCCGGGCGAGGTGGCTGGCGCCTGTAGTCCCAGCTACTCGGGAGGCTGAGGCAGGAGAATGGCGTAAACCCGGGAGGCGGAGCTTGCAGTGAGCTGAGATCCGGCCACTGCACTGCAGCCTGGGTGACAGAGCGAGACTCCGTCTCAAAAAAAAAAAAAAAAAAAAAAAAGTCCTTTTGATGGAAAATATATTCTGTAAATCAAACTTTGCTGTTGCCATTCTTCTGTTGTCAACCAATATCTGTTCTTTCCTCAATTTAGGAACAGTCGTGGTAAAATAATTAAACCCCTGCAATATCAGTCAACGGTGGCTTCTGGCACAGTAGCAAGAGTAGAGCCAAATATTAAATGGTTTGGTGAGTATTATCCCCTGCTACTTTGCTCTACAAAATGTATGCTGAGTGGAAACGGCTAGGATGTTTAAATATCTAAACGACAGGAGTTTTTGGTGAGTGGAACTGTCAAGGATTATCTGAGAAAGGGATAAGAAAAAGTACTGGGAAAAGTAGTGGTGGTAGATTTAATAAATAACTTCTTTTTGAAGAGTGCTCACCATTAGTAATTGTAATTGAACCCTCTTAAGCAGATAAGACCATCCTTAATGACTAGCATTCACAGACCTTAGAATGCTCATCTTGATCTTTTATGCTTGCCTGGAGAGATACTGTTTGAGAGGTGGCCTTGTAGGTGTTTGTGCATATATCCTGCAGGGTAAGTGCATTAGCCCAGAGTTCCTCTGAAACACTTCTTAATGGGATTTTTATTTGAACTTGGGTGACAAAGGGTCTCACTGTTGAACCTTCCAACAGTGAATAGAGTATCTTCAGTCTCAGGGTGATCACAGCTTCTTCCTTGGAAAACTCCCTGTTCCATTTCAGTCTGGGCTTTTAACTTTGCCCTTAGCCACTGGTAACGTATGGGCACTTTAGATGATCAGACCCCAGTGTTTGCTTGGTGTTTGACCTCTGTCCTTGGGGGCAGATGGCAGCTACCTTTGAGTCTCTTATACTTTTGGTAGGATACTTCCTAGGAACTGCAACACAGAAAGGTGTCAAAGAAAACTCTGCAGAGAAGCATTTAGCATGGCTGCTGGGTACTGTGACTCCAGATTAGACTGCCTGGGTTTGGATTCTAGTTCTGTCATTTATGTGCAAGTTATTAAGTCTGTCTGTTCATCAGTTTTCTCATCCCTAACATGAGAATAAGATGAAACCTATCTCACAGGACTGTCATGGTAATCAAATGAGTAAATACAGGCAAGGCACAGTGGCTCACGCCTGTAATCCCAGCATTTTGGGAGGCCAAGGCTAGTGGATCACTTGAGGTCAGGAGTTCGAGACCAGCCTGGCCAACACAGTGAAACCCCCATCTCTACTGAATATAGAAAAATTAGCCAGGCGTTGTGGTGGGCACCTGTAATCCCAGCTACTTGGGAGGCTGAGGCAGGAGACTCCCTTGAGCCTGGGAGGCAGAGGTTGCAGTGAGCTGAGATTGTGCCGCTGTACTCCAGCCTAGGTGACGGAGTGAGACTCCGTCTCAAAACAAAAAAAGTAAATACATATAAAGTGCTTAGAATAGTACCTAGCAAGTAGTGAGTATAATGTAAGCATTACTTGCTACCATCATTACCACCTTGCTGTTTTGCATTCATGCTGCAGGCATGCTGTTTAATTGAATGCTTTTCAGGATCTCCCTCACAAGGTGTTTTCCAGGTAGTGGTGCAGGGCTCTGTCTTGTTCCCTTGCATGGATTCATTGGTTAATGAATCATTAACCAATTGATTAACCAATTGAGGTCCCTTTGCATCCTCATAACCCTAAAAGTGGTAACTATGACTTAGGTTTCAGTGTTTCAGGATTCTCTGTCTATACTGACTGATCAGTTGTGATTGGCTCCAAGTTTCTCTGCCAGATCTAGCAGGAAGTAGGACATTTGTCAGATCTCAGTTCCATTCCATGCTATTTATTTCTCAGTTTCATTTAGTCAGGAAACGGCTTGGAAAACTATTGAAACCCTTTGTCGGTCTGGGTTGGTGGAATAGTTCATAGTGTGCAAGTGCAGGAGAGGCAGCTTTTTGGGTTTTTTTTCCTCCTTAAGTTTGGAAACAGCTCCAAGGATGGATGGATCAGGTACTTGGGTGAGTGAGGGTAATTTAAAATCTTGCCTTTCACCGTGTCAGCGGAAGATGGATGTGCAAATATTTATTAAGTGGCAACGTTCTTTATTTGTAAAACAGGAAACACACGTGTGATTAAGCAGTCATCATTACAAAAATTTCAAGAGGAAATGGATACAGTTATGAAGGATCCATACAAAGTTGTCATGAAGCAAAGCAAGTTACCAATGTCTCTTCTCCACGATCGAATCCGGCCTCATGTAAGATGTAGGATATCCCAGGCTATGGAATTTCCTGGGCAGACTCCTTGCAGCTCCCTCTCTAACATATTTGTCTTTTGTTTTTCTTAGAAAATAGCAACTTCAATGTAGCAATGATGAACTTCCTAAGACCTCTGTCATCTTTTCACTTTTAGTATGAAGTGTGGTAGTGTAGTGGATCAAAGCACAGGTTTTGGAGTTGAGACCTGAATTTTAATCCTTGCTCTATCCGTTCCTGTACCCTTAGTTGGGTTTCTCTATGAACTTTAACTTCTTTGCCTTGAAAGTAAAAATAGGCTGGGCGCAGTGGCTCACGCCTGTAATCCCAACACTTGGGAGGCCAAGGCGGGCGGATCACCTGAGGTGAGGAGTTTGAGACCAGCCTGACCAACAAGAAGAAACCCCATCTCTACTAAAAATGCAAAATTAGCTGGGCGTGGTGGTGCATACCTGTAATCTCAGCTACTCAGGAGGCTGAGGCAGGAGAATTGCTTGAACCCGGGAGGCGGAGATTGCAGTGAACCAAGATCGTGCCATTGCACTCCAGCCTGGGCAACAGGAGCGAAACTGTCTAAAAGAAAAGAAAAGAAAGTATAGATAACCCACCGCCTTGGGTTATTGGCTACAGATGAAACATCTGTAAAGCACTTGGTCCTTAGTAAGCACATAGCACACCACCTAATAAGAGCTAAATTGATAACAGATATTAGTAATATTATTTATTATTATTTATTTTGGTAGGCAAACTTGTTTTAAGTGGTAATTCCATCAAACATTGGGACAGCGTAGAATTAGGATTGAGTTGGTAGAACTTTGGTGTTGGGTACGTTCAGCTTTTGTAAGATTCTTGAGATTTCTTCTCAGCTGAAGGAAGGGCTGCTGGTCACATTGGTTGTCAATTGCTGAAGTTTGAAGTACAGTAAGGATTCAATCTGGGTTGAATGGAATGAGTTTCACACAGAACAAAGAAAGAGTCTGATGTTTGTCTGCTCATTTTTACTTGCATTGAATGATAATTCCCAGAAATGTAGCCATTACGTAAGCTTCAGTTCCAACATGGGGAGGGGAGAAAAACATTGACATGCGTACGTGGGTTAAATAGTTCAAAGAAAAGTGTTTACTTGCAGAACAAAATAAAAACTAAGGCCTGGTTATTGCCTCAGGTTTTGTCAGTTATGTTTTGTTTCATGATGGACTAGAAGAATGGCACCTATTAGTGGAATGACTGTTTTCTTTCAGGGGAACACATGAGTGTAATTCATGAACCACAGACAAGTTGCTCATTTCCCTTGTTCTCTTTGTCTGTTCTCCCTAAAGCCATCTTTTAAGCAACTATTGAATCTTGTTTATGAGAAGAACAGAGAGGCTCTATCATGGATTTATTGCTTTGTTGCCTGTTCTTGTTGTCAGCGCTTCTAAAATTCAGTATTTAAATATCTGGTATGTAGAATGAAGGGTCTGCAGTTGCACCAGTCAGCTTCTTTGTTGATGCAGAAAGCTGCTCAGAGTAATTGCTGCGTTTTCTGCTTTGGTCTTGAAAAACCTTACCCATTTTATTTTAGTGTGATATCTATTACTTATAAAATCTAATTCTGAGATTATTTTGCACAGTGGAGTTAGATCAGATATGCATATTCATCTATATGTGTTTTAGAACTACTGTATTTCTGTAGCAATACAGTAAGAGTACTGTAACTTTGCAGATGTACTTTGTTATATACTGTATATTACTGTATCATACTTATTAATGTGTAGGTTTATAGACAAAGCCTTGTGTGCTGTAATTTATAGGTTAAGAGATTTTGAAGATAATTTTGGTCACACTTGATTTTACCCAGTGACATTAGAACCTGTTTCTCATGTAAAATGAGCTGCTTCTGTTTGGGGATGCTCCTGAGTGGAACATAGTGACTAAAACTAAACTGAGTTGTGGGTCAGAGCATCTGAGAAAATGAAAATAGTTTAAGGATCTTTAGAAGTTGGAAGAGGGGATATGTTAAAGTTCAGAAGCCATGGGGGCTGCTCCATCATCCTCACAGCTTTTGGTAGTGGTGCTTACGGAGGAGCTTGTACTAGGGGGAAAGGGGTGATTCTTTCTTTTTTTTTTTTTGATATTGTCTGCCGGCTGTTAACATTCTGTTATGTGATAGATCCTAACTCAAACTTTGATTTTTATCTTGCTTCAGAAATTCTTATGCCTGTAACTCCTTTACAGGCACATCAAGTTCTAGTTAGTATCAGGTTCCTTTAATCACATCTAAACTATTATTTTGGACTTTTGCTAGATGTTTTTCATCTGAAGACTTGCCATGTGCATTTAATAAAAACGTTACCTAAATTAGGGAAAATGTTATCTGAAACTAAAATGCATCTTACAAAACAAACAATTCCTTTTAGCCATGAAAGAAACTAACTTCCAAGAAAAAGTTGGCATTTACAGTTGGTTTAAAAAAACCTCACAAATTTGAGTATGATTGTCCTTGATAAAATCTATGAATTTGGCGAATTTTATGCACTTGTTTGAAAGCTAAAAAAATGGTGGAAAAGATTAGTTAATTTTCATCACTGTAGCCTTAATTACATTTGACTGAAGTTTATGATAAATGAAATAAAGCAGAGTTTTGGCAAGTTTTGCACAACTATTCATATTTACTTTGATTATTTGTATTACTTTTGTATCTCTCTAAGGAAGCTTACAGAACTTCAGAATAAGGGAACCAGTGTTTGTGCCATTTCAACAAGTATTTCTGATTTGAAACCAGACTGAAACCATGTTCTTATAGATTTGGGTATGGGTTGAACCTTGGAAAAATAAAATCAGAAAGTCTTTCCTAGGTGGGTGTTTAGGTTTTCGCTTTTCCTCAGTGCTTTTCTTAGTTTTACCTGTTGTTCTTGTTCTCTTCAGAAATCGAAGGTCCACATTCTTGATACTGAAGGTTTTGAAACTACATTTGGCCCTAAGTCACAGAGGAAGCGACCAAACTTATTTGCAAGTGATATGCAGTCTCTTATTGAAAATGCTGAGATGTCCACTGAGAGCTATGACCAGGGCAAGGATCGTGATTTGGTAACTGAAGACACTGGTGTGAGGTACAGTTTTTTTTGTTTTGTTTTTTGTTTGTTTGTTTTTTGAGACGGAGTCTCACTCTATCGCCCAGGCTGGAGTGCAGTGGCACGATCTCGGCTCACTGCAAACTCCGCCTCCCTGGTTCACGCCATTCCCTTGCCTCAGCCTCCCGAGTAGCTGGGACTGCAGGCGCCCACCACCTTGCCTGGCTAATTTTTTGTATTTTTAGTAGAGACGGGGTTTCACTGTGTTAGCTAGGATGGTCTCGATCTTCTGACCTTGTGATCCGCCCACCTCAGCCCCCAAAGTGCTGGGATTATAGCATGAGCCACTTCGCCTGGCCTTTTTTTTTTTTTGTGGATAGAGTCTTGCTCTGTTGCCCAGGCTGGAATGCAGTGGCACGATCTCGGCCCACTGCAACCTCTGCCTCCCAGGTTCAAGCAATTCTCCTGCCTCAGCCTGCCTCCATGCCCGGCTAATTTTTTGTATTTTAGTAGAGACAGGGTTTCACCGTGTTGCCTAGGCTGGTCTTGAACTCCTGAGCTCAGACAGTCCACCCGCCTTGGCCTCCTAAAGTGCTAGGATTATAGGTGTGAGCCACCCACCGCGCCTGGCCGAGGTGCAGTTTTGAAGTTCATGCAAGTCTCATCATTTGGTCTTCTGCAACAAAACATTTTCTTTCAAGTTATTTTGCCTGTGTGAAGCTCAGTGCTTTAACTCATATATGGAGCTGTCTTCTTCCCTCAGGCTGGAGACATTGGTGAAATTGGGGCTAGACTGAAGATGTCTAAGGTGGCTTGATTGACAAAGGTCTCTCTTCATCCCCAAAATAAGATTTTCTTCATTTATAATCATAATACACCATAGACAAATTAGGAAATATAGTTAAGTTGGAAAATGCAACACAAAGAACATAACTCATAACCCCATTACACATATTAAGCATTGTTAATGTCTCCGTGAATATCGGGGCTTCCTTAACTGGAGAACTCTGAGTTCATGGATGGCCTTTAAGGTTTCTTTGACTCTTTGAAGCAAATATGGAAAATTTGTGAGCATACATAAAGGCGGTGGGGTTTTGTCTTTTTTGTTTTTGTTTTGGGGAGGAGAAGAGGAAGTGTCTATAACTTTCATCATATTCTTGTAGGAATCCATACTCAAAAGAAGAATCAGTCACTAGCTGGCTGCAGTGGCCCGCCTGTAATACTAGTTTTCTGGGAGGCCAAGGCAGGAAGATCGCTTGAGCACAGGAGTTTGAGACCAGCCTAGGCAACATAGCGAGAACTTGTCTCTACAAAAAATAAAAACTTGGCTGGGCATAGTGATGTGCACCTGTAGTCCCAGCTACCCAGAAGGCTGAGGTGGGAGGATCACTGGAGCCCAGGAGTTTGAGGCTGCAGTAAGCTGTGATTGTTAGGAATACATTTCTATGTCAGTATATAATCAACAATAATATAATATTTATTGTCAGAGTAGTGTTTTGTTTCTTATGGCTAGTCTGATTGTTGGACATTTATACTGTGTATAGTTTTTCCTTATGGTGAACAACACAAGGAAGAAGCATCAATGTGACCACATCTTTTTCATCCTTAATTATTCCCCAAAGATAAATTCTTACGGAGCAAATTGTGGTATTAAAAGGTATGCATGTTTTTTGATAGGCAGCTGCCACATTGCTCTTGAGAAAGGTTTAATTTCATTTCCCTTGGGTAGTGCTAGAAATCTCTCATTCTCCATCCATCTCATGTCTCTTAAATGAAGTGGAGGTTTTGCTGTCTTAGTGAAGAGGCATTGTCCTTTGACTGCATCAGTGTTATTACCTCATTGCTATTGTCAGCCCATCTTCAAGCATTGGGCCACCTAGAGATAAAATGTCAAGCCATTTGAGGCCAAGCAAAAAGAGGCAGTGAGTTCATCTATTTATTCTTAGAATTATTTGAACTTTCGTTGGCTTTGTATTCTGCCAATTTGAATTTTTCCTCCCACAAAAGGTATAGTAGGTAATGGAGTAAAGATAGAACTATTTTTGTTTACCTTGGATAAATGTCCTTGAGACTAGTAAATGAACAGATTCTAAACCTTATCAGAAAAATACTGCTTTATATGGGAGCTATGGAGTATAGGTTGTGATTCAGCTCCTGCCAATTCCATTTTAAAATTCTTTTAATTCTTTTTTTTTGGGACGGCGTCTCGCTCTGTTGCCCAGGCTGGAGTGCAGTGGTACAATCTCGGTTCACTGCAAGCTCTGCCTCCCAGGTTCACGCCATTCTCCTGCCTCGGCCTCCCAAATAGCTGGGACTACAGGTGCCCGCCACCATGCCTGGCTAATTTTTTGTATTTTTAGCAGAGACGAATTTCACTGTGTTAGCCTGGATAGTCTCGATCTCCTTACCTCATGATCTGCCCGCCTCGGCCTCCCAAAGTGCTGGGATTATAGGCGTTAGCCACCGCACTCGGCCTCCCACTTTATAATTCTCTGTGACGTACTGCTTAATTCAGTCATGCTCTTTTTTTAGTTTAATGTTTTATTGTGGTAAAATGTATGTAACAAAAAATGTGACCGGGCGCAGTGGCTCACACCTGTAATGCTAGCACTTTGGAGGCTGAGGTGGGCGGATCACCTGAGGTCAGGAGTTCGAGATCAGCCTGACCAACATGGTGAAACCCAGTCCCTACTAAAAATGCAAAAATTAGCTGGACCCAGGGGTGAACACCTGTAGTACCAGCTACTCGGGAGGCTGAGGCTGGAGAATCACTTGAACTAGGGAGGTGGAGGTTGCAGTGAGCCAAGATCGCACCACTGCATTCCAGCCTGTGCGACAGAGCAAGACTCTGTCTCAAAAAAAAAAAGTACTCTTTAAAAAGAGGTTAACTCTTTTGTTTTTTGTTTTGTTTTTTTTGGACGGGAGTCTTGCTCTGAGGCTGGAGTGCAATGATGTGATCTTGGCTCACTGCAACCTCCGCTTCCCAGGTTCAAGCGATTCTCCAGCCTCAGCCTCCCGAGTAGCTGGGATTACAGGCACCTGTCACCACATCCGGCTAATTTTTTTGTATTTTTAGTAGAGACAGGGTTTCACCATGTTGGTCAGGCTGGTGATCCTGGCCTTGTGATCCACCGCCTCAGCCTCCCAAAGTGCTGGGATTACAGGTGTGTGAGCCACCATGCCCAGCTCTTCTAACCATTTTTAAGTGTACAGTTTAGTGGCACTAAGTTCATTTACATTGTTGTGCAATTATTGCAGCTGTCTGTCTCCAGAACTTTTTCATCATCCCAAACTGAAACCCTGTACCCGTAACACTAACGCTCCATTTCCCCTCTGCCCCCAGCGCCTGGTAACAACATTCTACTTTCTGTCTCTCGTGAATTTGACTGGTTTAGGTGCCTAATATAAGTGGAATCATACAGTATTTGTCCTTTTGTGTCTGGCTTATTTCACTTAGCATAATGTCTTCAAGGTTCATTCATGTCATTGCATGTGTCAGAATTTTCTTCTTCTTTTTTTTTTTTTTTAATTAATTAATTAATTTTTTGAGACAGGGTCTTTGCTGTGTCACCCAGGCTGGAGCAGTAGCCTGCTCACGGCTCACTGCAGCCTCAACCTCCTGGGCTCAAGGAGTTCTCCCACCCCAGTCTCCCCAGTAGCTGAGACTACAAGCATGCAACACTATGCCCAGCTAATTTTTGTATTTTTTGTGGAGATGGGCTTTTGCCATGTTGCCCAGGCTGGTCTTGAACTCCTGGGCTCAAGCAGTCTGCCCTGCTTGGCCTCCCAAAGTGCTGGAATTACAGGTGTGAGCCACTGAGCCAGCTAGAATTTCCTCCTTTTTAAAGTTGAATGCTATTTTGTTGTATATATGTGCCACATTGTGTTTACCCATTTATTTGTTGACAGACGTTTGGGCACACTGTTAAAATTCAGTTTGTTTCTGGTCCATCTCCAACTGGGTTTGATACTGTTTCTTTTGGTACATTGACTTTACCCTAAAGCATTCTTCTAGTCTTAATGGTGCTTCAGTTGCTCATTTGGGGTGCTTTCTTATTTAGAAATGAAGCTCAAGAAGAGATCTATAAAAAGGGACAGTCCAAAAGAATATGGGGTGAGCTCTACAAGGTAAGACTCCTAAATTCCCTCCCATTGAGTGGTTCCTTTGGCTTTCATGATTTTGTAGAAGAAAACTAATTTTGATATATTGAAGCTCTGTTGCCCAGAGTACAGGCACCACTGCCTGTTCCATCCTCTTCCTCCTACAAAGAAACTCGGAAGACATACTAGCATTGATCTAGGGAACTGCATTGTTTAAAGTACTTGTATAAGAGTAACAGCTATCTTTTATTATACATGCGTATATTTATTACCTGTCAGTATTTTTTAAGATTTCCGCCAAAGTGATATTCCTGTTTAGATTTATCATGCCTAGTTAAAGTCATATGCAACATTTTAAGTTATTTAGTCCACCCCTCTCCTTTTATAGATAAGGACTCCTGTCTAGAAAGGTTTAATGCTCTACCTAGCTCAGCTAGCTTGTTAGTGAAGGAGGCTTTGTGTGTCTTGATTTCTGATCCACTGCTCTTTAACTGGCAGAGGTTTATGTCCATGCACTAATAATAACAACCTTCAGAAGAAACATTTTCAAGCATAATCATGTAATTAAATAGTAACATAATAGGAAACTAGTACTGTGAAGGCAAGCTAAACTTTTCAGTTTTTTGTGAAATACACAAAACCTATAATATTACAAACTTAAAGATTATATTACAAACTTAAAGAAGTCTAAGAAGTAATCCGTAGTAGTTCAGTAATCCACAGTAGTTAGGAAATAAGTTGAGTTTCATCTAAGCTAGTTTTCTTGTTTTAAATTCAGCAGGTTTCAAAAACCACAGGATGAAAAACCTTTTGAATTCTGATCACTGGGCCTTGAGATTAACTACAACCAACTCTGCCCAGAGACTGTTTTGAAGTTGTCTCTAAATGTTACTATTTTATTTTCCCCAGACTCCCTTAAATGTCATCCCTCTTTTATTTGTACTGTAGCAAACCATTTTTGCCTCTCTGAATTTTCAGGTGATAGATTCATCAGATGTTGTAGTTCAAGTTCTTGATGCTAGAGATCCAATGGGCACTCGTTCCCCTCACATTGAAACTTACCTGAAGAAGGAAAAACCTTGGAAACACCTCATTTTTGTACTTAACAAATGTGACCTTGTTCCAACTTGGGCAACAGTAAGTACAACTACTAAACCAGAATAGACTATTAAGACATCTGTCAATAAGTCAGTTGTGGGGTTTTTAGGCTGAAGTGTTGCACTGCTGAGATTGTAGTAATGGGAGTGCTCTCATTGGAAACACGAAAGTGTGCTCATTGATGGTGGGCAGAGGCACCAGGAGACAGCTGCTGAGGCCACTGCCTGCTTCACGTTATGCTCCATTGGTTGCATTTAGTAACAATGAAGACATCTTTTGGAATACTGTTTTGTATTTATAAGACAAGACAAAGCATTAACCATTATACTTGGAAAAACCGTTTCGAAGAATTATGGCTCACATTTTCCTTAGACAACATTATATTTGAAACAGTTCTGTAATTCAAGCTCTGATTCTTCCACATAATGTAAATAAATGAACTGCAGTTTACCAGCATGTTTTCGTCTCTCCCTCTAGAAACGGTGGGTTGCTGTCCTCTCCCAGGATTATCCGACACTTGCTTTCCATGCAAGCCTTACTAACCCATTTGGCAAGGGAGCATTCATTCAGCTTCTGCGGCAGTTTGGAAAGGTATTGAACCCTGATCTGTTTCTCCTGGAGTTGTGTAGCTGTGAGTTGGTGTAAGAATCTGTCTTGCCATGGCATAGCAGAAAGTTACCAATTTCTTAGCTGGACGTGGTTGCGCAGGTCTGTAGTCCTAGCTACTCAGGATGCTGAGGCAGGAGGATCGCTGGAGCCCAGGAGATCAAGGCTACAGTGAGCTATGATGGCACCACTGCACTCCAGCCTGGGTGACAGCAAAACCCTGCCTCTTAAAAAAAAAAGATGTGGCTAGGCGTGGTGGCTCACACCTGTAATCCCAGCATTTTGGGAGGCCAAGGCAGGCAGATCACAAGGTCAAGAGTTTGAGACCAGCCTGGCCAATATGGTGAAACCCCGTCTCTACTAAAAATACAAAGATTAGTCAGGCGTGATGGCACACGCCTGTAGTCCCAGCTACTCGGGAGGCTGAGGCAGGAGAATCGCTTGAACCTGGGAGGCGGAGGTTGCAGTGAGCTGAGATTGCGCCACTGCACCCCAGCCTGGGCGACAGAGCGAGACTCCATCTCAAAGAAAAAAAAAAGAAAATGTAAAACTTCCAGAGATGTAAAAACTCACAGAGCGTCAGGATTATAAGAGATTCTGAAGTGTTTTCTTGCTCAGCCTTTGCCCCCATCCATGACCAGTGTTGCTTCCATTTCTGCCACAGCCCTGGCACCTGACGTTTCACGCTCTGCTGGGCTTTCCAGGCCTGCTGTACCTCCTCTGCCCATGGAGCCCCTTCAGCTTCTGTCTCCTCTGGTTGGAGAGGGCCCTGCCAAAATTCAAGCTTCAGATCCCTGGTCAGATGTCAGCTCCTGAGGGAAGCCCTGGAACCAGACTACCCTATCAAATGTTCTTAAAGCTTCATGCTCTGTACCTGTCATTTTGAATTTGTATATTTAGTTAATTCTACCTGGCTTCTAACAAAAGACACATGTCTGCTGTCCCACCCTTCCCCACTGTACAGAAGCAAATGCTTCCAATAGTTAGCTGTTAGTTCTGTTATTTTCTTCCATATTTTTAGTACATGCTTAGGATTTTTTCTTGATCTGTGCCTACTCCCCCACCCCCAGTTTAAGATGCTTGTTAATTTCCTACTACGGAAAATGAGGATTTGCTTTCTTATAGCCATCCTCCCTCTGTATGTACTCCCCCCTGTATTGTTAGATGCCAGTGTTGGGTTACAGTATTATTCATTCAGTGTTGGTTGGTGGTGGTGGTGGTTGTTGTTTTAATTTGGAAAGGAGAGCTTTATTTCTCATAAAGCGTTGCAGCCTGCAGGGTGGCCACTCTTAACAGGCTGGGAAGAGTAGCCTCGGCCATTCAGCCTTTACACTGTCATGACTGTAACATATTAGTCACAGCTGATCCACATGGTGTGCTATGAGTATAATTCCTTTCTGATCGAAGCTTTTATTTTCACTAGTGTTACTTTGCTGTGTTCTATTTGCATCTGTCACTATCATATTACCAAATTCTCTGATACAGTAGGAACTCTCAGCGCTTCCGGGCAGCACAGGTAGTTCCCTTCGGTGGCCAGCACTCCGTCCTCTGCAGGGCTGGCCACTCTCCAGGCTGCTGCAGCGTCATCTTTCTGGGATTTCCTTTCACTGTCATCCAGAGAATTCCCATGGCTGTTTTCCTGTGTGGGAACTCTTATTCATAGGACCTCTTTTCTTCTTTTCTGTTCTACTCCTTCCTTTCGATGGGACATATCTTCCAAAAGTTTCCTTAGAAGGAATACTTGGAAAGAACATTTTTTGAGATACGCCTTGCATTCTGAGAATATCTTTATTAACGTCTTTATTCTACACTTTATGCTGTTTTTCCTCAGAATACTGAAGTTACCACTACACTGTCTTCTGACTTCTGAGGAATCTGAGGCCATTCTGACCCCTCATACTTTGTGTGGCTGTGATGTCTCTTTTTGAGACAGGGTCTTGCTTTGTCACCCGGGCTAGAGTGCGGTGGTGCAACCTCAAACTCCTAGGCCCAAGTGATCCTCCTGCCTCGTCTTGGCCTCCTGAAGTGCTGGGATTACAGGTGTATGCCACCACGTCCAGCCGATCTTTTCTTATTCTAAAATTTAAAATTCCTCTTGTTCTAAAATTTCACAGTGATGTGTCTTGAAGTGGGCCTTTTATTGCTTAGTGAGCTCGGCATTTGATGAGACGTTAGTCTGATACTGTCTTACATTATTTCTTTGAAATTTTCTTTCCTCCCTCAGTTGTCTGTATTCTTGTTCAGAAATTTGCTCTTACTTCCTGGTTTAATATTTGAATTATATTTTCTTTTTTTTTTTTTTTTTTTGAGACAGAGTCTCACTCTGTCACCAGGCTGGAGTGCAGTGGCGTGATCTTGGCTCACTACAACCTCCGCCTCCTGGGTTCAAGCGATTCTCCTGCCTCAGCCTCCCGAGTAGCTGGGACTACAGGCACCTGTCACCACATCCGGCTAATTTTCGTATTTTTAGTAGAGATGGGGTGTCACCATGTTCAGGATGGTCTTGATCTCTTGACCTCGTGATCCGCCTGCCTAAACCTCCCAAAGTGCTGGGATTACAGGCGTGAGCCACCACACCCAGCCTATATTTTCTTTCTTTTGGTACATATATGACATTTTCTTCTATTTTCTGGGTACTTTCCTTGTTTTCTTGAGACAGAGTTTTGCTCTTGCTGCCCAGGCAAGAGTGTAATGGCACGATCTCGGCTTACTGCAACCTCCACCTCCCAGGTTCAAGCAATTCTCCTACCTCAGCCTTCCGAGTAGCTGGGGTTACAGGCATGTGCCACCACACTTGGCTAATTTTGTATCTTTAGTAGAGATGGGGTTTCTCCATGTTGGTCAGGCTGGTCTCAAACTCCCGACCTCAGGTGATCTGCCTGCCTTGACCTCCCAAATTGCTGGAAATATAGGTGTGAGCCACCGCGTCTGGCCACTTTCCTTGTTTTGATCATCCAGCTGCCCTATCACAAAATTTATTTTGCCAATCACTTTTAATTTTTAATTTCTGAGAGCTCTTGTTGAAATCTGATTTGCTCTGCCTCCTTTTACATCTTATTTCACAGTCACACTGTCTTCTCTGTCTCCAAGAACATTAATGATGTTTTGAAATTTTCCTGTCTGCATTGATTCTGTTACCTCCAAATTTTTGTTTGTTTTTTTGTCTTTTCTGCTAGAGTCACGCTTAAAAATTTTTTCTTTTACTTTAAAAATTTTTTTGAGACGGGGTCTTATTCTGTCTTAACCCAGGCTGAAGTGCAGTAGTGCAATCATGGCTCACTGCAGCCTCGACCCCCAAGTAGAGTCACATTTAAATGTTTATTCTTGATTCTCTATTTATGTTTAAGAGTAAGGCATTAGGCCAGGTAGAGTGGCTCATGCCTGTAATCCCAGCACTTTGGGAGGATGAGGCAGGCAGATCGCTTGAGCTCAGGAGTTCTAGACCAGCGTGGGCAATATGGCAAAACTCCATCTCTACAAAAAAAATAGAAAAAAATTAGCAAGGCATAGTGGTGCATACTTATGGTTCCAGCTACCCAGGAGGCTGAGGCAGGAAGATTGCTTGAGCCCAGGAGGCTGAGGCTGCAGAGAGCTGTGATTGTGTCAGTGCACTTCAGCCTGGTGACAAGGAAAGACCCTGTTTCAAAAGAAAAAAGTTAAGGCATTAAAAAACTGATAGGTTCTTTTTTTTTCTCCATGGAGTAGCCTTGTTGACTGATAAGACTTCATTGTAGGGTGATTTAATAGGGACTCAAATTTTATTTATTTATTTATTTTTATTTATTTATTTTTTTAGATGGAGTCTCGCTCTGTTGCCCTGGCTGGAGTGCAGTGGCCCGATTTCGGCTCACTGCAACCTCTGCCTCCTGGCTTCAAGCAGTTCTCCTGCTTCAGCCTCCCAAGTAGCTGGGACTACAGGCAAGCACCACCAGACCCGGCTAATTTTTGTATTTTGAGTAGGGTTGGGGTTTCACTATGTTGGCCAGGCTGGTCTAGAACTCCTGACCTCAAGTGATCTGCCCACCTCAGCCTCCCAAAGTTCTGGGATTACAGGCATGAACCACTGTGCCTGGCCGGGACCCAAATTTTTTGTTGGGAGGACATCCTATAGATACCAGCATCTGTAGGTCTTTTTTTTCTTGGGCTTATGAGTTTCCCCGGAAGAGAATCTTTCAATCTGTAGCTCTGGGGGTATAGAATCCTGGCTGCTAGAGTTCTGGAAACTCAAAGGGAGTGGTAGACTGGGCATCTCACTATTTAATACTTACATTTTCAATTAATCATTCTGGGAGCCGGGCGCGGTGGCTCAAGCCTGTAATCCCAGCACTTTGGGAGGCCGAGATGGGCGGATCACGAGGTCAGGAGATCGAGACCATCCTGGCTAACACCGTGAAACCCCGTCTCTACTAAAAAATACAAAAAACTAGCCGGGCGAGGTGGCGGGCGCCTGTAGTCCCAGCTACTTGGGAGGCTGAGGCAGGAGAATGGCGTAAACCCGGGAGGCGGAGCTTGCAGTGAGCTGAGATCCGGCCACTGCACTCCAGCCTGGGCGATAGAGCGAGACTCCGTCTCAAAAAAAAAAAAAAAAAAAAAAAAATTTAGGGAATACCGTTGTTATCTCTAAATCCAGGATCCCTTTCAAGTCTGAAGATTACAGATACTTTCAAACATGTGACATTTCAAAAAATCCAAAAGCCTATTTCATAGGCCCTGGATTTCTTTGAGAGTAAAGAAGTTGTGTGCCTACGCTGAATGAGGGAGGGGATGGAGAAGTGTGGCTGCTTTGGCAGACTATCTGCTGGTCCTTGTTTTCAGCCCTATCTTAAGGGGGACCCACCACCAATTCCCAGGGCTCTCTCTGATTCATTGTCATTATTATTGCTGGATCTTTAGTTTTTCTGTCTTTACAACCACTTAGCTTTTATGTTTTTTAGTAGGCCAAGTTTGATACTACTTTTAAGCATCTAGTATTTTGTTTAGCATCATTTTAGTTTTCGTTGTCTCATCTCCATCCTATTCTCTGGTTCAGTATGTTTGGTTCTGTTGGTTTAAAAGTGTTAATGTCCACTGCTGTCATTCTAGTGGAGTTGGTGAGGGAACGGGGTTAGCATGTATGTTCAGTCTACCATCTTTAATCAGAAGCCTCCATTCGTTTGTAGGCCGTCTTCTTGATAGCAGGAAGACTTGTTGAGACTTTCGCCCAGTAGTCTAACTTTCAAGGTTGCTTTTTTTTCTTTTGTTATTTATTTTTGACAGTGGAAATGCAGATGTATTATGCAAAGAAAAGGAGGGGTGAGTTGTGGCATTTCTAGTTGATGAATCTGTTCAGATTCTTTTTCCTGAAGATATTTTATCAGTAGATGGCATTGTCCTAAATCAGTGACTAGCAGGCTATTTTTCTCCTTTTGTTTCTTTTTTTTTTTTTTTTTTTTTTTTTTGAGACTGGAGTCTTACTCTGTCACCCAGGCTATAGTGCAGTGCATGATCTTGGCTCCCTGCAACTTTGGCCTCCTAGGTTCAAGCGATTCTCCTGTCTCAGCTTCCCAAGTAGCTGGGATTATAGGCATGCACCACCATGCCTGGCTAATTTTTGTATTTTTAGTAGAAACAGGATTTCATCATGTTGGCCAGGCTGGTCTTGAACCCCTGACCACAGGTGATCCGCCCTCGGCCTCCTGAACTGCTGGGATTACAGGCGTGAGCCACTGCCTTCTTTTGTTTCTTGACCTACATACTTTTAACCTTAACACATATAAGGATAATTTCATATGCATGACCGAGGAAATGACTCACCTCTGATTTATTAATAAGCTTATGTATCCAGCTCACTCAGATTATGTAGGTGGTATGTATCTAGGCTTCAGATCAAGTTGTATCAACAGCTTTGCACTGTATTCTTGATATTAACAAAGTAATACAACCTGCTTATCCAAAGGGATACATATGACTGCATGTATGTGCTGTGTGTTCTCTCTTTGAACAGTTGCACACTGACAAGAAACAGATCAGCGTTGGGTTTATTGGCTATCCAAATGTTGGCAAGAGTTCTGTGATAAATACATTGCGTTCTAAGAAAGTTTGCAACGTGGCTCCCATTGCAGGTGAAACGAAGGTATGTTTGGCGCAGGGTGACCTTACCTCTGCATATTTTATTTTCATAGAGGGTGATTGGTTAGGACTTGTTGATTTCTCTCTGCTTCTCTTGAATGCAGACCACCATTAGGAGTTTAGCTCTCCATATAATAGTTTGGAAACGTTGTTTCTGCCCACTTTGATAAGACCGAGAGTACTTTATATGCCACCGTGTGGCTTTGGCCTGTGTTGGTTAATGTGATTCATATTTAAATCTGTTTTAAATGGTCACTCCAGCCTTTTATTTTGATAAACAAAACTAACCCAAGAATATTTGATGCCTAGGTTAAGAAGCCTCAACCTTAGGGTAGGTTCTGAAAGTTGGGGGTCATATCCTACAATACAGAGTGGGGAACAGCATGGTTTTGCTTAAAGGCAGTAAGATCAAGCAGTACTAAGCTCTCAAAAGTACTTTTAAAACTCAGGGAAAGGTTCACTGGGTATAATTGCACAATACTAGATAGAAATCCTGTCTCTGCGTTATTTTTAGACTCTTAGCTGCTGGAAACTAGAGTTTACATTTAGTGGAAGTATCTTGTGCACGGCACAGATGAGAGAGTTAGTAGCTTAATTACTTAGCAGGTTGCTTTCCTTTGACTCACCCCTTCCTTCTTTCCAGCATCATACATGAGCATCAGGGATTTGTGAAATTAGACTCTTAGTGTTGGATACAGGACATCTCTGACTTTTTTCTGACTTCAGGTCTGGCAGTATATTACTTTGATGCGTCGGATATTCCTGATTGACTGTCCAGGTGTGGTTTACCCCTCTGAGGACTCCGAGACAGACATTGTGCTAAAAGGAGTTGTGAGTATTTGGCCCCGATAGGCTGTTTGTGTTTGCGGGGGAGTGTTCTGTAGGGAACCCTGGATACCTTTCCTTTTTACTCATTAAGAAGGCAGTTTGGGGTCAGCCTGTCTGATCAAACTTTAGGAACATGATGCTGAGCAGGGCAGCCTCTCAGCATAAGCTGTTTGAGGAGTTAGTGGAACCATGGGCATATCTGGTCAATATCATGCCACAAAAGAGTTTGTAGTTTACACACAGGATCCAAAGGGAAGCAGGGCCTGTTTATGCTTAGCAATAATTAATCTTCATGGGTTTATGGGTTGAGTCATTTTGGAACCCAGTCATTTCCTCACTTGTTTCTGAGTACGACCGAAAACTGTAAATGGTTCCACTTAACCTTGACCATGCTTCTGGCTATACATCCTGTGCACATTCCTCCTCTCCTTTCTTAAACTATTCCATCCTTTTTGTGTCCTGGGATGGGCAGGCTTTTAACCATTTCTGCAAGTGAGTAACATGAAGCATTCCAAGTTTAAACTGTTTGTGGCAGCCACACAGTTAGTTTGTGGTGAGTGGGGATTAAAGCTGAGTTCTGGGCTCTGTGGCTATGGTCAGCTTTCAGCAATGCTCCTTGCAGCCGACCTCAGAGACAGGCTCCTGCCAGTCTCCACTAGCTTTGTGATGTTGAAATCTATTTTCAAATAGTGCTGCGAAGGACAGTGGGAACTTCACTGCTTCCACAGCAAAGTTTGTAAATGGGAGATTTCCTATTAACATTTAGGTTCAAGTGGAAAAAATTAAGAGTCCTGAAGACCACATTGGTGCTGTACTTGAACGAGCAAAGCCAGAATATATCAGCAAAACATACAAGATTGATTCTTGGGAGAATGCTGAGGACTTTCTTGAGAAGCTCGCTTTCCGGACTGGGAAGTTACTAAAGGTGAGCCAGCGTTTGTGAGAATTTAGACTGATACCTGTTGCAGGCATATATGTATATGATATGGGCCTTTTTTTGGTATGCATGTATGAACAGTGTGAAACTTGTCGCTTAAGTGATGATGAACCCCTGGGACAACTGAAATACCCTCAAAGTGGTAGGTGGTTTTGGTCCTTTGAATTTAATTGGGAATCTCTTCGTGACCTTTCAGGGTGGAGAGCCCGACTTGCAGACTGTGGGTAAAATGGTCCTCAATGACTGGCAGAGGGGCCGGATTCCTTTCTTTGTCAAGCCACCCAATGCAGAGCCACCTGTGGCCCCCCAGGTAAGAGCAGGGTGGGCCCACCTCTGGGGAGCATGCGTCCTAACCTAGATTTGGTGTAGCTTGTGATTGCCTCTCTTCATAGAGCATGTTTTCATTCAGGTGCAGTGTCTCTTGTTTTATTATTTTTTTAAATATATAAAAATATTTTTGGGGCCAGGCACGGTGACTCACACCTGTAATCCCAGCACTTTGGGAGGCCAAGGTGGGTGGATCACAAGGTCAGGAGTTCGAGACCAACCTGACCAATATGGTGAAACCCTGTCCCTACTAAAAATACAAAAATTAACCCAGCGTGGTGGCACACGCTTGTAGTCCCAGGTACTTGGGAGGCTGAGGCAGGACAGTTGCTTGAACCTGGGAGGCAGAAGTTGCTGTGAGCCAAGATCGTGCCACTGCACTCTAGCCTGGGCCACAGAGGGAGACTCCATCTCAGAAAAATAAAAAAAACTTTTTTTTGAGGATGAAGCACTGTTTGGGAGCCACTGCTGGCCCACGGCGATCACTCCACACTGTCTCATTCTAGAGTGCCAGTGCCATGGCCTTGCTAGGGGGTGCATTTGGAGACTAATAAATAGACATATGAGAGAAGACCAAGCTTAGATACTAGTCTTCAGGGCCTTGGAAAAAGAGGGCTCATTAAATAATAAGTGATCTTCTGGTACCTGTATCTTTTCTTATGCTTAGAAAACAGAATCATTGCTAAGATTCATTTGTTTAAGAAACATTTATTAGCATTGACTGTGTGCCAGGCACAGGTAATATAGGAATGAAAACAGTCCTGGCCCTCAAAAGCCTGTGATCCAGTGAGAAAGGAGAGTGGTACTATTGATAGTTGGAGAAAGAAGTCTGATGGCTGGGGCCAGAAGCTCTCCTACTATCCCCATTCCCTCACCCTGGCAGTGGACTGCCAGAAGGCTCAACATTAACGTTTTGCCTTTCTAGTTCTAGGACCTTTTTCAGAACCCAGCCAAGTCTCTTGAAATGGTGTCTTCAAATTTTGCATCTATGCTTGCTAGTGTCGTTGGGTCCGTACAGTTCTGGTTTCCTCTTGCCTGACTCCATTCCAAGTTGCAGTGCAGCTAGGTATTTTCAGTTGAATGTATTCTGCAGCATTTGAAAGTTAGCCTGAGCCAGGCGCGGTGGCTCATGCCTGTAATCCCAGCACTTTGGGAGGCCAAGGCAGGTGGATCACTAGGTCAGGAGTTCGAGACCATCCTGGCTTACACGGTGAAACCCTGTCTCTACTAAAAATACAAAAAATTAGCTGAGTGTGGTGGGGGGCGCCTGTAGTCCCAGCTAGTCGGCACACTGAGGCAGGAGAATAGCGTGAACCCAGGAGGTGGAGCTTGCAGTGAGACGAGATCACACCACTGCATTCCAGCCTGGGTGACAGAGCGAGACTCTGTCTCAAAAAAAAAAAAAAAAAAAAAAGAACGCCTGAAACTGAGCTTAATTGACTTTCTTCCTTCTCCCTGCCCAAACCATCAGACAACCAAGTAAAAGTTTCTCTCTCTCTTCATGTGTATTGCATCATTCATTCATTCGTTCATTCACCAATACATTCACTCAACAATCCCATATTGAGTGTCTCCTATTGGCCATGGACTCTTCTGGGTACTGGTGGTGCTGTGGTGAGAAGCTGACAGCAGCTGCACATACATTCCAGCAAGGGAGTGTGTGGTTTCTTCTGACACCAAATACATATTTTTTTTCCATACCAGTTCTGCAGTTCCAGAAACCAGGTGAGTGTCTCGACAGTTCAGTTCAGTCATGACACTAACTCCCAGAGTTAGCACAGACCCCACAAGTTAAGGACTAGGTCCCCTGCTTCAGATGGCAGCTGTGGGCTATCTACATTTATGCCCAGGTAACTACAAATTCCAGGGTTCTGGAGTTCGGTAATTTGCCAGAAGGACTCCCAGAACCCAGGAAAGTGCTGTGTTTACAATTAACAGTGTATTATACAGGATGAAACTCAGTCACAGCCAATGGAAGAGGTGCACAGGGTAAGGCATGGGGAAGAGGGACAGAACTTCCGTGCCCTCCCCGCACATTGATGTGTTCAGCAACCCAGAGCTTTCCAAACCCCATCATGTAGGGGTTTTTATGGTGATTTCATTACATAGACATGACTGATTAAATCTGTGGCAGTTGGTGATAGGCTTAATTTCCGGTCTCCCTTCTCACTTCTGAGCGGCTGAAAGCACCAACCATGTGGTCAACTGCTTGGTCTTTCTGGTGACCAGCGCATCCCCCATCCTGAAGCTATCTAGGGGTCCATCATGAGTCACCACATGAGCGTCAACTCAGGTATGGTGGAAAGGGGCTTGTAACCAATAACAAAAGATACCCATCACTTGGGAAATTCCAAGGGTCTTAGGAGCTCTGTGCCAGGAAGTGTGGTATTTATATCACAGGGAGGCAGTAAGCAGATAAATATATAATGTCAGGAAATCTTGCGTGCTGTGAGGAAAACTAAACCAGGCAAAGGGGTTTGGGGGAGATGAGGAGTACTTTGTGTGGGGTGGCCGGGGAAGGCCTCTGAGGCAGTGGCACTTCAGCAGAGCCCTTAATATGAGACAGGAGCCATGCTAGTGTCTAGGGAGAATGTTCCAGGCAAGGGGAACAGCGCATCCAGAGCAGCTGGGGCAGGAGTGTGCTCTGTGTGTCCCGATGCTGAAAGGAGGTCACTGTGGTTGGAATGTCATGGGCCAGGGGAGGGTGTCATGGTGGATAACCATTGGAGGGTTTTGAGTTGGCAACTGGATTCTAGGGTCATTCTGGATGTCTGTATGCCTGCTCTCTTGGGACCCTGTGTGGAAACACTGGCATTGTCTTCAGCCCTTCCTGCATATCTAGTCAGTAAGTGTAGATAAGTAGTTCAGATAATTCTTAAGAACTGTTGTAACCGTAATAGATTTGTTGCCCAGTGCACACAGCAAGTCAATACGCTGAGACACCACCAGGTTGCATCAGAGAAAGAAGTTTAATCATAGGGTCACCAAAGGAGGAGATGGGAAGAATCCTGAAATCCATCTCCACGAAGAGTTTGGGGTTAGGGTTTTTAAAGGGTTTTGGAGTAGGCTGGAGTGAGGATCATTGGTTGGATGAAGAGTGCAGGGTGAAGTCACGGGACAGGGAGATGAAGAAGCTGTGTTCTCATGCAGATCCCATTTCTCTGGGGATCTTCAAACTGGTTGCTGGAAGTAGGGATCTGAAAAAACATTGTAAGCAATCCTTAAACAAAAACCTGATGATTCCAATGTCAGAGATCTTGCCTGTAGGAACAATGGGGATGCACATCAGTTCTTATGTAGTCTTATGACCCAAATGTCAGAAATCCTATCTGTAGGGACAGTGGGGATGCAAATGGTCAGTACCTAGTGTTCCGGTACTTTTAGCAACAAGGATATGAGCCAAAGTGCCCCCTAATTAGTGCTTAATTGTAATTTCTGTCCAGAACTTGGCAGGTACTTCTTGTCAACCCTTCGGAGGCAGTTTCACTATCATGTGCCTTACTCTGTGATTCTGTTTTTCTCTTTTTGGTTGAGGGCAGAAACCCTTCAGAAACTGAAAGCCAAAAATTGCCCTTCCTAGAAAAATGTATATATAAACTTTGTGTGTGGTTTCCTGCATTTTATAGTTCTGTACTTATTTAGTGATTTGCCTGGCCACTTTTGACTTGAGAACATCACTTTAAGTTCTGTGAGTTTTTGTTGCAAGGATAAAATGATATTATACATGTGAAACACCAGTAGAAAGCTTGGCACATTTTTGTCTTTGCAGTTACTTAAAACAGGCCAGTCATTTCAGGGTCCCCAGACTTAGTGCCTTATGAACTCTTCACTCACAGAACTCCCCCTCCTTACCTTATACTCTTGCTTCAAGATGCCTCCTCTTTTAGTCTGTTTTGTGATGCTGTAACAGAATACTGCAGACTGGGTAATTATAATGAGCAGAAATTGTTTCGGCTCATGGTTCTGGAGGCTGGGAAGTCCAGGATCAAGGCACCAGCGACTGACTAGGGTCATCCCATCACGGAAAGTGGGAGGACAAGAGTAAGCAAGAGAAGATCAAACTTGCTTTTATAACAAACGCACTCCTTTTTTTTTTTTTTTTTTTTTTTTTTTTCTGACGGATTCTTTCGTCTGTTGCCCATGCTGGAGTGCAGCTGGCACGATCTCGGCATCACTGCAACCTCTGCCTCCGTGGGTTCAAATGATTCTCCTGCCTCAGCCTCCTGATGTAGCTGAGATTACAGGCATACTGCCACCATGCCCAGGCTAAGTTTTTGTATTTTTAAGTAGAGGTGGGTTGTCGCCTCATGTTTGTCAAGCTGGTCTTGAACTCCTGACTTTGTGATGCCGCCCCGCTTGGCCTCCCAAAAGTGGTGAGCCACCACATCCGGCCAACAGACTCACTCTTAAAATAACTAACCCACCCCCAAGATCACATCAGTCTATTCATGGGGGTGGAGCCCTCATGATCTAATTACCTCTTATTAGGCCTCACCTCCCAACACTTGCTGCATTGGGCATTAAGTTTCTGTATCAGTCCATTTTCATACTGCTATGAAGAAATACCTGTGACAGGTTCATTTATAAAGAAAAAGAGGTTTAATGGACTCACAGTTCCACATGGCTGGGGAGGCTTCACAATCATGGCGGAAGGTGAAGGAGGAACAAAGGTATGTCTTACATGGCATCAGGCAAGAGTGCGTGTGCCGGGAAAATGCCCTTTATAAAACCATCGGATCTCATGAGACTTACTCATAACAAGAGCGGCATGGGAAAGACCCGCCCCCATAATTCAGTTACCTCCCACCGGGTCGTTCCCACAACACGTGGGGATTATGGGAACTACAAATCAAGATGAGATTTGGACACAACCAAACCATACCAGTTTCCAATGTATGAATTTTGGGGGATACATTTAAATCAGAGGACCTCCTCAAATGCCTGAGTACTGTTCTAGTCTTTCACATCCAGCCTGGCCTTCATTTTTATGTAGTTGTTGTGTTGATTTTGCATGTGCTTATATCAACAATTCCCTTTGGAAGGTCTAGGGAGCCTTGCTTGTCTATGGTAAATCATTGGTTGGTTTTAATGGTTTAAATAGTCTTAGTTGGCTCATCCTATGGAACTACATATATATTCCTTTGATCCTAGTACTGGTCTCTGGGCTTAATGTACATTGGTTTAAAAATAGATCAATGAAATGACTCAAATTTGGGTGTTTTCAATACCTTCCCTTAGTCCTGAGAAGAGGACTGTTTAAGAGCAAGGTGTGAGTTCAGAAATTCCATTTTTCATTTTCTGATTCTATTTCTCTCCCCCATTTCCACCCTTTAATAGCTTCCACCCTCCCCATCTTTGGAAGTTGTCCCAGAAGCAGCCCGAAAGAATCCAGGCGAGGAAGTCACAGAAACTGCAGGTGAGGGGTCAGAATCTGTCATTAAGGAAGAAACAGAAGAGAACAGTCACTGTGATACTAACACAGAGATGCAGCAGATTCTCACACGGGTTCGGCAGAACTTTGGTAAAATCAACGTGGTGCCTCAGTTTTCTGGGGATGACCTGGTTCCTGTGGAGGTGTCAGATCTTGAGGAAGAGCTTGAGAGCTTTTCTGATGAAGAGGAGGAGGAACAGGAGCAACAAAGAGATGATGCAGAAGAGTCTTCCTCGGAGCCTGAGGAGGAACATGTGGGAAACGACACCAAAGCCGTTATTAAAGCCCTGGATGAGAAGATTGCCAAATACCAGAAGTTTCTGGACAAAGCCAAAGCCAAAAAGTTTTCAGCAGTCAGGTAATATTTTCATCTTCTCACAAATTGCAGATTATTCATTCCTTTCCCAAAACTTTGCCATGAGTACCGGAGCCATATTTTTACATGGGGTTATTGCCATTTGTTTATTTGATTAGGTTTTTTGTTTGTTTGCTTTTTGAGACGGGGTCTCGCTTTGTTGCCTAGACTGGCCTCACTCTCCTGGGCTCAAGCAGTCCTCTCATCTCAGCCTCCTACGTAGCTGGGACTACAGGTGTGCACCACCACATTTGGCTGTTATTGCCATTTTAAAAAAGTGAGCTGTAAATTTTGTAAAATTCAGCTGCCTGCAGTATGAGAAGCTTTAGAAACACCCAGGGAGTTACAAATATGTTGGATGTTCACTTCTTCCACTGGTGATAACTACATGGATAGGAGTGGGGTTTCTTGAGTCTGTGAGTTTGTCGCAGGTCTCCAGGTCAGCATGTGATTTGGGGGAGTGAGAGGAGGAATGTTACTTTGCTTTCTGTTTCAGGATATCCAAGGGACTGAGTGAAAAGATATTTGCAAAACCTGAAGAACAAAGAAAAACGCTGGAAGAACATGTAGATGATACAGGTGAAGATAAATTATTTCAATCATTTAGATATAATTTGCGTCTTTAGAGTTTTGAGAAACCTAAGTTCCGTCTCCAAATTATCTCAGTCATCCACATAAATGTTTGTCATATCTGGCAGATTACTTTAAATTTACATACTGTTATGCAAATTGAATTATCCACTTTTCATTCTGCACATTTTTTAGGATTAAATTGACAATTCAGGAAACTTCCTAGAAAGGGTTCATCATTAACCTTAGAATCCAAGGGTGGGTCCACAGACAAAGAAGAGGGCGTGTTTCCTGCATTTATCCTTTCCTCCATTTGACCATCAGCTTCCACATTGAGAGCATGGCTCAGGGCATCCTGACCTGCTGGCCTCCCCTTGGCCTGCTTTACTCACCACTCTGGTCACCTGCTCTGTCCACATTGGGTGACCTCCTTCTGATACATCAAGCTTGTTCCCACCATTGGATTTATAGACAAATTTTCAGTAGAAAATTCCTGTTTGTGTATTGTTTGTATCCAGCACCTTCCAAAAAGGGAAAGAAGCGGAAGGCACAAAGGGAAGAGGAACAGGAACATTCAAATAAAGCTCCCAGGGCGCTTACATCAAAAGAAGTAAGTGTTGTAGGTCTTAAGTGTGGCCCAAGTAGAGTAAATAGAACCCCAGTTGTCAAGACCCACTGAAACAAATGGTCTAGAGCTGAATCCCAAGAACCCCAGTCCTCGTTGACCTAGTTGAGGTCAGATAAATAGGGTCGGGGCTGGCCCGCTGGATGAAAGTCCTTGAGTCCATGTCATATGTTTTAGGAGTTTCTAATCAACATCTCCACACCGGTGGACTGTCCTCTAGAGGAGTCAGTTTCTAGTCCCAAGGGAAATGATCCGATGAGCAGATCTGTTTTGGGCAGATCACTGACCTCTGTGAAGGACAGCTTTGGAGCTGAGCTGTTCAGAGCTGGAGAGGGCCTTCTGGGGAGGGGAGTGGTTAGCAGCGCTCAGTCTTGCTGCAGGGGACTTGTCAGGAGTGATGCAGAACAGATTCTCGCATTGGATAAGGGTTGGATCACATGTGGATTTGTAACTTGGAGATTCATAAGTCACAATGGAAGAGTAACCTTAGGTCTAAGGGGGAGCCCTCCCTCATTAGCACTGCTTCCAGTAGCTGTGGAAGCAGCACGGGAAATAGAACACAGAGATGAGAAGCAGAGACTCCTGTTTTGTGAATGACTTTCAGGATTTTTTTTTTTCCTTCATCTTTTCTTGCCATTTTTTACAGCGGAGGCGAGCAGTACGGCAGCAACGGCCGAAAAAAGTTGGTGTGCGCTACTATGAAACACACAACGTGAAAAATAGGAACAGGAACAAAAAGAAGACCAATGACTCAGAGGGACAGAAACAGAAACGCAAAAAATTCAGACAAAAGCAGTAATGTTTAAAAGGTTTTTATTAAATTGTACAAAAACATGCAATTAGAAATTGTGTTTTCTTCCTGCCCCATTGGCATTTCTAAGGCCATAATGCATTGGTTCTGAGGTTTGACAGTTGAAGCCCTTCACCAGTGCTAGGGAAATAAAGCCTTCTCACCCTTAAGGATTTCAGTGATAAGAGTCTTGAAAGTCTAGCACTTCAGGTAGACTGTGGATGAACTAAGAGGTTCATCCACAGTCACCCTGTCATATAAATGTCTGACAGAAATAGGGAATGAGGTCTACAAAATGGAAAGGGTGGTATTTCTTTTTTGTTGGTAATGAGTGATTTGGAATAGAAGCATACTGAACTGCAAATTTCAAGGACGTTAGTGTACACGGCCTGGCCTTTGAGATACAAGAAGGCTGGGTGTGGAAGAAATAGGAGAAAGCTACAGTAATTTCTGCCTCAATGAGTCTGTGAAGTGGACCCACTTACGACACATACATTCCTGTCGTAGAGTCCTGGAACTAGCAGATCTCGTGGAAAGAGTTCTTTCCCATGGAAATGACAACACAGGCAGGTCATTTGAGTAGAGCCTTAAAATTCCTCAGGATACTGGATTAGGGTAAAAGCTGCCCCTTAGATTCCAGATGAGAATGTGTATGGTGTGTTCAGCTTGGGGAACACAGCTTTTCTGGGGGAATGACAGTGCTTCCATTGTGAGCCTTGAAGCTCACTGGACCCAAGACAGATGACAGATGGAAGCTCTGCTAAGGAGAGTCCCTTCTCACACCTCTTTCCGGGGAAGCTGAGCATGTTAGTGCCTTTTAGGTAATGTTACTTGTGCAGCCTAACCGAAGGGTGGAAGTTCTCCAGCTTACCACCCTAGCCCATCCTGCCTTGCCCCGAACTAAAGATTTATGTCACTCATTCAGTCTTCTGGGTCTACAAAACCAGGAGAGTGGAAGAGAAATACTAAAATGCAGTTGTCTAGCAGCCATACTCCAATCATTAGTCATTAGACCTGCATTTGGTTACCTCTTCAGTTAATTAACATCACTACTTAGGGGGGTGCAGAGTCAGGGCTTGATTTTCTGCAGGATAAGGGGAACAGATCGGTGCTGGGGGAAGAGCTGAGTTGCAGACAACTCACAAAGGCCACTGTGACTAGTATTCCTTTCTGGCAAACATTTACTTTCTCCAAAGCCATAGGGTTGACTCTGCCATCGTTTCCTAACGTAGGCAGTCTGAAACCGAGGAGGAAGGGGTTCAGTTGACTGGCAGGTGTGGATAATACATTAGAAAACCAAAGCTCCAAAATGAGTTAGAAATGCATTCAAGCAGGGATAAGAAGACATTAAATAAGGAAGGCCAGAGGCGCAGGAAGCCCAAGTTAAGGTAGAAGACGAATTGTGAACTAAAAGTTTGAGGGGCAGAGAAGCAGATTCATTTGGCCAGAAGTAAGTATTGGTATAGAGTGATGACAAGATAGCAGTTACTTTCTTAGAATTTGAGCTGGCAGATCAAAGGCTGACTAGGAAGCCACACACTTAGACTAACAGGGCCACACCATCTTTCATTGCCCAGCCAGGAGGCTGGCTGGCAGACCTTAGGTGTTTCATGACATTGGAGCAATAGTGTGACTTCTGACAAATACCTAGGTGGTGGTTAGGGGAGGGTGTAGCTTGTTCACTCAGGAAACTAGCTTTTTATTACAAAGGGCTTATGATGATTTTATTGGCTGCCAGAGGAACATAGTAAATAACTCCCAAGTGTCTTGTTGGAAATTATCATGTGGAAATTATCACTTCTTTGGTGCAATAATGCCTTCCAGTTGGGCCTGAAAAACGAAAACAAACTCCATTAATACTTGAAACTTGCAGCCTGATACAAATAGCTAAGAGGTGATAAAAGTCTGGGAAGAATAATCCAAATGCTGTCACTCCAAGCGTTCTTTTTCCCCTTGATCCCCAAATCCATATTTTCTAGATTAGCTAATTTCTGGCTTGGCGTACAGTCTTAGTACATGAGGAGATGCCAGAGCTGTCCTGCTTTCCACACAATAATGGCTCCGGGTATGATATAAAGCATTGACAAGGATATTGAATGCATTGTTGTAAGGGCTTTTCATGGCTCAGATTTCAGGCCAGAATATGTCTGCTAAGTTAAATATTTGGCTCTCTGGCCGGGCACAGTGGCTCATGCCTGTAATCCCAGCACCTTGGGAGGCTGAGGCAGGCGGATCACGAAGTCAGGAGATTGAGACCATCCTGGCTAACATGGTGAAACCCCGTCTCTACTAAAAATACAAAACTTAGCTGGGCGTGGTGGCAGGCGTCTGTAGTCCCAGCTACTCCAGAGGCTGAGGCAGGAGAATAGCATGAACCCGAAAGGAGGGGCTTGCAGTGAGCCGAGATCACACCACTGCACTCCAGCCTGGGTGACAGAGTGAGACTCCATCTCAAAAAAAAAAAAAAAAAAAAAAAAAAAAAAATTGGCTCTCTTGTTTAAGATCCTGGGAGTTCTGCTGGGACCAGAGGTTTGAGAAACTGGGAAAATTTTCAGCCACTGAGACAACTGGACACCTAATTAGAGAAATGCTGCCAGTGAATACAGAGCTGTCCCTTTTTTTTGGGGGGGGGTGCAGGTGGGGAACGGAGTTTTGCTCTTGTCACCCAGGTTGGAGCGTGATGGCATGATCTCGGTTCACTACAACCTCTGCTTCCCGGGTTCAAGTGATTCTCCTGCCTCAGCCTCCTGAGTAGCTGGGATTATAGGCGCACATCACCACGCCCAGCTACTTTTCGTATTTTTAGTAGAAATGGGGTTTCACCATGTTGGCCAGGCTGGTCTCAAACTCCTGACCTCAGGTGATCCACCCACCTCGGCCTCCTGAAGTGCTGGGATTACACGTGTGAGTCACCGCACCCCGCCAGAGCTGTCCCTCTTTACGTAAAGCTTAAGATACTTGGGAGTTATTTACTATGTTCCTCTGGCAGCCAATAAAATAATACTGGACAGATCTGTAGGTAGGTCTAGCCTGGGGACAGCAAAGCTGCTTTATTTGCAATTGCAGTTTTGAGCCAATAAAAACAGCTCACTTTCTGTGTTACACGCCTGTAATTCCAGCACTCTGAGAGGCCAAGGTGGGCGGATCACGTGAGATCAGGAGTTCATGACCAGCCTGGCCAACATGGTGAAACCCTATCTCTATTCAAAATACAGAAATTTGCTGGGCATGCTGGCACATGTCTGTAATCCCAACTACTTGGGAGGCTGAGGTAGGAGAATGCTTGAACATGGGAGGTAGAGGTTGCAGTGAGCCAAGATTGCACTCCAGCCTGGGCAACAAGAGCGAAGCTCCATCTCAAAAAAAAAAAAA
>NW_016810469.1:864668-877840 GCF_001698545.2 Rhinopithecus bieti
AGAGACCAGCCTGGCCAACATGGTGAAACCCCATCTCTACTAAAAATACAAAAAATTAGCCAGGCATGGTGGTGGGTGCCTGTAATCCCAGCTACTTGGGAGGCTGAGGCAGGAGAATCGCTTCAACCCGGGAGGCAGAGGTTGCAATGAGTCGAGATCATGCCACTGCACTCCAGCCTGGGCAACAAGAGCAAAACTCTGTCTCAAAAAAAAAAAAAAAAATTTAAAATGCCCACTTCTAAAGAATCTTTCAACCTGGAGATTACAAGATTGCTTTTAAATGTTAGAAATATGGTAAGGTATTTGGTTTGCTCTTGTTGCTAATCCAGGAAGAACCGGGGAACTCAGGCTTGTGAAAAAGGAATATGGCAGTTAAGGAAAGCAGCCTCAGAGGCTGCTAAGGAAACAGATTCATCTATGGCTGTGAAAGTGTCTTGCTTTTCTTTTTGTTTAACTTTTCAGCAACAAGAAAAGTTCCAGTAGTGGTTAATAGAAAGCCTTCTTTATTGCAAATGGCCAGTCCTGCTGGTGTGTAGACCTAACAAGCCTGCCAATGTCAAGACCATAAGGTTTCTATCTGAGTCTAGGGAGGAGAGGGAAATCCATCCAGGGTCCTTTGGCCAGGGCCGTGGGAGAAAGCCACTAAATGTCAGTAGGCCATCTCTCCAGAACAGTGATGCTCAAACTTTTGCAAACATTAGAATCACCTGAGACCTTGTTAAAGCACATTGCTGAACCCCAACCCCAAATTTTCTGATTCGGTAGATCTGGGGTGGGTCCAGTAATTTGTCTTGCTTCATTTGCCAGGTGAGGATGATGCTGGTCTGGGGCCTACCTTTTGAGAACCTTTGGACCAAACAGCTGGGAGGTGCAGTGCCGGTAGCATGGCCTCCTGCCCAGCTGTGTCCAGCAGCCCCCTCCCTCCCATGACCTCAGCTAGATAAAAGACCACTGCTGGCACTGGGCTTCGATGAAGAGCACCTATGCCTGGGTTCCCCGACCACGTTCCTGGGGAAGGTTTCTGATTTGAAATGGTTCTTCCTCTCAAAGGGCCCTGCTGCCCACTGGTTCTGACTTCTTCCCTGGTTATGCCCTAAAACAGTGCCTCAGAGGAGACAGCCATGGGACAGCACTACCACGCAAGCCAGCTGGAGCCCTGCTCTCCCCCAACATACCAGCTTCCAGGGGAACGGAGTTTCACTTTTTGCCATATCCACCTCTTCCTTGAGGATGGGCAACTTTTTTCCAGGGGGAAGAATCCTCCACTGGAGAGCCAGGCTGAGGCGCCTCAGAGATTTGGAGTTGAGCATAGAGACCCCCTCTGGAGCCCTCCCCTTCTCCCACCACCAAAGTCAGCTTCCTTTATTCTTTGGCAGTGCATGTGGACAAACATTTAAAAGCCATGGAAAAGGAACCGAATGCCTGGCCCGTGGGGCTAGGTCTCGGGGCGGTGGGCACCTCCACCCCAGCCTGCGCATTGATTACCTTCAGCTGCTGATTCGTCCGCTTTAGGAACTGAATCTCCTCATTGTGCTTCTTCTCCTCCACCTGCCGCCTCTCGCTCTCCCGCTTCTCGGTGGCTTCACATTTTGCCTTCTGCTCGTTCACTTGCCTCTCCAGTTCTCTCTTTTCCGTCTCCAATTCTGCAATCTGAGGAGAGAATGACCAGTCATCCTGGGATGTCGCCAGGTGAATGGAATGGTGTGAGCCTGGGTGGAAGGGACATGGGACATAAGACATTGCCAGGGTATATACTGCCACCCGGTGGGAGGTCAGTGCCTGGCATGGAGCGTCCACAGTGGAGACAACTCTGCCAAGACCACCAGGCTGGCCATCATACTCAACCAGGGGTCCCTCACTGAGGTGATGCAGGTCCAAGTGTCGTGACTGTCAGGAGAGCACCTTAGGAGGCCAGAATGTAGTGCTGGAATGATAAGCACGTAGCCCTGAGGTTTACAGAAGAGACGGGGCCAAGGGTCACGGTAAACCCCACTCACTTTCCTCTCCATGTCTGACTTCCCCTGCTCAGCCTGCAGTGCCTTCCTCATGCCAAACGCCACGCTGCTCTCGTACAGGGTCTGGTAGGCAGCGATGGTCATGCGGATCTCGTCCCGGACTCGCAGCAGCAGCAGCCCCCTCTCCGCACAGTTGATGGTGACCTCCCGGATCAACTCATCTTCCAATGCACACACACCATGAGATCAGACAGGGCGTGGGGAGGGGGCTTGCACTATGTCTACTGCAAACACCCTTCCTCTTGGGAAGGACATTAGGGTGTTCTCGCTTGGAGACAAAGTACAAAGCCTCAGAGAAGGGCCTCAGGGAGGCTGCCTTCAGTGGCCCAAAGAGCCTTGCCATACAGTGACTCCTCTGAACTTGGCACTTGTGAGTAGCACAGAGTCAGCAAACCTGGGTCGTCCAGGGCAAAGGAAACAAGAGGCTCTGGTTTGTTTACAGCACTGGGTCCCCTCCCTTCTGGCCTTTGGTAAAAACTGGTTACTATTCGAAAAAACCTGACTTTTTCTGTTTAAAGATGGCAGCTGTTTTAAAGCAGCTGGGACATCCTGCGTGCCCCCTTGGCTGCATTGGTTTGAGGCTGGAAACGGCAACGTCTAGAGCTTGCCCGCCTATCTCCCCATAAATGCTGACCTGGAGGGCGAAGCGTAACAACACACGGATGGGGGAGCCTGCTAAACCCTGCAGCTGCCTGAGAGTTTGAAGGTGGTTTGCAGATCGGCATCCATAAGAGCCAGTGAGACTGGGCTGGGGGACAGCCATTTGACACCAGCACTCAAGGAGGTGCATCTTAAATCTCTCGTGTCTGTCGGTTAACAACAAATCACAATATTTTTCTGGACCAAGGGCCAAATATTCATGGATGGATGGATGTAAATACCGAACATTAATCTTTCTGACTAAAAAATTAGCACATGCTTATTATAGAAATCTTTGGAAAAACAGATAGAAGTTCTTGTTTTACTCCAAACATCTGCTAAGGGGTGAGGAACTCAAGTTGCCAAGAATACAGTGGCTGGCAGCTGGAGGACTTGTAGAAGAGGTGGGGCTGGTGTAGGGAAAAGAGAGAGAGATCAGACTGTTACTGTGTCTATGTAGAAAAGAAAAGCATAAGAAACTCCATTTTGACCTGTACCCTGAACAATTGCTTTGCCCTGGGATGCTGTTAATCTGTAACTCTGCCCCAACCTTGAGCTCACAGAAACATGTGTTGTATGGAATCAAGGTTTAAGGGATGTAGGGCTGTGTAGGATGTGCCTTGTTAACGAAATGTTTACAGGCAGTATGCTTGGTAAAAGTCATGACCATTCTCCATTCTCGATAAATAGGGGCACAATGCGCTACGGAAAGCTGTGCAGGGAGGTCCAGGGCAGGGACCTCTGCCCTGGAAAGCCGGATGTTGTCCAAGGTTTCTCCCCATGTGATAGCCTGAAATACGGCCTCATGGGATGGGAAAGACCTGACTGTCCCTCAACCCAACACCCGTGAAGGGTCTGTGCTGTGGAGGATTAGTAAAAGAGGAAGGCCTCTTGCCATTGAGATAAGACAAAAGCCTCTGTCTCCTGCCTGCCCCTGGGAATTGAATGTCTCGGTGTAAAACGCGATTGTACATTTGTTCTATTCTGAGATAGGAGAAAAATCGCCCTGTGGTGGGAGGCAAGACATGTTGGCCACAACACTGATCTATTACTCTTTAGATGTTTGGGTGGAGAGAAGCATAAATCTGGCCTACGTGCACATCCAGGCATAGTACCTTCCCTTGAACTTATTTGTGACACGGATTCCTTTGCTCACATGTTTTCTTGCTGGCCTTCTCCCCACTATCACCCTGTTCTCCTGCCGCATTCCTCTTGCTGAGATAGTGAAAATAGTAATCAATAAATACTGAGGAAACTCAGAGACCGGTGCTGGTGCGGTTCCTCCGTATGCTGAGCACTGCTCCCCTGGGCCCACTTTTCTTTCTCTATACTTTGTCTCAGTGTCTTATTTCTTTTCTCAGTCTCTTGTCCTGCCTGACGAGAGATACCCACAGGTGTGGAGGGGCTGACCCCCTTCAACTGGGAAGGGAAAGAGGGCAGTTAGCTGTTGCTGGGTGGGTCAGGCAGGGGGAGAAAAGGGGATTCCAGTATGAGATGGGCTCCAGCTCTAGGGTGCTCAGGCCTGGATCTGTGCTGAAGGTGAAGGGAAGGGAGCAGTAGGGTGTGTAGTGTCCATCCCTCACCTGGCTCACTCACCAAAACACTGTGAGTAGAGTTCCCTGCGGACAGGGCAGATGCCTGTTTCCCTGGCCTGCCGCTGCTGCAGCTTTAAGTCTAACTGCTCCTGGAGGTGCACCACGTCCATCCTGGTGCTGGGGGTGCTGGACACCTGCTGGATCCATAGCTGCGTGTCTTCCACCCACTCCCTGTGGCAGACACAGCAAGACTGAGCAAAACCCATTGACTCGAGGGTCCCCAGCACATGAGCAGAGAGGGCCCTTTGAACCCTCTGCCTGAGCAGCAGTGAGGGGCAGCTTTGCCACCAACCCAGAATCCTCCATCCCTTGGGATGTGAGGTTCCAAAGCCACACCCGCTATGCTGCCTCCATAGGGACCTCGGGAATGGGTAGGTGGTGGACAATTTCCACCACCGCAACGGGCCTCTGTGAAATAATTCCCCACCATTTCAGATCTTACCCTCCTAACATGTTGAAGACCGATTTATGGTTGTTGCTTGATCTGAACAGTAGGAACTACCCACCAACTTATGGGGTGGGAAACACAGGACATCATGAACCTTGTGTAAGTGAGAAAGAGGCAGATGTGTGTATCAGGGGCGGGGAGGTTCGTGAAGGTGTGTGCCTGTGTAGGCCCCCACAGTGAACCTTGTGGCAGAGATGGCCAGGATGTGGAATCACACGGAGGAAGTTTGAAGTGCCATGGGGGAGAGGATTTCTGCATCATTGGTGGGAGGGAATCAACTGAAAAGTTATCCCCATCCTTTGACCTCCACCTCAGAGGAGATGACAGTCTCTCTTTCACTGTTTTCCCTTTTCCTCATAGCCTTACAAACTGTGCTGTCAACTTATTACATAAAAATAGATGAAAAGGCATGTTGCTGCAGAAGAAAAAAGCAAGAAGAGGAGATCATGTTGGACAGGGGTGCTCTGCTATAGTGAATTCTCAAGGAGAGCCTCCTGGAAGAAATGACATCTGAGAAAGACCTGAGTGAAGAAATGAAAGGAACCAGGAGAATATCAAGGGAAGAACATCTTTGGCAGTGAAAACACCAGCTGTCAGGGCCCTGTGATGGGAGAGTGAATGAGGCATTTCAGAAATAGCAAGTGAGAGCCGGGCGCGGTGACTCACGCCTGTAACCCCAGCACTTTGGGAGGCCAAGCTGGGCAGATCATGAGGTCAGGAGATCAAGACCATCCTGGCTAACACGGTGAAACCCCGTCTCTACTAAAAATACAAAAAACTAGCCGGGCTTGGTGGCGGGCGCCTGTAGTCCCAGCTACTCGAGAGGCTGAGGCAGGAGAATGGCATGACCCCGGAGGCAGAGCTTGCAGTGAGCCAAGATCGCGCCACTGCACTCCAGCCTGGGCAACAGAGTGAGACTCTGACTCAAAAAAAAAAAAAAGAAAGAAAGAAATAGCAAGTGAGGCCCCTGTGGATTCAGCACAGTGAACAAGAAACAGAATAACAGGAGATAAGGTCAGGGATATATCATAGGCTAGATCATGCCACATCTTCCAGGCCATTGTAAGGACTTTTGATTTTAGTCCGAGATGGGAAGCCATGAAAGAGTTTTGGGCAGAGACTGGCATGATCTGACTTATGACTTAGGGGCTGTATGGAGGATAGATTTTAGGAGCAGAGTGGAAGCAGTGTTTTCAGACAGGAGACCATTGCAGCAGTGCGAGTGGCCACCAGTGACGAGAAGCAAGATGATATGATGGAAGCAGAGGTGGTGAAAAGTGGTTGGATTTGGGAAAGAATTTGAAGGTGGAGCCAAAAGAATGTGATGAAGGATAGTACACATGCTGTGAGAGTGACCAAAAGGAATGAAAGGTGGTTTGAGTCCCTAGTAAAAAGTTCTCAGAAGACGGGGGATGAGCAGACTGGGGGAGGAAGAAATTGCGATTTAGTTTGAATATGTTGAGTTTGAGATGTCTATTAGATATCTTCATGAAGATAATGAGGAAGTAGAAGACTATATGGGCCTGGAGGTTAGTGGAGAGGACAGGGCTGGAAATACACATTTGGGAGCACATAGGTGGTATCTAAAGCCATGAGATTGGGTGACAGCATGCAGGAAACAAGGGTAGATTGAGAAGAGGTCTCCCACCAGCGTGCCAGGATCCAGCCATATGTAAGTTCTAGGAGCTCTGTGATACTGAGAGAAAACCCCAGCCAGGAACAGAGGCAGAGTGCCTCCTCCCACACTCCCAAAATCCACGATGCAAAGCCTAGGCCTTCTCCCAGCCACTGCTCCTACTTTCTTACCTTGGGGGTAGTATGGCATTCAAGATTTCTTCTGCCTGCTTTGTAGGATCTGGGACACAGGGAGCTGAGGGGAGGTTGGTCTTGGGTAGCTGTGGGGCTGAACCTGAAGGTCCAGGCTGCTGGGGGCTGACTTTCAGTAGCCGAGCCTGAGATGAAGGCACAGGTGAGGGCAGGAAATGGTTCAGGAGCTCAGCTCCACACATCCCCAACCTGTAGATCGCTCCAGGTCTTCTGCACAGTTCTCCCCTCTTCCTAGCCTACTTTGGGTCGGTCTTCTCAGCAGAAATTATGTCACAGAGCTGAAGGAGGCCATTAAGTCTGGTCCCAACTCAATGCTTGAACAAGTGTTGCTGGCATATGTGCTCAGGCATGGGCTTTCACATCTCTGGTGATGGGGAAATCACTACCTCATCTATTCTTGGATCCGGGTACCATGAAGAAGAGTGAGCCCCATCCATCTCCCTGTGATCTCCTTCCCCATCCTAAATCTGCCCTCTGGGGTCACACCCAACATCTGGGCTTCCTATACAATCCTCTCACCCTCCTTCTCCGACTTCCCAATTCCTTTTACTCCCAGTCGCTGCAATCCCTGTCCCTTGAGATTGCTGACCCTCAGTGAGGGAACGTGTCTTTCCCCATTGGAGTTTCGAGGCTTTGTCCCCTGAGCCCCCGTCCTCACCTTGGGGCTCCGTTTCTCCGTGTTCCGGCTCACCAGTACAGGGGTGTCATACTTGAGCAAAGAATCTGCGGGGGGAATCATGGCGGCGGCGAGTAGCAGCCCAGCAGCTGCCGTGTCCAGTGTGGGCCTTGTTTGCCGTCACCATGGAAACCGCCCCTCACTCCCGCCCCCGCGCTTCTTGGCCTGGGCGGAGCTTCGAAGTGGGGCGGGGCCAACAACCGACGAGTTTCATTCTGTGCCTCCTGGGCGGAAACCTCTTGTTCCTGGCTTCTTAGGCCTTCTGCTCACCGGTTCGTCCCTGTACTCTTGGAAGCAAGGAAAACGCTGGTTCGAGTCCCTGCGCTGCGTCTAGCTCGCGATTTGAATGAAGTGGGCAGATCACCTTTGCCGTGCCCCAATTTTGTCACCTGAAAAACAGGAGTCATCTCCTGACTCCTCAAGAAGGATTAAGGGACAATTCCCAAAGGAAGTCATCTGGAGTTCCTAGGTTTTTTGAAGGGTTTTTTTGTTGTTGTTGTTCCCAAAATGTGTTTATTGAGATTGTTTCCCACTCATCTTGATTCAGGGTGCTTTTAGTGCTGCTTCCTCCTGAAGGAACATCCTTCTGTATGCCTTTCTCGTAGGCTGGCAGAGGACAGTGGAGCAGCCAACACACAAAACTGCCGTTTGTGCATGGCTAAAGACTGGTGATTTTATAGCATCCTGGGCATTTCACACCCATGAAGTAGGAATTGGGGCTCCGCACCAGGCGTTTCTTTTTGTGTTTCCTCTTCTCTTCTGGGGAAGGATGAAGGAGATCCTTTGCAAGAGGCATGTTCTCATGGGTAGGTCGTTACCGCCAGAAAGGGCTTGTTTTGTTTTTTAAATTGAGACGGAGTCTGGCTCTGTTGCCCAGGCTGAAGTGCAGTGGAGTGATCTTGGCTCACTGCAACCTCCACCTCCCAGGTTCAAACGATTCTTCTAAGGCCGGGCGCGGTGGCTCAAGCCTGTAATCTTAATGCCCCAGCAGGCTTTGGGAGGCCGAGACGGGCGATCACGAAGGTCAGGAGATCGAGACCGCATCCTGGCAAACACGGTGAAAGCCGGCTAGCCCGTCTCTACTAAAAAAATATAAAAAAACTAGCCCGGCGCGAGGTGGCCGGCGCTGTAGTATTCCCAGTACTTGGGAAGGCTGAGGAGCGGGAGAATGGCGTAAAACCCGGGAGGCCCGGAGCTTGCAGTGAGCTGGAGATCGCGGCCACTGCACTCGCAGCCTGGCCGAGCAGAGCGAGACTCTGCCTCAAAAAAAAAAAAAAAAAAAAAAAAAAAAAAAAAAAAAAAAAACAGGCGTCTACTTCTGGGCTTCAGCCTCCCGAGTAGCTGGGATTACAGGTGCCTGCCACCACATCTGGCTAATTTTTGTATTTTTAGTAGAGATGGGGTTTCACCATGTTGGCCAGGCTGGTCTCGAACTCCTGACCTTGTGATCCGCCTGCCTCGGTCTCCCAAAGTGCTGGGATTACAGGCGTGAGCCACCGCGCCTGGCCCGAAGTATTTTTCTAATTAAAGGAGAAATGAGAATGTAGGAGCCAATGGGAAACTTCCCCTTTGCCCCCTGAAGAGTCGCTCAAAAATCAATTCACAAAAGGCAGATTAATTGGAGAAAAGGCATACGAATGTATTTAAAGTGTATACACGGGGAGAATCACAGCGTGATTATCCACCCCAAAAAGAGTTCAGAAGCTTATATACCCTCCTGGTAAAACAGACTTACGAGGCTGGGAGAAGGAGGAATTCTGCTCAGGGATTACTAGGCAGAATGAATTAATAAGGGAACAGAGATACATTTGTAAATAGTTTTTTGTTGTTTTTTTGTTTTGGTTTGGTTTTTTTGAAGACAAAAAACCTGTAGCCCTGGCTGGAGTGCAGTGGTGCCATCACGGCTCACTGCAGCCTTCAACTCCTGGGCTCAAGCGATCCTCCTGTCTCTGCTGGGACCACAGGCACGAGCCACCATCCCCTGCCAAATTTAATTTTTGTAGAGACAGAGTCTTGCTATGTTGGGCAAGTTGGTCTGGAACTCCTGGCTTCAAGCGATTTTCCTGCCTTGGCCTCCCAAAGCGCCGTAATTACAGGCTGCAGCCTCCGTGCTCGGCTGTAAACAGCTACTTTTGACAGTATAAGGGTCTCGGGTCAGGTGTGATTACATTCTTGGGAGGAGAAGAAAGAAACAATTTTTCCTTTTGGTAGTCTGTATTTTAGGCAGATAAAGACCTGCGCTTTGGGGGAGACGGTGGGCACCGGGAAGGAACATTGAGGCTTCTTCAGTTCAGCATGTCAGTGCGCCATATTTTGGGGTTTCGATTTCTGAGCCCCAACAGCATTGCAGAAAGTTCAGGAAACAGAAGAGGAAAAGCTAATGATTTGCCCATGGGTTATCATCTCTGATTGCATTTCCATTTCTTCCTTCCTTCTATTTCCAAATGTAAATGTAATTATAGTTTGCGCACAATTTTGTATCCTGCTTTGTCGTTAACAAGTCAGGGTTTTTAAAGTTTGTAAATGGTTTACTAATGGCCACATAACACCCATTAATTTGGCTAACTTCCCTACTGCTGGGTATTTACATTGTTTCCACGTTTTGTAATTACTAATAATGTGGCAACAAACAGTCTTGAGAGGTTTGCTTTTTCCCAGTTTTTTGTTGTTGTTGTTTATTTGTTTTTGAGACATCTCGCTCTGTCGCCCAGGCTGGAGTGCAGTGGTGCAATCCCCGCTCACTGCAACCTGCGCCTTCCGGGTTCAAGCGATTATCTTGCCTCATTCTTCCGAGTAGCTGGGATTACAGGCGCGCGCCACCACACTCGGCTAATTTTTGTATTTTTAGTAGAGACGAGGTTTTGCCATGTTGGCCAGGCTGTTCTCGAACTCTTGACCTCAGGTGATCCGCCAGCCTCGGCCTCCCAAAGTTCTGGGACTACAGGCGAGAGTCTCCACGCCCAGCCAGAAGTTTGTTTTTGAAACTTGAAACTCCCGCCACCCAAGCCGGTCGCTGTGGCCACGCCCACTAGGGAGTAGTCACGTGTTTACTCTCTGCCGCAAGGATTTCTGGGAGGTTGGGCACCCCGGAAGCGGAAGTCCAGGAGTCAAACTCGTCATTTCCTTCAGCTAGAGGAACCCAACGGATCTGTTTTCTTTCGCTCAGCCAAAATCACAGAATGAAGGCGGTGAAGAGCGAACGGGAGCGAGGGAGCCGGCGAAGACACCGGGACGGGAACATGGTGCTGCCGGCGGGGGTGGTGGTGAAGCAGGAGCGTCTCAGCCCAGAAGTCGCACCTCCCGCCCACCGCCGTCCAGACCACTCTGGCGGTAGCCCGTCTCCGCCGGCCAGCGAGCCGGGCCGCCCGGGCCACCGCGGGAACCGAGCCCGAGGAGTTAGCCGGTAAGTGGGGCAGCAGCCCAGGATGGACGCTGGGTTGGGCTCATTCAGAAAGGCGGGCAGGGCTAGCATCTGAAACAGGTTTTGAATGCTGGGCGCAGCAGCCCGGACTTAATCCTGAGGGACTGTTGAGAGTGATCCAGTCGTGCTTGTGTTATGCTTGCTCTGTCACTTGCCTTATAGCTCGGTGTTCAACGCCTAATGACAAACCGGCAGGATCCCACTCCTTCATTCTTGTGTCCCCAGCACTTCGAAGAGTGTAGCCCAACAGATAGCACTGATAATCTGTTAAATTGGAATGAGGTTTTCCCCATCCCGCCCACAAATGGAGTGTGGGCCTTGTCTTTCCAGTTACCTGCCAGAAAGATTTTCACATCGAGGTCTAGGCGAGCTACCTAACAGAAACTGGGAAAAAAAAAAAAAGTTACTTCTTGCTAGACTCATTTATTTATGCATTCATTCACCATAGTTTTACTGAGTGCCTATTTTAAGTGTGAAAGACTGCCCTAGGTATTGGGGCTGCAAGGATGATTCAGTTAGATGATCTTCACCAGTGCCAAATTGGCCGTGCTCTAACCCTGAGACAGATGATAAAAAAAAAAAAAATAGTTTCAATAACAAGTATTATTGATAGGTTATAACAGTAATGTGATAGTGAGAGATTGGAGAGAAGAGGGAGGAGGCCTCTCTAAAGAGGTGTCATTTGAGCCCAGACCTGAGTGATAGGAATGATTCAACCTCTTAAAGATCCAGGCAGAGGAAACAACATCTGCAAAGAACTTGAAGTAGAATGAATTATGATTGAAATGGGAAAAAGCCAGTGTCGGTGGAGTATAGTGGTCAAGAAGGTGGGTGGTAGGAATGAGATGGCATAGGGAGGAAGTAGAACCACAGGATGGACTGTTCCTGATGGTAGGGGTGTTGGTAGTGAGGGATAAAGAATCAAGGGTGACTTCCGGATGGTGATGCCAATTAGCAAGATGGCAAGGAGTAGGAGAGGAAAGGTTTTTGAAGGGTTGGAAATTAAGAGTTTTGTTACCTAAGTGAGAAGGTTCAGTAGACAGTTGTCTATGTGAGTATGGAATGCAAGGGAGATGTTAGAGCTAGGAAAGTGAACCTCGTGACTCCTTTAATGTGACTGGCAGATACCTTCACAAAAGCAGTGTTTGTGTTAGTAGGTAAGCCTGATACTGGAAGCTAATTTTTATGGGGGAAGGGAAATTGCAATAAAATCCTGTGTACCATGCTCTGTATAGGTCCCCACCCAAAAAGAAAAACAAGTCCTCAGGGAGAAGAAGCAAGTCTCCTCGGAGTAAGAGAAACCGAAGTCCTCACTACTCAACAGTCAAAGTGAAGCAGGTAAGTGGATTGGGGTGTTTTGATGTTGGGTCCAAATTGAGAGCCTTTTCCTATCACAGCTAAAGAGGGCTGTGTGTGTGTTGTGTGTGTGCGCATGTGTGCACGCACACTCGCCTACATCTCTACCTGTACCTCCAGTGGGCTTTTCTGAAAACTGGGTGTATTTCTTTTTTCTGCTTGTTTGCTTAAATTAAACTTTTTATTTTGAGATTATTATTGGTTCACATACGGTTGTCAGAAATAATTCAGGGAGATATACTCTTCCTGGTTTCTCCCAGTGGTAGCATCTATTCATAACAGAACTGTGGTACAATATCATCATCAGAATATTGACATCGATATAGTCAAGATAACATTTCCTTCACCACAAGGAATACCTCGTGTTGTCCTTTTGTAGCCACACACACTTATTTCCCACTTCCCACTTTTATCCTTCCTTAACTTCTGTCAACTTCTAATCTGTTCTTCGTTTCTATAATTCTGTCATTTCAAGAATGTTGTGTAAATGGAATCATACAGTATGTAACCTTTAGGATTGTCTTTTCTTACTCAGCAGAATCTTTTGGAGATTTATTCAGGTTGCATCTCTCAGTAGTTCCATTTCATTGCTGAGTGGTATCCATATGGTATGGATTTAGCCACTTACTCATTAGAGAACATCTGGGTTGTTTCCATTTTTTGGCTATTACACGTAAAGCTGCTATATACACATTTGTGTACAGGTTTTTATGTGAACATAAGAGTTCATTTCTCTGGGATAGATGCTCAGGAGTGCAATTACTGGATTGTACGGTAGTTGCAGGTTTAATTCTTTTAAGAGATTGCCAGACTGTTTTCCAGAGTGGCTATATTAGTTTCCTAGGGCCACCATAATGAAATACCATAGAGTAGGTGGCTTAAACAGCAGAAATTCATTTTCCTGTAGTTCTGGGGCTAAAAGTCAAAAATTAGGGTGTTAGCAGGTTTGGATTCTCCTGAAAAAAATCCTCTTTTCTTGGCTTGCAGATGGCTACCTCTCTGCTGTACCCTTAAATAATCTTTTTTCTGTCCTGGTGTCTTTTCTCAGCCATATTGGATGAGGGCCCTACCCTCATTTTTTAACTTAATCAGCTCTTTAAAGACCTTATCTCCGGCCGGGCGCGGTGGCTCAAGCCTGTAATCCCAGCACTTTGGGAGGCCGAGACGGGCGGATCACGAGGTCAGGAGATCGAGA
>NW_016810469.1:881992-884604 GCF_001698545.2 Rhinopithecus bieti
TTTTTAGTAGAGACGGGGTTTCACCGTGTTAGCCAGGATGGTCTCGATCTCCTGACCTCGTGATCCGCCCGTCTCGGCCTCCCAAAGTGCTGGGATTACAGGCTTGAGCCACCGCGCCCGGCCTATTCTAGTTTTTTTTTTGTTTTAGATTACTTGGGATTTTCTACATAGACAATCATATCTACAAATAGGGACAGTTTTATTTCTTCCTTTACAATCTGTATGCATTTTATTTCCTTTTGTTGTTTGCATTAGTCCGTTTTCATGCTCTTGATAAAGACATACTCGAGACTGGGCAATTTACAAAAGAAAGGTTTAATGGACTTAGAGTTCCACATGGCTGGTGAGGCCTCACAACCATGGCAGGAAGCAAGGAGGAGCAAATCACACAGGGAGGGGGGCAGGCAAAGAGAGATAAAATAAAAGAGTAATGAGAGCAGACACTCTTGCCTTATTCTCAATTTTGAGGAATGATAATGCAGTCATCTTTTTTTTTTTTTTTTTTGAGATGGAGTCTTGTTCTGTTGCCCAGGCTTGAGTGGCGCAATCTCTGCTCACTGCAGCGTCTGCTTCCTGGGTTCGAGGATTCACCTGCCTCGGCCTCCCAAGTAACTGGGATTAGAGTCTGGGCCAGTCACAGTGGCTCACGCCTGTAATCCCAGCACTTTGGGAGGCCGAGGCAGGTGGATCACCTGAGGTCAGGAGACCAGCCTGGCCAACATGGTGAAACCTCATCTCTACTAAAAATACAAAAATTAGCCAGGTGTGGTGGTGGGCGCCTGTAGTCCCAGCTACTTGGGAGGCTGAGGCAGGAGAATCGCTTGAACCTGGGAGGCGGAGATGACAATGAGCCAAGATTGCACCACTGCACTCCAGCCTGGGTGACACAGCAAGACTCTGTTTTAAAAACAAATTTTGAAAGACAAATAAAAAACAGTATAGCAACTATTTATATAGCATTTACATTGTATTAGGTATTATAAATAACCTAGCAATGATTAAAAGCATACAGGAGGATGGCCGGGCGTGGTGGCTCACGCCTGTAATCCCAGCACTTTGGGAGGCCGAGGCGGGCAGATCACAAGGTCAGGAGATCGAGACCATCCTGGCTAACACGGTGAAACCCCATCTCTACTGAAAATACAAAAAATTGGCCGGGTGTGATGGCGGGTGCTTGTGGTCCCAGCTACTCAGAAGGCTGAGGCAGCATAATGGCATGAACCCAGCAGGCGGAGCTTGCAGTGAGCCAAGATGGCGCCACTGCACTCCAGCCTGGGCAACGGAGCAAGACTCCGTCTCAGAAAAAAAAATACATATATACACACACACAGGAGGATATTCACCGATTTTTATATAAGGAACTTCAGCATCCTGAGATATCTTTTTCGGTTTTGTTTTGTTTTTTTGATATCTTTTTTATCCACTGGGGATCCTGGAACCAATCTCCTGAGGATACTGAATGATTACTTTATTCTTTTCTCGACTTCTGAACCACCATTTTTGTGGGTTGGTTTGGTTTTTTTTTTTTTTTTTTTTTTTTTTTTTGGTGAAGTGTCACTCTGTTGCCCAGGCTGGAGTACAGTAGTGTGCTCTCGGCTCACTGCAACCTCTGCCTCCTGGGTTTGAGTGATTCTCGTGCCTCAACCTCCCCAGTAGCTAGGATTACAGGCACGTGCTACCATGCCTGGCTAATTTTTGTGTTTTTAGTAGAGACGGGGTTTCACCATGTTGGTCAGGCTGGTCTCAAGCTCCTGACCTCAAGTGATCCGCCCGCCTGGGCCTCCCAAAGTGCTGGGATTACAGATGTGAACCACCGTGTCCAACTGAATCACCATTTTCGAAACAAATATATTCATTACATGCTTATTGTAATAATACAGAGGTATGTAAAATTTGAAATGAGAGTATGGTTTACTTCTTTCATCCCCAAAATTGCACCACCTCCTCAACCAAAAAACCTCCACCTCACTGGCCAGAGGTAATCACTATGATATAGACTCTATCCATTATCACATGGCCTTCTCCCATGAATCTCTCTGTCTCTTTTCTTCCAAGGTCACCAGTCACATGGGATTAATGACCTACATTACTCCAGTATGACCTTAATTTATTACATCTGCAGTGACCCTCTTTCTAAATGAGGGGGGAGATAAACATTTGAGAGGCATCTGCATATAGATGTATGTAAAGTATTAGGATTAGATGAAATTAATAAGGAAATGACTGTAGATAGAAGAACAACCAACAAAGGACTGAATCCAGGGGTGATCCAGTGTGAAGAAATTGCAGTGACATCAGCAAAGGAGACTGGAAAGAAAGAGAAGCAAGAGAATCTGGTAACTTGAAGCCATTAGAAGGAAATGTGTTGAGGATACAGTGATTAACTCTGTTAGATGCTGCTGATAGTTAAGTGAAATGAAGACTGAGAATTGGCCACTGGATTTAGCAACGTGGAGGTCATTGGTGATCTTGACCAGCCATTTTACTGGAATAATAAGGGTGAGACCTGATTGGAGAGGTTCAAGGGAAGACAGAGGAGAGGAATTGGGAACTGAATTTTTAAAAACAACCTCTTCTCTTCTCCTTCCCCTCCCCCTCCCCCTCTCCCCTCT
>NW_016810469.1:884877-896395 GCF_001698545.2 Rhinopithecus bieti
CCCCTCCCCTCCTCTGGGGTTCAAGTGATTCTTCTGCTCCAGCCTCCCAAGTAGCTGGGGCTACAGGCACGTGCCACCACATCCAGCTCATTTTTGTATTTTTAGTAGAGATGGGATTTCACCATGTTGGCCAAGCTGGTCTTGAACCCCTGACCTCAAGCGATCCACCCACCTCAGCCTCCCAAAGTGCTAGAATTACAGACATAAGCCACCACACCCGGCCCTTTTGACTTCTTACAATGACTCTTAATCAGGGATAAAGGACATGATAAGATTAGTCCTGGTGAACTCAAGGCAGATAGCGGTGGCAAGCTTGTAAATGTTTTGGAGTAGGAAGGGTGGTTGTCTGAGGCTCTCTCTTGATGCATGTCTTTGCTAGGCTAGGAAGTCTAGAAAAACTGAGTCCCACTCTGAGCAAGCAGGCCCTCACTTGAGCCTTGTGTATGGCAGGGAGCAGGCGAGGAGGTCTTAGTCCCAGTGCTTCCACTTTTAGGGTATTGTGAATAATGCTGCAATGAACATGGGTGCTCAAGTATGTATTTGAGACCCTGCTTTCATTTGGGATATGTAAACAGAAGTGGGATTGCTGGATCATATGGCAATTCTGTTTTTTAATTTTTTGTGGAACCACTGTACCGTTTTCCACACTAACTGTACCATTTTACATTCCCACCAGCAGTGTACAAGGGTTTCAGTTTTTCCACATCTTTGCCAATACTTGTTATTTTCAGTTTTTTTATGGTAGCCATCCTAATGGTTGTGAAGTCACCAAGAAAAATTTTTACTTTTAATTTTATTTTATTATTATTTTAGAGATGGCGGGGGGGGGTCTCACTATGTTGCCCAGGCTGGTCTTGAACTCCTGGACTCAAGTGATCCACCCGCCTCGGCCTTCCAAAGTGCTGGGATTATAGGTGTGAGGCACTGTGACCTGCCTGCCTAATCCTTTTTATTATTATTATGTATTTTTTTAATTAGGGGCCATGCTAATTTTTGTATCATTCTCATTTTCTGCCTAATCATTTTGAAAGTCTCTTACTGCTCTCTCTTTTAAAATTTTTAACCTTAATTATCTGCAAACATTTTTGTATGTTACCTAGTCCATAGCAAGAAGTTTTTTTATTTTTTTGGTGGGAGATACCAAATTTCTTTATTTGAAGGAATGGTACAAATCAAATAACTTAAGTGGGTGTTTTGGTACAACTTATAGAAAAGGCAAAGGAGGCCCCAATATGCATGCACTGCCTTGGTGACCAGGAAGTCACCCCATGGCTATGGGGAAATTAGCCTAAGGCTTAGCTTTCATTATCACTGTCTCCCGGGGTGTACTTGTCAAAGAGATATTCTGCCAAGCCAGATTTGGGTGCCCCCATCTTGCGCAAGTTGGTCACGTGGTCACCCAATTCTTTGATGGATTTTACCTGCTCATTCAGGTAATGTGTCTCAGTGAAGTCACACAAATGGGGGTCATTTTGTTGGTGGCCAGTTTGTACAGTTCCAGTAGTGACTGATTCCCATGTTTTTCCAAATGTAATGCACACCCCATTGCATTCAGCCCACTCTCCGAGTCATCATGGTCTGGTTTCTTGATATCCCGAAGGAAGATTTGGCCATCTCTTTGGCTCTGCAGCTTCATCAATTTCTCGGCATGTTCCGTCTCCTCATGAGACTGGTGAAGAAAGTACTTGGCAAAATTCTTCAAAGCCACATCATTGTGGTCAAAGTAGTAAGACATGACAGATAGATGTAGGAGGCATAGAACTCCAGGTTGATCTGGTGGTTGATGGTGGTAGTTCTGGCTCACCTGTGAGGGGGATGCGGTCGTGGTGGCAGTGGCTGCGCGGCAGTAACTGCATGGCGCTAGACTGGCGACAGGGGCCTTGGGACCGTCAGAGGGCCCAGTGAGGAGGTGACAGAGGGCTAGCTATGGGCGGCCAGCCGGGGTGGGGGACAAGAGCCCGGTTCCGTCCAAGCACTGTTGAACGAGGAAACCCCAGTGACTCTCCGCAAAGAATGTCTCATTTTTTCTTTCTAAAATAAAAAATAATAATAATAAAATTTTGTACATGAATGAAGTCCTTGGGGAGCTACATCTATAAGACTTGTTTCTTTTTTTTTTTTTGAGATGGAGTCTCACTCTGTCATCCAGGCTGGAGTCCATGGCACAGTCTGGGCTCACTGCAACCTCTGCCCTCCGAGTTCAAGCGATTCTCCTGCCTCAGCCTCCCAAGTAGCTGGGATTACAGGCATGCGCTACCACACCTGGCTAATTTTTGCATTTTTAGTAGAGATGGAGTTTCACAATGTTGGCCAGGCTGGTCTCAAACTGACCGACCTGAAGTGATCCGCCCCCCTTGCTCTCCCGAAGTGCTGGGATTACAGGCGTGAGCCACCATGCCCACCCTATAAGACTTGTTTCTGCTGCCTCTCATTCTCAGTGGCTTGTTTCCATTTCCTTATGTGTGTCTAGTATTCTTTAGTATTTGAGCCCATGCTTAGAACTCAAATCTTTTTTTTTTCTTACCCCACTTTGGAGATTTTTTTCTCATTGGAGATTTTGCCTTGCTTATTGACAGCCCAACAATGCATTAAAAATTTAATAAGTATCTAGTTAAATTATAGTGGGAACATTTCTCCAAGTGTTTCATCTGCCAAGTCTATATATAGAAATATCTGGTCTTATTGTGAAACTTGCCCCTTCTCTTTTTTCCCCTTCCATTTAACAATATATTAGATATCTTTCTATGTCATTATCTCATTCTTTTTCATGGCTGTGAAGTATTCCTTTTTATGAATAGATAATAATTTAACCATTCTACCATTGCAGGACATTAAGTTGTTTCCAGTTTTTTTATTATGAAATTACAGGCCGGGCGCGGTGGCTCAAGCCTGTAATCCCAGCACTTTGGGAGGCCGAGACGGGCGGATCACAAGGTCAGGAGATCGAGACCATCCTGGCTAACACTGTGAAACCCCGTCTCTACTAAAAAATACAAAAAACTAGCCGGGCGAGGTGGCGGGCGCCTGTAGTCCCAGCTACTCGGGAGGCTGAGGCAGGAGAATGGCGTGAACCCGGGAGGCGGAGCTTGCAGTGAGCTGAGATCCGGCCACTGCACTCCAGCCCCGGCGACAGAGGGAGACTCCCCCCAAAAAAAAAAAAAAAAGAAATTACAGTAAACACATTCATATGTATGTGTTTGTACGTTTTTGCTAGTATTTCTGTAGGATTGATTTCTATAAGTGACATTAGTGTTTGATGAGATTTTGATTAAATGCTGTCAAATTGACCTAAATAGGCTATGCTAGTTTATACCTGTACCAGCAGTGACTGAAAATACCCATTTTCCTGTACCTTCTTCTTTGACTCTAGATATTATTGATCTTTTTAATTTTACTAATTCAAGGAGAGAAAATTCATATTTCTTTTAGAATTTGATGCTTTGGTTATTAGGTTAAGCATATCTTCATGCATTTATTGGACGTGTATTTCTTTTCTTTTTTTTTTTTTTTTTTTTTGAGACAGGGTCTCTGTAGCCCAGGCTGGACTGTAGTGCTATGATCATAGCTCACTTCAGCCTCGACCTCCTAGGCTCAAGTGATCCTCCCACCTCAAATTCTAGAATAGCTGTAATTTTAGATTACAGGTGCATGCTGTCATGCCTGGCTAATTTTTGTATTTTTTGTAGAAATGGGGTTTTGCCGTGTTGCCCAGGCTGGTCTCAAACTCCTGAGCTTAAGCAATTCTCCTGCCGTGGCTTCCCAAAGTGCTGGGATTATAGGCGTCACCCACTGTGCTCAGCCCTTGGACATTTATTTTTTCTGAAAATTGTTCATTTTTCTTTCCTTTTTTATTTTTGAGACAGAGTCTTGCTCTGTCATCCAGGCTGGAGTACAGTGGTGGAATCTCAGCTCACTGCAACCTCTGCCTCCCAGGCTTAAGCAATCCTCCCACCGTAGCCTTCTGAGGAACTGGAACTACAGGCATGCACCACTGTGCCCAGCTGATTTTTGTATTTTTAGTAGAAACGGGGTTTCACCATGTTGCCCAGGCTGGTCTCAAATACCTGGGCTCAAGTGATCCATTGCCTTGGCCTCCCAAAGTGCTGGGATTACAAGTGTGAGCCACTGGCACCTGGCCATTTGTCAGTTTCTCTATTGAATTGTTTCTTATTGATATATTAATATGCAGTAGTCTCCCCTTATCTGTGGTTTCACTTTCTACATCTGAAAATATTAAATGGAAAACTCCAGAAAAAAACAACTCATAAAGTTTAAATTGGTCACTATCCTGAGTCATTTGGTGTAAACTTGTGCTGTCCCACCAGGAACATGAATCCTTCCTTTGTCTGGTGTATCTGTGCTGTATGCGCTACCTGCCTGTCCGTCACTTAGTTGTCATCCTGGTTATCAGATAACTGTTGCAGTTTGCAGTGCTTGGATTCAAGTAACCTTTATTTTATTTAGTAGTGGCCCCAAAGTGCAATAGTAGTGATTTTGGCAATTAGGAACGCTAAAGAGAAGCTGTAAAGTGCTTCCTAAACGAAAAGATGAAAGTTCTCAACTTAAACTTTTCAAATCCTATATTGAAGTTGCCAAGATCGATAGTAAGAATGAATCTTCTATTGTGAAATTGTGGGGAAGGAAAAAGAAATTCATGCTAGTTTTGCTGTTGTATCTCATACTGTAAAAGTTACAGCCACAGTTCATAAGTGCTTAGTTAAGATGGAAAAGGCACTAAATTTATGGATGGAAGATGTGAACAGAAATGTGTTACATTTGATGGCAGTCAGGTTCAGTACTATCGGTGGTTTCAGCCATCCACCATACTTAGAATGTATCCCCCTAGGACTACTGTATGGTTTGTGTTGCAGACATTTTCTACCAGGCTGATTTTCTTTTTTTTTCTTCTTTTCTTTCTTTTATTTGAGAAGGAGTTTCACTCTTGTTGCCCAGGCTGGAGTGCAATGGCGCGATCTCGGCTTACTGCAACCTCTGCCTCCCAGGTTCAAGCGATTCTCCTGCCTCAGCCTCCTGAGTAGCTGGGATTACAGGCATGTGCCACCACACCCGGCTAATTTTGTATTTTTTGAAGAGACGGAGTTTCACCATGTTGGTCAGGCTGGTCTGGAACTCCTGACCTCAGGTGATCCGCCCGTCTCGGCCTCCCGAAGTGCTGGGATTATAGGCATGAGCCACCGTGCCCGGCCTAGGCTGATTTTCAATGCTGTCTTTTTCAAGAAATCGTGGTATGTTCCTCCATTTCTTCAGACCTTTAAAAAGCCTCTATTTTAATGAATTTTTACAGATTTCTTCTCATATGTCTTTCATGTTTCTTAAGTTCATTCCTAGGTATTGAATTTTTTTTTTAATTGTGGAAGTAGGATTTAAAAACTGTTACATTTTCATTTTTGGCATGAGAGAAAGCTAGTTTCTTTCTTTACATATCTTGTACCTGACTACTTAACTCTTAGTTCTATTTTCTGTATATTCTTCCCTGTAAGTTTGCCCATAGTTACTTTTGTTCTGAAAAGGAGGGAATTATTTTTCTTTCTCCTTTCTAGACTAAATAGTCTCTTGTTTTTAGGGCTCTGGACCTGGGCTTGTGCTATTAGGGCTATAGTTGAATTAGCAGCATGGGATACCATCTTTGTGGCCTTGCAAGGGAACATAACCACCAGACGTAATCTTATTTCTGTGGGAAATGTTGTTCTAAATGCCAGAGTCCAAATTACAAAAGACTTTTTGAATGTACCTCATTAAAAAAGAACAAGATTTGGGCTGCCTTTAGATTGTGCACTGTGTTAAAATTACAGAATCTGTTTGAATTTCAGGAGCGTGAGGATCATCCCCGGAGAGGACGGGAGGATCGGCAGCACAGGGAACCATCAGAACAGGAACACAGGAGAGCTAGGAAAAGTGACCGGAACAGACACCGGGGCCATTCCCACCAAAGGAGAACATCTAACGAGAGACCTGGGAGTGGGCAGGGTCAGGGACGGGATCGAGACACTCAGAACCTGCAGGCTCAGGAAGAAGAGCGGGAGTTTTATAATGCCAGGCGACGGGAGCATCGCCAGAGGAATGACATTGGTGGTGGTGGTAGTGAGTCTCAGGAGTTGGTTCCTCGGCCTGGTGGCAACAACAAAGAAAAAGAGGTGCCTGCTAAAGAAAAACCAAGCTTTGAACTTTCTGGGGCACTTCTTGAGGACACCAACACTTTCCGGGGTGTAGTCATTAAATATAGCGAGCCCCCAGAAGCACGTATCCCGAAAAAACGGTGGCGTCTCTACCCATTTAAAAATGATGAGGTGCTTCCAGTCATGTACATACATCGACAGAGTGCGTATCTACTGGGTCGACACCGCCGCATTGCAGACATTCCTATCGATCACCCGTCTTGTTCAAAGCAGCATGCGGTCTTTCAATATCGGTAAGTAACATGGAGGAAGAAACTAATGTGAGCAGAAACAATTGCTCAGTTAGGTTTACTAAGATTTTTGTTCATATTTATGCAGAAGAATCCCAAACCCCTCATATCTAAAGAGTATTGTTAATCTAACTTCCCTTTAAATAATTGCTTACATATTTATAAGAACACTATACTTTTAATCTATTTTTTATTTTTTTGTGACAAGGTCTCACTCTGTCACCCAGTCTAGAGTGCAGTGGAGCAAACACAGCTCACTCCAGCAACCTCCTGGGCTCAAATGATTGTCTCCCACCTTGGCCTCCCGAGTAACTGGGACCACAGGCGTGTGCCTCTGTGCTCAACTAATTTTGAAATTGGTTCTTGATAGCTTGCATGGGACATCTGTGATGATTCTCACAACAATCCTGTGAGAAGGATAGGACCGGTTTTTGGTTTTTTGTTTTTGTGAGACGGAGTCTCCTTCTGTGCCCAGGCTGGAGTGCAGTGGTGTGATCTCAGCTCACTGCAACCTCTGCCTCCCGCGTTCAAGCAATTCACCTGCCTCAGCCTCCCGAACAGCTGGGAATACAGGCGCACACTGCCACACCCAGCGAATTTTTGTATTTTTAGTAGAGACAGGGTTTCATTGTATTGGTCAGTCTGGTCTTGAATTACTGACCTCGTGATCCACCCGCCTCGGCCTTCCAAATTGCTGAGATTACAGGTGTGAGCCACTGCGCCTGGCCTGTTTTTTGTTGTTGTTTTGTTTTGTTTTAACATGGTCTCCTGACTTTGAATGGACAAGTATTTATATCCCCATTTGACAGATGAGAAAACTGAAGCCCAGCAAAACCAAGTGACTTGCCTAACAAATGGTCACTATAGTACAGTGGTCCCCAACCTTTTTGGCACCAAGGACCGGTTTCATGGAAGACAGTTTTTCCATGGAACCAGGGGGATGGTTTCAGGATTCAAGTGCATTACATTTATTGTGCACTTTATTTTCTAATATTATTTCATTGTAATATATAATGTAATAATTATACAACTCACCATAATCTAGAATCAGTGGAAGCCCTGAGCTTGTTTTCCTGCAACTCGATGGTCTCATCTGGGGGTGATGGGGGACAGTGACAGATCAGGCATTAGATTCTCCTAAGGAGCACGCAGCCTAGATCCCACCTGTGCACAGTTCACAATAGGGTTCACGCTCCTATGAGACTAATGGCACCGCTGATCTGACAGGAGGCAGAGCTCAGGCAATAATAATACGAGTGATGGGGAACAGCTGAAAATACAGATGAAGTTAGGCTTGCTTGCCTGTCTGCCCACTGCTCACCTCTTGCTGTGCGGCCTGGTTCCTAACAGGCCACGGACTGGTACCAGTCTGTGGTCCAGGAGCTGGGGACTCCTGCCATGGTAGAACTCTGGCTCAAATATAGCTCCCTTGACTCTGAAGTCCAAGTCCACTCTTTTTTCCCATTTGGACAGGAACTGAAATATATTGAAATACAGGTTAAAGAAACATTGATTATAAACAACAGAAAAAAATGTATTTTCTTAACCACAGCAAGAGACATTGGATTCTGCATTTCCACCTTTTGATCTTCCATGGATTCTCCCCACCCTCCAGCAACCTATTCTCAACTTTTCTACTAAATATATTTAAACTTCCAATTTCCCTTCCCAGGGCCATGCTTTCCCCTTGATTTCTTTGATTCCCTAGAATTTTAACTTGAACTGTGCTCAAGTCAGGTTATTTACATCATCTAGGCTGTCTTAGCAAAGAGCTTTAGAGAGGCTGGATGATCTGAGGCAGAAATTTGCTCATAGGTTTCTCTTTCTTCTCTGCTAGGCTTGTGGAATATACCCGTGCTGATGGCACGGTTGGCCGAAGAGTGAAGCCCTACATCATTGACCTTGGCTCAGGCAATGGAACCTTCTTAAACAACAAACGTATTGAGCCACAGAGATACTATGAACTAAAAGAAAAGGATGTACTCAAATTTGGATTCAGTAGCAGAGAATATGTCTTGCTCCATGAGTCGTCGGACACTTCGGAAATAGACAGGAAAGACGATGAGGATGAGGAGGAGGAGGAAGAAGTGTCTGACAGCTAACAAACTAAGAACCCAAACTATTGAGACACGTTTTGCTTGTTGGAAGGCTTTGATTGACTCAGAGAGCACTATGGTGGTGGGTCTGACACTATCATGCTCTCTGTAATGCCTCTTACTGCCTTAAGTCTTTCCCCTGTTGCTGACCAGATTGTGTTACCATTTGAATACACTGACTAATGTTTGTTAAACTTTTTCTGTGGCACCTTGGCCACATGCCTGCAGGCGTTTGTTTTCAGAACAGTCTCACCAATTACAACACACCGTGTTTTAGTAGAAGCGTTGTGGTTTTAGTTGGTGCTTTCAGAACTGCTGCCTAGGAAACTATAAACCCTTGGTTAAGGGTAAATCATGGCTTGTTCTCTTTGTACAGTTAACTTTATTTATATAGGTATTAAGCTTTGTAGACCAGGTGTTTTTCTTTTGGGGCGAACCCCTGAGCAGAGAATCTTACTAGGCTTTGGGTATCACCAAAACAACCTCCAGTATATACCAAAGCTTTGACCTGGTTGAGCTCTTGAGCTTAGAAGTTGATTTTGCACTTAGTCTTTTGGGGGTGGGAATGTACTGCAGTCAGTAAACGTTATTGACTGTTTAATTTAAACAGATGCTTTGTGGCACCTGCTCAAGCCCGTGACTGTACAGAAGGATCCTGGTTGCTACTCGTGGGTGCTGATTCAGCGTCACAAGTGACTGAAATTGGCCATGGATCTGTTCTTTCTGAAAGAATTCCTGATTTCTCCATGGAGCATGTACAAAACAGTTTTGATCATATTAACTGTACTTCAGTTTTGCATTTTTATTCAAATGTTATCTCCTTTTTTTTTCTTTGAGAAATAAACTGTCACTGATGTGGCAGGTTCTTAGTTTATTCTAATAACGTGTATATGTCTAAAGCAGGTTGTGTTGTTTACATTATTTCTACACATTTCATCCTTTTAAAATTGTTCAGAGAGGCTGTATTTCCCTTCCCAAGGTTGGAAAGCAGGGGAATTTCCCAGTTTCCTAGTTTTCCACCAGAGGAATATGTGTAAGTAGCGAAGTATTCACTGCTTACATGTAGTGTCTATGTATGTATATATGTAAATTGTGTGTTAAAGAGCTGATACTGATTTTCATATGACAATGTTAGGCAAAGGCCTCCCTGCATTTGTAGAGCAGGTGTTCATTTATATGTATTTTTGGGATAAAAAAATAAAATTTGTAAATATAGCCCCATTTCAAAGAGTAATGCTTTCCTAGCTTAGAGGACCTTGTGTTCATAGGTCTGTTTGCTGCTAATGGAGCCTTCTGTCAGTACTTTTGAGATAAAAACAGGTAGCTGTTTTAGAGTGTTGTGGGGAAGGTTATATTGTTGGCCTCCAAGTCAGTAGAATAGCGGACGGTGACACGGAGGTGGGTTGTGGGGAAAGGTGGTAAAGCAGCTCAATCAGTGTTACTACTAATTGTTCATCTTGGGTTGAGACTTAGGATGCTATAAATTTGATTGTTTTCATACCCATGTGTGCTCAGGGCTAAAGGTTGGCTAGTGGGAGGGGCAGCTGACTAATGTTCATTCAGAAGAAGTTAAAAGATCCTTTGAAAAGTGAACACTTGGCCGGGCGCGGTGGCTCAAGCCTGTAATCCCAGCACTTTGGGAGGCCGAGACGGGCGGATCACGAGGTCAGCAGATCGAGACCATCCTGGCTAACACAGTGAAACCCCGTCTCTACTAAAAAATACAAAAAACTAGCCAGGCGAGGTGGCGGGCGCCTGTAGTCCCAGCTACTCGGGAGGCTGAGGCAGGAGAATGGCGTAAACTTGGGAGGCGAAGCTTGCAGTGAGCTGAGATCCGTCCACTGCACTCCAGCCTGGGCGACAGAGTGAGACTCTGTCTCAAAAAAAAAAAAAAAAGAAAGGAAAGTGAACACTTAATAAGGTCATTAGATGAAATGTAAGTTGGGCCAGGTACAGCACGGTGGCTAATGCCTATAATCCCAACACTTTGGAAGGCTGAGGTGGGCGGAGTTCAAGACCAGCCTGGCCAACATGGTGAAACCCCATCTCTACTAAAAACACATAAATTAGCTGGGCATGGTGGCACATGCCTGTAATCCCAGCTACTCAGGAGGCTGAGGCAGGAGAATCGCTTGAACCCAAGAGGCGGAGGTTGCATTGAGCTAAGATCATGCCACTGCACTCCAGCCTGGGTGACAACCAGACTCTGGCTCAGGAAAAAAAAAAAAAAAAAAGGTAAGTTGAAGGATGTGTTCTACATTGGCCACTGTAACTGCTATTTTCTTCATTTTGGTATGTGTCATAGATCATATATATGTGCTTATCTGAAAAGTAGGTTTGTTTGGATGAACTTTTCTCTTGATCCAGACTGACTATTTTCTCTTGAGGGTTTAAGCACTAATCTGGTATCTTACTGTAGGGCCTCCTTGTTCAGTTTGTGCTGCAGTAGCACTGCTTTGTGGTAGCCTTGAGTTTTGCTATAAACTTCATCCTGTGGTGGGCACTGTGATAGATGACCACTTTGCCTACCTTTTTCAGTTAAGAAGTCTTAATTGTTTAGTCAGTTTTTGTCTTAGTGGAGGAATGACGTCCTGGATTGAGAAATTCTTTATGCCACATATCTGAGGAGGTGTTTTTTTGGTTTTGTTTTGTTTTGTTTTGTTCAGATGACGTCTCACTCTGCCGCCCAGACTGGAGTGCAGTGGCATGATCTCGGCTCACTGCAACCTCCACCTCCCAGTTTCAAACGATTCTCCTGCCTCAGCCTCCCAAGTAGCTGAGACTATAGGCACCTGTCACCAAGCCCGGCTAATTTATATATATATATATAATTTTTATTATTATTATTTTTTAAGTAGAGATGAGGTTTCACCATGTTGGCCAGGCTGCTCTCGAGCTCCTGACCTTGTGATCCGCTCTTCTCGGCCTTCCAAAGTGCTGGAATTACAGGTGTGAGCCACCAGGCCTGGCCTGAGAAGGTGTTTTTTTTTTTTTT
>NW_016810469.1:897200-912195 GCF_001698545.2 Rhinopithecus bieti
ATATATATATATATTTTTTTTTTTTTTTTTAACATCCTTCCCATTGTGGAAGTTGTGGATCTGAGGAACAAAATGATGTAATGTTAATCGGAATCTAAATGTGACACAAACAACGTGCCAGCAATACCTGCTTGTGAAATAATGTTCTGAGCCCACAGTGTTCCTGGGTGTGTGAGTTTATATCAAGTGAAAAGACTGCTTAATTGACATTAAAGTTTTGAAATGTAAAGCTTCATTTGGTCTCTTGGGTAAAATTTCCAGTGTATTTATCAAATAGGACACAATTCTAAAAACAGTTGATTTGTTCACATTTACTCTAAAGTGAATTAATCCAGTCAGCAATAGTTGCATAAGTTTATGCAGTTGGTTTACAGCTAAGTTAGAAAGGGAGCAATAGCTGGGTGTGGTGGTATGTGCCTGTAGTCCCAGCTACTTGGGAGGCTGAGGCAGAAGGATCACTTGAGCGCAGGAGTTCGAGACCAGTCTGGGTGATAATAGTGACACCTCATCTTTAAAAAACAAGTAAAACAGAGAAATAATTTGGAGATGGGCTGCACCTTGTGGAAGAGATGACAGTTGAGGTATACCTTAGAAAATAGGTTGATTTGGAATCAGTAGTAAAGGAGGACATCATGCCAGACTGAGCAGTCCAGGGACTAGCAGGACTGCAGTGGACTGTGGATAAGACCCTACAAATTAAGTTGTTTACCTCAAGGCCCATGGCACGTCAGTGGTAAACCTGGGATGAGAAATCACCTTAGTCCTGGCTCAGTGATCTTCCTGCTGGACTGTTCCTGCCAGCAGAGCTTAGCAGAGAGATTTAAGGAAGGAAAAGACAACTGATTAATTAGGCTGCCCAATTCATAACTAGGGGGTTCAAGAAAATCACAGGAGGCGAGACTTTCTGCAGTAGAGAGTAGCTTAGGCAAATCCTCACCTCATCAAGTCATAGCTAGAGCTACTTGGAAATCATCATCTTGGTCCATAAAAATGGAAAAATATTCAGTAATTGGATGCCAAAGAACATGTAAACTGAGACTTCAATAATGAAATTGGCCAATATTGAGCACTTTCTATGTACCAGGCAGAGTCCTCAGCAATTTTTTTTTTTTTTTTTTTTTTGAGACAGAGTCTCGCTCTGTCGCCCAGGCTGGAGTGCAGTGGCGCGATCTCGGCTCACTGCAAGCTCCGCCTCCTCGGTTCACGCTGTTCTCCTGCCTCAGCTTCCCAAGTAGCTGGGACTACAGGTGCCCGCCACCACACCTGGCTAGTTTTTTGTATTTTTAGTAGAGATGGGGTTTCACTGTGTTAGCCAGGATGGTCTCGATCTCCTGACCTCATGATCTGCCCGCCTCAGCCTCCCAAAGTGCTGGGATTACAGGCATGAGCCACCACGCCCAGCAGTCCTAGGCATTTTACATGTGTCCTACTTCATACGTGAACTCATTGAATCCTCACAACCCAACAAGGCAGACTTCAACTGTTGTTCCATTTTGCAGATGAGAAAAACTGAGGCACAGGAACATTATGGTCACAGTGGTAGGTATGACTGGAATTTAGACCCAGTCACTATGGTTCCAGATGCCACATTCTTTTTTTTTTTTTTTTTTTCGCTCTGTCACAACCAGGCTGGAGTGCAGTGGTGCACTCCCCACTCGCTGCAACCTCCGCCTCCCGGGTTCAAGTGAGTCTCGTGCCTCAGCCTCCCAAGTGGCTGGGATTACAGGTATGCACCAACACACCCAGCTAATTTTTGTGTTTTTAGTAAAGACAGGGTTTCACCATGTTGGCCAGGCTGGTCTCAAACTCCTGGCCTCAAGTGATCCATCCGCCTCGGCCTCCCAAAGTGCTGGGATTACAGGCGTGAGCCACTGCGTCCGGTCCAGGTGCCACATTGTTAACCACTGTAATGTGCTGGCTCTCATAGTCTTGAGATGTCTAAGGACTGGCCCTCACACAGCAGTAACAGCAACAGCCACTGACACGGTGCTAGATAGGAGATGCACAGGGATTGTGAAAGCACAGAGAAGTAGGGTTTAGCAAAGCCTTGGGAACCAGGGAAGAATGAGCAGTTAGCCAGAAGAGGCCAGCTGGGATGAGTAAAGAAAAGTATGTTTTTAGGCAGAGAGAAGACACTTAGAGATGCCTGAGGTGGTAAACTAATTAGACTTTGGAAGAACTTGAAATTCAGTACAGGAGTTGGAGTGAGTGACCCGCCTGGGTGACATGATGATACCCCTCAGGTTTCTAATAATGATGGACTGAATTACGTTTGATGAACCTTCCTGCTCAAAACAGCTAAAACTTGGAGATAAAATAAAAACAAAAAACTTCTTTTTTTTTTTCGCCTAGCCTGGCTGGAGTGCAGTGGCGTGATCTTCCCTCACTGCAGCCTCCGCCTTCCAGGCTTAAGTGATTCTCCTGCCTCAGCCTCCTGAGTAGCTAGAATTACAGGTACTGGCTACCACGCCCAGCTAATTTTTGTATTTTTAGTAGAGGCGGGGTTTCACCATGTTGGCCAGGCTGGTCTTGAACTCCTGACCTCAGGTGATTGGCCTGCCTCAGCCTCCCAAAGTGCTGGGGTGAGTCACTACACCCAGCCAAAACAAAAAGTTTCTTACAAGCATCCAAAAGTTGAAAATTAGTAAAAGTAATCAGGTCAAAAGTGAGGTAAACAAGAATTCAGAGAGAAATGGAGCATAAATTCCTGGAAACCACATTTGATCTAAAGGCAAGCCATATTTGATTCTAGCAAATCGGACCTTATTCTACGTTGAACGGGGCAGAAATCAAAACCCAAAGCCCAGGTACAGTGGGGAGTTTGGTAGATTTTTCCCACAAAAATAAATAAATAATAAACTGGCATGCCAAAGAACTACACCTTGCAGAGTTGAAAGAGTGGTTCAGAAATTGAATCTTCCCAGTCTTCCCAGGGATTTGCAGCCTGGGAGTTCAGGAAAAAACAAGCCTTGACCCTGTACTATTAGTGTCTCCCAGGTTGTCTGGTAGAAATTGTCAACTTATATCTTGTTGCTCAGGCTGGAGTGCAATGGCACGATTTCGGCTCACTGCAACCTCCGCCTCCCCTGTTCAAGTGATTCTCCTGCCTCGGCCTCCTAAGTAGCTGGGGTTACAAGTGTCCGCCACCACGTCCAGCTAATTTTTTGTATTTTTAGTAGAGACAGGGTTTCACTCTGTTGGCCTGGCTGGTCTTGAACTCCTGACCTCAGGTGATCCACCTGTCTCGACCTCCCAAAGTGCTAAGATTACAGGTGTAAGCCACTGCACCCGGCTGAGAAAGACTTTCTATAAGAAATTTATTTGAGAATAGAGCAATGAAACAATACCATGCCATAGTAAACTATGTGGATATTCTGAGAGGTAAAGGAAGACACTGGGGTTTAAAGGAAAAAATGAGGAGGGTTACATAATTGTTTTGAAATAATTATCCTTGGCTGGGTGCGGTGGCTCATGCCTGTAATCCCAGCACTTTGGGAGGCCGAGGCGGGTGGATCATGAGGTCAGGAGTTCGAGACCAGCCTGGCCAAGATGGTGAAACCCCGTCTCTACTAAAAAAAAAACAAAAACAAAAACAAAAAAATTAGCCTGGCGCGGTGGTGGGCGCCTGTAATCCCAGCTACCTGGGAGGCTGAGGCAGGAGAATCGCTTGAATCCAGGAGGCGGAGTCTGCAGTGAGCCGAGATCATGCCACTGCACTCTAGCCTGGGCTACAGAGCAAGACTCTTGTCTCAAAAAAAAAAAGAATTATCCTTGATTCCATCCTGGGATGCTAGTCCCAGGTTGGACAGGCAGTTGCTAGGCAAATGTCCTTGCAGAGGTATTTTCTGTGTAAGGTTGTAACGGTCTTTGTGTAAGGCTGTGGTTTTCTTTTCTGTTTTTTCTTTTTTTTTTTTTGAGATGGAGTTTTGCTTTTGTTGCCCAGGCTAGAGTGCAATAGCATGATCTCGGCTCACTGCAACCTCCACCTCCCAGGTTCAAGTGATTCTCCTGCCTCAGCCTTCCAAGTAGCTGGGATTACAGTCGCAGGCCACCACACCTGGCTAATTTTTTGTATGTTTAGTAGAGATAGGGTTTCACCACATTAACCAGGCTGGTCTTGAACTCCTGACCTCAGGTGATCCACCTGCCTTGGCCTCCCAAAGTGCCGAGATTATAGGCGTGAGCCACCGCATTAGCAACTCCATTTTGATTCTGACATCTTTCACATTTCCGCCTTTTGATCAAGATCTTTTTCTGAAAGCGTCACTTGTCAGTCATCCTGTAGTTGGATTTGATGTCTCCCGATGCTAGAATGGACCTGTCCAGGTCGCTGGTCTCGTCCCACATTCGGAGGAGTGATTAGTGACTGTCAGTCAGGTCAGAATACTTATAGCCACATTTGAGCAAGGGGGATTTGAAGGGAGTGGTGCTCAGGATAAATCTACCTGGAGTCCATTATTAAGTTGAACTTTCTGTGTTTGGTAGTCTTATCATCTCAAAGTGCTGGGCCAGGATTATTTTGTTAGAAGTTGTACTTCTGCAAAATTTAACAACAGATACAAAGTTTAAGAGGGAAAATACATAGTAAAATTAATAGTAATATGACAATTCCAGTTTACATAATGGTTTTGAGCCATGAATCTAGCTTATAGAAAACCAATTCATTTATTATATTTATTTATTTATTTTGAGATGGAGTCTTGCTCTGTTGCCCAGAGCGATCTCAGCTCTCCACAACCTCTGCCTCCCGGGTTCAAGTGATTCTCCTGCCTCAGCCTCCCGAGTAGCTGGGATTACAGGCGCCTGCCACCATGCCTGGCAAATTTTTGTATTTTTAGTAGAGATGAGATTTCACCATATTGGCTAGGCTGGTCTTGAACTCCTGACCTCGTGATCCGCCCACCTTGGCCTCCCAAAGTACTGGGATTACAAGTGTGAGCCACCACACCTAGCCGATTTATTATGTTTTTGAGACAGGATCTCTCTCTGTCACCCAGGCTGGAGTGCAGTGGCACAACACCACTCACTGCAGCCTCGATCTCCTGAGCTCACGTCATCTGTACACCTCGGCCTCCCAAGTAGCTGGGACTACAGGTACACACCACTTTGCCTGGCTAAGTTTTTAAATTTTTGTAGAGATGGGGTCTCCCTGTGCTGACAGGGATGGTCTCGAACTCCTAGGCTCAAGTGATCTCCTGCCTCAGCCTCCCAAAGTGCTGGGATTACAAGTGGGCCACCACCCCTTTCCTCTTTTTTTGGTTTTTAGACAGGATCTTGCTTTGTCACCCAGGCTAGAGTGCAGTGTTGCGATCTTGGCTCATTGCAGCCTTGACCTGTTGGGCTCAAACAATCCTCCCACCTCAGCTGTAACTGTCAGCCTGTTTTTTTGTTTTTTTGTTTTTTTTTCTGTAGAGACAAGGTCTCACTATGTTGCCCAGGCTGGCCTTCTGAACTTCTAAGCTCAAGTGATCCTCCTGCCTCAGTCTCCCAAAGTGCTGGGATTACAGGCATCAACCACTGTGCCTAACCTTAAACAATTTGTTTTAGAGATTGAGTCTCACTGTGTTGCCCATGCTAGAGTACAGTGGCACTATCATAGTTCACTGCAGCCTCAAACTCCTGGGCTCAAGTGGTCCTCCTGCCTCAGCCTCCTGTGTAGCTGCGACTACAAGCACACTACCATCCCTGGCAATTTTTTTTTTTTTTTTTTGAGATGGGGTCTGACTCTGTGGCCCAGGCTGGAGTGCAGTGGTGCGATCTTGGCTCACTACAAGCTCTGCCTCTCGGGTTCACGCCATTCTTCTGCCTCAGCCTCCAGAGTAGCTGGAACTACAGTCGCCCGCCACCACGCCCGGCTAATTTTTTGTATTTTTAGTAGAGACGGGGTTTCACCATGTTAGCCAGGATGATCTCGATCTCCTGACCTCGTGATTCGCCCACCTTGGCCCCCCGAAGTGCTAGGATTACAGATGTGAGCCACCACGCCCGGCCTTGTAATTAATTTTTTGTTTTGCTTGAATCTTGTTAATCAATTTCATGAACCCATCAATTTCTTTGTTAGTGTTCTGGAAATTTGTGTTTAGTCCATTTTTTTTTTGTTTTCGTTTTTGTTTTTTGTTTTCTTTTTTTTTTTTTTTTAGATGGAATCTTGCTCTGTCGCTCAGGCTGGAGTGCAATGACGTGATCTCAGCTTACTGCAACCTCCACCTCCCGGGTTCAAGCAATTCTCCTGCCTCAGCCTCCTGGGATTACAGGTGTGCTCCAACACGCCCAGCTCATTTTTTTGTATTTTTAGTAGAGATGGAGTTTTACCATGTTGGTCAGGCTGGTCTCGAACTCCTGACCTTTTGATTCGCTCACCTCAGCCTCCCAAAGTGCTGGGATTACAGGTGCGAGCCACCGTGCCCGGCCGAGTTCACTGATCTTAAAGTTATCAGAACTCTGTGTTCGAGAGTACTTGTAGGCTGGATGTAGTGACTCATGCCTGTAATCTCACCTTTGGGATGCTGAGGTGAGAGGATCACTTGAGGCCAGGAGTTCAAAACAAGCCTGAGCAACAAAGTGAGACTCCATCTCTACAAAAAAATTTAAAAATTAGCCGGGCATGGTGGCCCTTGTCTGTGGTCCCAACTATTTGGGAGGCTGAAGCAGGAGGATTGCCTGAACCCAGGAGGTCAAGGCTGCATTGAGTCATGATAATGTCACTGCACTCCGGCCTGGGTGACAAAGCAAGAGCCTGTCTCAAAAGTAAAAAAAAAAAAAAAAAAAAAAGAGGCCATGTGCTATGGCTCCTTTGGCTCAGGCCTGTAATCTCAGCACTTTGGGAGGCCGAGGTGAGCGGATAACCTGAGGTCAGGAGTTTGAGAACAACCTGGCCAACGTAGTGAAACCCTGTCTCTACTAAAAATATAAAAATTAGCTGGTTATGGTGGTGGGTGCCTGTAATTTCAGCTACTTGGGAGGCTGAGGCAGGAGAATCGCTTGAACATGGGACGTATAGGTTGCAGTGAGCTGAGATCATGCCACTGCACTCCAGCCTGGGAAACAAGAGCGAAAGTCCGTCTCAAAAACAAAAACAAAGGCTGGGCGCGGTGGCTCATGCATGTAATCCCAGCAGTTTGGGAGGCCTAAGCAGGCAGATCACCTACAGTTGGGAGTTCGAGACGAGCCTGACCAACATGGAGAAACCCTGTCTCTACTAAAAATACAAAATTAGCTGGGTGTGGTGGCTCATGCCTATAATCAGGCAGGAGAATCACTTGAACCCAGGAGGCAGAGCTTGCGGTAAACCAAGATTACGCCATTGTACTCCAGCCTGGGCAACAAGAGCGAAACTCTATCTCAAAAAAAAAAAAGAAAGACTTGTGAGAGTCTCTTCCACGAAAAGCAATCTCGGTCTTGGTCTATAGTTGATTACAAATGCTTTTGGAGAAGAATTCAAAACAACAGCTGTGAATAAGAACAACTTAGAGTAGTCTTGGTTAAAATCTGATGAAAGTTCCCAGTTGGCAGGAAAATGCAGTTATGATTTTTACAAGCAGCATTTAAGATAACAGCCAGAACCATGAATGACAACATCACGTGAGGATTATCAGACTTTTATAAATGTTATATAATCTTTAGAACACTCACATTAATAACATACCCATACAAATATAACTTTAGATAAAGTTTAACATGACAAAATTATAACTGATGACGTTAGATTTATATGAATTTACATACTTTTGAAACACTGATATCAATAATATGCTTATAAATTTAACTTAAAGAAGATTCAGGTTGCTCTGCCTATGTAGTAGCCATTCTTTTATTCCAAAAAAAAAAAGATCCAGCATCACTTATTTGACAATTCCTCCCATGAAATTAACCAAATAAATCTAATCATTTATTATTTGTACAAGTTGAGAGTTACATTCTTTGAGGTTCTCCAGGGGCCCAACTGGAAAATCCCAAAGTTAATCCGACATCAGAAAAACTTAATCTAAGATTTTGATACTAAAAAAGCCTGCCAAAGATGTCAAAAGGTTAAAAATAATCAAAACAGAATCACAGGTCACTGTAAAATAATACTCACTTAACCATAGTGAAAATCAAAATATTTCAAAAGCAATACAGAAGTTACATGGATAAAAAAACCTTAACCCTTTTAAAGCTCAGTTTTCCAAAGTAATCAAAAACCTAATAAAGACAATGCAGGGGCTGGGTGCAGTGGCTCACACCTGTAATCCCAGCACTTTTGGAGGCCAAGGTGGGTGGATCACTTGAGGCCAGGAGTTTGAGACCAGCCTGGCCAACATGGCAAAAACCCGTCTCTACTTAAAAAAAAATACAAAAATTATCCCAGCTACTTTGGAAGCTGTGGCAGGAGAATTGCTTGAACCCTGGAGGCGGAGGTCGCAGTAAGCCAAGATTGCACCACTGAACTCCAGTCTGGGTGACAGAGCGAGACTTCATCTCAAAAAAAGAAAAAAGGCAATGCAGGAATTATCTTGATAAAATGTAACGTCTTTTTTTTTTTTTTTTTTTTTTTTTTTTTTTTAGGCCAGTTACCAGAAAGGTAAAGAAAAACTTCCTGCGGTGGAAATACTTTTCCATATGTCCATATGGGAAGCCCATTTAGGTACCCTGAAAGTCAAACCTGATGGAAAAGGCACTTGAATTTAATTAGGCACAGGAAGAATGAGTCCAGTGTTTTAAGTGTACATTATTTTATTAGAGGAATGTATATGAGAGGAAGGTAAGCTAGAAAAGTAATACCGTAAGCAGGAGAGTACAGGGCTCTTAGTAACAGCGTGGGACATTTCCTGGTTACATGGAACAATTCAGACACATCAAGAAAAGCCAAGAGTACAGAATCCAGTTAAACCGTAAGAAACCCTGCTTTTCTAGACCTTCAAGAGAAACATTTCAACATCAGACCATAACAGCAGACTTAGGAGAAAAAAAAGTTACAGGAATTGACAGGTTGAAGGAGACTGTTAGCACCTCAGCCAAGCGTAAAGCTATACCTTTGCAAGTTGAGAAAAACAGAAGGCAGTGATATATGACCTGAAAAGCACATGCAGTATGGTACAGCAAACGTTGAGCTTCTGAAATTTAAATCTGAGAAGTCTAAAAAGGCAAAATTTTACCTAACACAGCTGGGTGTGGTGGCTCACACCTGTAGTCCTAGCTACTTAGGAGACTGACGTGGGAGGATTGCTTGAGCCCAGGAGTTCAAGGCTGCAGCGAGCTATGATTGTGCCACTGCATTTCGGCCTGGGCAACAGAACAAGACCAATCTCTAAATAAATAAATAAGTAAATAAAGTACATATATATGTATAAAGAAATAAAATTATCAATCAGAATGAAAAAGACAGCATTTTTTTTTTTTTTTTTTTTTGGTTCTTTTCTCAGTAGACACAGGGTCTTGCTATGTCACCCAGGCTGGTCATAAGCAAAGACAGCATTTTCAATCTGAAACTAGGGAAATTAATTTTTAAATTTATTTAATTAATTATTTAAAAAATTTTTTTTTTGAGATGGAGTTTTGGTCTTGTCGCCCAGGCTGGAGTACAGCTGTGTGATCTCAGCTCACGGCAACCTCTACCTCCCACGTTCAAGCGATTCTCCTGCCTCAGCCTCCCAAATAACTGGGAATTCAGGCGCCCACCACCACGCCTGGCTAATTTTTTTTGTATTTTTAGTAGAGACAGGGTTTCATCATGTTGGCCAGGCTGGTCTCCAATTCCTGACCTCAAGAGATCCACCTGCCTCAGCCTCTCGAAGTGCTGGAATCACAGGCATGAGCCACTGCCCCCAGCCTATTTATTTATTTTTTTGAGACGGAGTCTCGCCCTGTCACCCAGGCTGGAGTGCAGTGGCGTGATCTCGGCTCACTGTAATCCCTGCCTCCCAGGTTCAAGCACCTCCTGTCTCAGTCTCCCGAGTAGCTGGGAATCCAGGCGCCCACCACCACGCCCGGTCAATTTTTGTATTGTTAATAGAGAGGGGGTTTCACCCATATTGGTGAGGCTGGTCTTGAATTCCTGACCTCAGGTGATCCACACGCCTCAGTCTCCCAAAGTGCTGGGATTACAGGTATGAGCCACTGCGCCCGGCCTATTTATTTTTTTGCGATAGGGTCTTGCTCTGTCACCCAGGCTGGAGTGCAGTGGTGCAACCATGGTTCATGGCAACCCCCGCCTCCCAGGCTCAAGTGATCCTCCTACCTGAGCCTCCCAAGTTACTGGTACTACAGGGGTGTACCACCACACTCAACTAATTTCTTCATGTTTCATAAAGACAGGGTCTTCCTGTGTTCCCAGGGCTGGTCTTGAACTACTGGGCTCAAGCGATACTCCCAAAGTGCTGGGATTACAGGTGTGAGCCACCACAGCTGGCCTGAGAAATTAATTAGATGTAAGGAAGAAATAGAAACTCTATAGTTTAGGAGATGGCTGTTGTAGAACTAGATTTCAGAGTTAAAAATCAAAAGTTCTTGCTATTTTACCAAGAGTAAATTAAATCAGTACTTTAAGAAAATCTTGTTGTTTCAACATAGGGGACCAAATTTTTTTTTTTTTTTTTTTTTTTTTTTTTTTTTTTTTTTTTTTTTTTGAGGCGGGAGTCTCCCTCTGTCACCCGGACTGGAGTGCGTGGCCGGCATTTCAGGCTCCTGCAAGGCTCCGGCCCTCCGGGGTTTAGCCCATTCTCCTGCTCGCCTCCCCGAGCTTAGCTGGGACTCAGAGCGCTCCGGCCACCTCGCCCGGCTTGTTTTTGTATTTTTAGTTGAGACGGAGGTTTCCCGTGTTAGCCAGGCATGGTCTCGATTTCCTGCCTCGTGATCCCGCCGTCTCGACCTCCCAAGTGCTTGGGACTTCGGTTGAGCCACCGCACCGGCCCCAAATTTTTTTAGTTTTGTATTAATATATTTTTTGATTCGTGACCTTTGATCTGGCGCTGGGTGCGAGTGGGCTCACACCTGTATCCCAACTTTGGGAGGAGATGAGGCGGTGTGGATTCTGGAGCTCAGGAGTTCGAGATAGCTGCCCATGGCGAAACCCCATCTTTAATAAAAGTACAAAAATTGCAGCGCATAGGTGGTGGGTGCCTGGATTCCCAGCTCTTGGGCGAGCTGAGGCATAGTGGGAGAATCACCTTTAACACGGGTAGGTGGAGGTTGCGTGGCCAGTAGTACCATTGCACTCTGATTGGGTGAACAGAGCAAGACTCCACCTAAAAAAAAAAAAAAAAAGGAAAAGCTCAATCTTTTTTTTTTTTTTCTTCCCCTACGGACTGGTATTCGGACTCGTGGCCTCAATAATGTTCCCACCTTATCCTCCAAGTAGCTGAATTACACCCTAAGACTGGTTGAATTGGATAGAAAAGAAAAAAAAAAAAAGTACCCTTGAATTAGTAACAAATCTATCCGTTGCTGGTCTGGTTTGCTTGAGTAGCTGGGCATGGTGGCGCGTACCTGTAGTTCCAGCTACTAGGGAGGCTGAGGCAGGAGAATCACTCGAACCCAGGAGGCAGAGGTTGCAGTGAGCCGAGATCGCGCCACTGCACTCCATCCAGCCTGGCGACAGAGCGAGACTCCATCTCAAAAAAAAAAAAAAAAAAGTAGGCAGAAAAAAATTGAGAGAAAAAACTTAGAAGATTCTCTATGTTAACTCTATAGTTGTAGGTTTTTCAAATAATGACCATCTGAGCTCTGAATTTTCCTTCCTGTAATTGCCCAATCATTTAAAAATGTGAGTAAGAACAAGCCATAATATATAGCCAGCTGGAGTTCCTGAAAACCTAGCTTGCTTTAATATTTTAGAATCTCATTTCATTTCTTATTAATCTCTGGAGAGCAAAGAAAATCCTGTAAATCCTGTCAGGCATTATCAGAAGTTTAGACCAGTGTTTTACATGGTGGCAACTGCCCCAGTGGCTTTTCTTTCTTTTCTTTTCTTTTTTCTTTTTTTTTTTTTTTGGCACAAGGTCTCAGTTGCCTAGGATGGATTGTAGGGGTGTAATTATAGCTCACTGCGGTCTCTAACTTCTGGGTCAAGCAATCCTCCTGCCTCAGCCTCCTAAGTAGCTAGGATTACAGGTGTGTGGCACCATTCCCAGCTAATTTTTTAAAAATTTTGGCCAGGTGCAGTGTCTCATGCCTGTAATCCCAGCATTTTGGGAGGCTGAGGTAGGTGGATTACTTGAGGTCAGGAGTTTGAGACTAGCCTGGTCAATATGGTGCAACCCTGTCTCTACAAAATACAAAAATTAGCCAGGCATGGTGGTGTGTACTTGTAATCTCAGCTGCTTTGGAGGCTGAGGCAGGAGAATTGCTTGAACCCGGGAGGCAGAGGTTGCAGTGAGCTGAGGTCGTGCTACTGCACTCCAGCCTGGGCAACAGATCAAGACTCCATTTCAAAAAAAAAAAAAATTTTTTTTTTTGAAAAAAATGGGAGATGGGATCTTGCTTTGTTGCCCAGTTTGGTCTTGAGCTTCTGGCCTCAAGCTATCCTCTTGTCTTAGCCTCCGAAAGTGCCAGGATTACAGGCATCATCTGCCATGCCTGGCCCAAAGTAACTTTTTGTTTTATTTTATTTATTTATTTGAGACTGAGTTTCACTCTTATTGCCCAGGCTGGAGTACAATGGCACAATCTTGGCTCACTGCAACCTCCACCTCCCAAGTTCAAGTGATTCTCTTGCCTCAGCCTCCTGAGTAGCTGGGATTACAGGTGTGTGCCACCAGGCCTGGCTAATTTTTGTATTTGGAAGAGACAGGGTTTTACCATAGTGATCAGGCTGGTCTCGAACTCCTGACCTCAAGTGATCCACCTGCCTTGGCCTCCCAAAGTGCTGGGATTATAGGAGTGAGCCACCGCGCCCAGCCTATTTTTTTTTTTTTTTAAGAAAGTGAAAAAATAAAAGAATGGCTACTCCATAGGCAGGACACCCCCTTTTAATTGGCCATCCGGTAACCACCATCCAGAATGTTTATTTTTGCCACCAGAAGATTTTCAGAAGCAAGCAAAGGACAAGAGTCAAAATCAAATCAAAAGAAACCAAGATAAGTGTATTCACAAAAATGTTAACCTAGGCTGGAAGATCAAACAAAATATCAGATTAGGTGCACAAACCAGAAAAGATACGCCTCACAGACAGAAGGTAAATTTCTGTAGAAACCAAGATTAATCAATTCAGAAAGACACTTGTCTTTATATCAGAAAGGACTTACCAGAAAAGATAAAAAGGTCTTTTATCATCCCAGGAGGAACCTATGGTCCAAAACGGATCCTAAACCATGTCAAAAGTCTGTACCACAGGAAAGAGACTCAGCCTGAGAGAAGGGTAGAAAAGGTGCGCTATTGAAGCAGAGATCTCAAAGAGTTCAAATGTATACTGCATACCAGTTCCAAAGATTGCTGATTCCTTCCTGTAGTGATACTGTTCAGATCTCACTTTCGACACCATATATGTCAACTTAAATAAAAAACAGAGACACGCTTTCTAAAGGAAAAGATGTTTATTTGTGAATAGAGCATTGAAATGGGAATATGCATGCTACAAGTAGCCGATGTGTGTATTTAGGGAGGTAATGAAAAACAAACCTTTTTTTTTGTTTTGCTTTGTTTTGTTTTGTTTTTTTGAGGTTAAGAGTGAGGTTTTTCTTCTTCTTTTTTTTTTATGATGGAGTCTCACTCTTTCTCCCAGGCTGGAGTCCAGAGGCATGATCAGCTCACTGCAACCTCCACCTCCTAGGTTCAAGCGATTCCCCCGCTTCAGCCTCCCAAGTAGCTGGGACTACAGGCACACGCCACTACGCCCAGCTAATTTTTGTATTTTTAGTAGAGGTGGTGTTTCACCATGTTGGCCAGGCTCGTCTCAAACTCCTGACCTCAGGTGATTCAAGTGATTCACCCGCCTCAGCCTCCCAAAGTGTTGGGATAACAGGCGTGAGCCACTGAGCCTCGCCTTTTTTTTTTTTTTTTTTTTTTTTTTGACAGAGTCTTGCTCTGTCGCCTGGGCTGGAGTGCAGTGGCGTGATCTTGGCTCACTGCAACCTCTGCCTCCCAGGTTCCAAGGATTCTCCTGCCTCAGGCTCCTGAGTAGCTGGGATTACAGGCACGTACCCCCACGCCAGGATAAGTTTTGTTTTTTTAGTGGAGACGGGGGTCTCACCATGTCAGCCAACCTGATCTCGAACTCCTGACCTCATGATCTGCCCACCTTGGCCTCCCAAAGTGCTGGGATTACAGGCATGAACCACTGTGCCTGGCCAACAGCGGAGGTTTCATAGGTGAAAGAAAGAGATAAGCTCCCTCCTGCAGAGAGGGGTCCCAAACAGGGCTTCCTGACAAATCTTTTTAAAGGAAAAAATAATAATTACATAATGGTTTTGAAACAGTTATCCTGGTTACAAACATCAATAACGAAGGTGATGCCAGTCTGAGGTCAGACAGGAAGTTAGTTGCTGGGCAGATTTTTTTGCAGAAATATTTTTCTGTGTGGAAGACTACAATGTCCACTGTGCTACACTGTAGTTTTCGTAGACTATTTTTTATTATCAGGCATACAAGTGTGAAAACCCTGTCTTCATAGTCATCCCTGGCTCTACTCGTCAGGGTTTTCTTAACATTTGTGACTCCATTTTGATTCTGACAACTTTCACAACATTAATACATTTACTTTCTTGAGGAAGATATATATATATATCTTTCTGGCCAGGCATGGTGGCTCACATCTGTAATCCCAGCACTTTGGGAGGCCAAGGTGGGCGGATCACCTGCATTCGGGAGTTTGAGACCAGCCTGACCAACATGGAGAAATCTTGTCTCTACTAAAAATACAAAATTAGCCGGGCATGGTGCCACATATGCCTGTAATCCCAGCTACTTGGGAGGCTGAGGCAGGAGAATCACTTGAACCCAGGAGGTGGAGTTTGCAGTGAGCCGAGATCAAGCCATTTCACTCCAGCCTGGGCAACAAGAGCAAAACTCTGTCTCAAAAAAA
>NW_016810469.1:915995-985017 GCF_001698545.2 Rhinopithecus bieti
GCGGCGCGGCGCGGCGGGCTGGGTGCTCGGCGGCCTGAGGCTGGGTGCGCATTCTGCGGCCCGCCGGCGGTTCAGCTTCCCGGCTGTGGGAATCCGGAGCTAGGAGGGAGCTGGGAGTGCGGGAGGGGGAGGGGCAGCGGCAGCCGCAGGAGGGGGCGTGGAGGGAGGACGGTACCGGTGCTCGGGACTCGGGGAGAGGGCGCTAGGAAGGGCGAGCGTCCATGAGCCGCGGGGGTGGGCGAGGCGGGCGAGTCCGTGATCTTTGCAGGGTGGGGTGGGGAAGGAGGCTAGTATGGGAGGGGGACCGAGTCACCCCGTCTGGACTTTGGAGGATGGTGGGGAGCGTGTTCTTTTTGGTACTAGGAGTAGATCCGTTGAATGGAGGCTTTTGATAGACAGGGTTGTGATGTGTTTGGGAATGTCTAGAAGGTGACAGGCGAGGGAGAAGAACACATTCTGGAGAATTCGGAATTGTGACAGACACCCTAGGCCCAATGCACCCTGGTGGCTAAGCTCTTCCTGCCCCCGCGTCTCGGCTTGGGCACCCCGGAGGCCCCTCTCACCTGAAGCTGCCCTTCCAGGTTTCCATAGCAACTGGCAACCCGGTGCCGGCGGCCTCTCTGAGCCTGCGGGGAGGGGAGCGAGTTGACGCTGAAAGGCTGCTCACCCTTACCTCTCCTGGTAGCGATACCTTTTGTGCGTGGGAGTGGACATCGCCCAAGTTCTGCTTTAGCCTGGGTTCTTGACTCCTGGTTTCCGTGAATCCTCTAAAGTATATGCAAAATTTCACGTGTGTGTGTATTTTTCTGGGGACGTGCTTTATACATTCAGGGGTCCATCACACCCAAAGGTCTAGACTGTCTTAGTCCTAAACGGCTGTTTCTCCCCATATCATCCATCTCTCCACAGGGTGATTTAGTGTGGACAAGCTTGCGTTTACAAATCTAATATCAGGATTTCATTTTGGTCAGACTTAAGTGTTTGCATTTAAAAGGCGTTATTCGTGTCCTTGTTTTTCATCTCTCAGGAAACACTGGCAAACTTGGAGCGACAGATCTATGCTTTTGAGGGAAGCTACCTGGAAGACACTCAGATGTATGGCAATATTATTCGTGGCTGGGATCGGTATCTGACCAACCAAAAGTGAGTGTCGAAAGCCTGTAGTGTTCCTATTGTGTGTGTTTGTAGGACTGTATGCTCTTAGTAGCAAGTTTGCTAGAGGCAATAATAAGGTGGTGGTGTGGTCTGGACTTGAACTCTTGGACTCTGGCTCAGGCACTGCCTCACTGAATAATCTTAGACAAAGCTCACATCTGTAAAATAGCAAAAGTTGGGCCTATGGCACAGGGTTGTGTGAGGCTTAAATACAGCATATGACAATATCTTTACACGACATCACTCTATTAAATTTTTTACACATTTTAATCAGTCATGAGTTCTACCCTCACAGTATTTTTCTTTTTCTTTTTTTCTTTTTCCTCCTGAGTAGCTGGGATTACAGGCGCATGCCACCATGCCTAGCTAATTTTTTTATTTTTAGTAGAGACGAGGTTTCTCCATGTTGGCCCAGCTGGTCTTGAACTCCTGACCTCAGGTGATCTGCTGCCTTGGCCTCCCAAAGTGCTGGGATTATAGGTGTGAGCCACCATGCCTGGCCACTTTTCTTTTTTCTAAGAGACAGGGTCTCATGCTGTTGTCCAGGCTGGAGTGCAGTTAGCACCATCTTGTTCACTGCAGCCTCTAACTCCCGGGCTGAAATGATCCTCCCACCTCAGCCTTCCAATTAGCTGGGACTACAGGCACACAATACTGCACCTGACTAATTAAAAACATTTTTTTTTTTGTAGAAGTGGAGTCTCACTTAGTTGCCCAGGCAGGCCTGGAACTCCTGGTTTCAAGCAATCCTCCTGCCTCAGGTTCTCAAAGTGTTGGAATTAAAGGGGTGAGCCACCACGCCCAACTGACCCTCACAATTTTTGCCATACCTGTGTGCCAGCTGTACCACTGCTTGCTTAGTAATATTTTTAAAAAATTTCTAAACTTTTGGATTATCTTCAAGTTATAGAAAAATGATGTGTTGTGACATTTGCTTTCTCTTACTCTCTATAATATATATTAATATAAGCACACACCTATATTTACATTTCACATTTTTAAATTGTGAAATAATTATAGATTCATAGGGAGTTGGCAGAATGATCTCTTGTACTCTTCATCTGGTTTTCCCCAATAGGTGTGTTTTATGTAACTCTAATACAGTATCAAAGCCAGGAAATTGACATTGGTACAATGTATATCTGTAGTTCTGTGTCACTTTATCTTGTGTGTAGATTCATGTGACCACAATCAAGTTACTTCATGAACTATTCCATTACTACAAAGATCTTCCTCATGCCACTCCTTTGTAGTTATATCTCCCTATCCCCATACCTTTTTTTCCTACTTAGCGGTTTGAAAGTTAGATGCAGATATACTGACACTTTGCACCTAAATGTGTCAGTAATTACCTCCTGAGTATAAGGACATTTCTCCTACCTAACCAGTTATTATACCTAGAAAATCAATACTACATTAATAGTATATAATACATAGTCTTTATTAAAATTTCCTCAATTGTCCCCAAAAATTCTTTGCTGATTTGTTTTGATCCAGGATTCAGTAAGCATTCATGCATGGCATTTGCTGTTATGTCTTAAGATTGAAGAGAGTCACCCTTTTCGTGGTGGTTGTGGTGATATTCATGACATTGCCTTGTAGAATATCGCAGTTTCCTGAGATTTTTTGAGGGCAAAACTCATGACTAATTAAAAGGATCCTGAAAGATCCTTTAAACATTTTTGCAAAAATGTTACATAGGCAATTGGTGTATCTTTTGTTATCTATCTCTCGTTTATCGGGAGGCACATAATGTCACATTGACTTATTATTTGGTGCTGTTAAGTTTGACCATATGATTTATCTGCTATAAAAGTTCATTTTTTCCCATTGTGATTAACAAGTAATTTTGGATGTTATGCTTTGAGACGTTATGAAAATACTGCTCCCTCTAAATTTGTATTCAGTATTTTGTTTAGTATACACCGTTGATTCTTACCTGAATCCATTAGTACACTGGAAGTTGTAAAATGGTGATTCTCTAATTTTATTATTCCCTTTATTACTGGCATTCTGAGAAAGAGTCTTCCTTTTTTGACTTCTCTTTCTTTCATTGTTCCACATTTGTCCCAACTGTGGTCAGAGGGAGCCTCCTCAAGCTGGCTTGTTTGCCGTTTCGACATGACCCTATTATTTTTGGAGCACTCCATTGCTTTCTGGCCTAAAAGATGTCCCATACTTACCTTGTGCATTTTTTGTCCCAGACCTGGTATCAGCCATTCCTCTAAGGAACCCTGGTTCTTTCTTTAAATTTGAGAATTTAGTTTATTTAAGAGACACTTCATATCACTAATCTGTTCTTTTTAAATAATAAGCATTAAAATAAATACATATTGGCCGGGCACAGTGGCTCACGCCTGTAATCCCAGCACTTTGGGAGGCCGAGGCGGGTGGATCACCTGAGGTTGGGAGTTCAAGACCAGCCTGACCAACATGGAGAAACTGTGTCTCTACTAAAAATACAAAATTAGCCAGGCGTGTTGGTGCATGTCTGTAATCCCAGCTACTCGGGAGGCTGAGGCAGGAGAATCGCTTGAACCCGGGAGGCGGAGGTTGCAGTGAGCCGAGCTTACGTCATTACAGTCCAGCCTGGGCAACAAGAGCGAAACTCTGTCTCAAAAAAATATATAAATAAATAAATAAGGTAACATAGGTACATATTAAAATGAAAATGTGGCCAGGCACAGTGACTCACACCTGTAATCCCAGCACTTTGGAAGACCAAGGTGGGTGTATCACTTGAGGTCTGGAGTTTGAGACCAGCCTGGCCAACATGGTGAAACCCTGTCTCTACTAAAAATACAAAAATTAGGCATGGTGGGGTACACCTGTAGTCCCAGCTACTTCAGAGGCTCAGGCAGGAGAATCACTTGAACCCAGAAGGTGGAGATTGCAGTGACCCAGGATCGCGCCACTGCACTCCAGTCTGGGAGACAGAGTGAGACGCTCTCAAAAAAAAAAAAAAAGGCTAGGTGCGGTGGCTTACGCCTGTAATCCCAGCACTTTGGTAGGCTGAGGTGGGCAGATCATGAGGTCAGGAGTTCAAGACCAGCCTGGCTAACTTGGTGAAATCCCATCTCTACTAAAGATACAAAAGAAAAAATTAGCTGGGAGTGGTGGTGTGTGCCTGTAATCCCAGACTACTCTGGAGGCTGAGGCAGGAGAATTGCTTGAACCTGGGAGGCGGAGGTTGTGGTGAGCCGAGATTGCCCATTGTACTGCAGCCTGGGTGACAGGGTGAGACTCCATCTCAAAAAAAAAAAAAAAAAAAAAAAAAAATAGACTGGGCGTGGTGGTTCATGCCTGTAATCCCCGCATTTTTAGGAGGCGGATGTGGGTGAATCACCTGAGGTCAGGGGTTCGAGACCAGCCTGGCCAATGTGGCAAAACCCCGTTTCTACTGAAAATACAAAAAAACTTGCCAGGCATGGTGGCAGGCATCTGTAATCCTGGCTACTTGGAAGGCTGAGGCAGGAGAATCGCTTCAACCTGGGAGACAGAGGTTGCAATGAGCTGGGATTCTGCCATTGCATTCCAGTGTGGGTAACAGCGCAAGACTCCTTCTCAATAAATAAATAAATAAATAAATTAATTTAAAAAACATGTGAAGCAGCTAAATCTCATGTCCCACAGTGGGCCATGTACCATATATTGGAAAACATTGCTTTCTATGTTCAGCATAAAGGTCATTTGGGCCAATCTAAGTGATATGGAGGCTTTCTGTAGTGAACATGAGTCCTGGGGCATCCCCAGCTTGAGCCATAGACATAGCTTGGTGCTCATGATGAGTTTCTTCTGTGTGTCTTAGAAACTCCAATAGCAAAAATGATCGAAGGAACCGGAAGTTTAAGGAAGCTGAACGGCTCTTCAGTAAATCCTCAGTTACCTCAGCAGCTGTAAGTAGTGGTGGTGGGGGAATCTTTCTTGGCCTGTTGTTGGGAAATGTGTTTTCTCTTTCCCTTCCTCTGGGAGTGCTCTTCTGAGGTCTGTGGTCACTTTTCTAGTAACTGGTGGCTTTTCTTTTAGGCAGTAAGTGCATTGGCAGGAGTTCAAGACCAGCTCATTGAAAAGAGTAAGTTTATATTTTTATGTTTCTCATCAGTTTATTTTTAAGCTACCATCGCCCTTATATTTAATTCATCCAATTATGTATCTGAGAACTGCATTTCTTATGCTCTTCCCTCTTCCCCCTAGAAGTTTAAAAACTTTTAGGGTATCCTTAATCATGTTTTCTCCACTCCCCACCCAGACAAGGTCTCACTCTATAGCGCAAGCTGGAGTACAGTGGCATGATCATAGTTCACTGCAACCTCAAACTCCTAGGCTCAAGCAATCCTCCTGCCTCGGCTTCCCAAGTAGCTAGGACCACAGGCATCCGCCACCACACCTGGCTAATTTTTAAATTTTTTAAAGAGATAGGGTCTCACTATGTTGCCCAGGCTAGTCTATAATTCCTGGCATCAAATAATCCTCCCACTTCAGCCTCCCAAAATGGAGTACAGGCATGAGCCACCATGTGTGAGCAATCATATTTTTTCCTTTTGAGGAAGAAGTTACTCTTCTTGCCTCTTCGGTCACATGAAGATTGGCTTTAGCATCTCAAAGGGGCAAAGATATATTTTCATTCCTGATAAATCTTATAAATTCCTAGGGAATTAAAGTTAAAACAATAACTTTTATGGAAAATTTCAAATATGTCTTATAAATCTCCATGTGCCCAATTTAATAATTCTTAGAAAATGTTCATCTTGGCCTGGTGCAGTGGCTCACACCTGTAATCCCAGCAGTTTGGAATGGAGAGGTGGGAGGATTGCTTGAGCCCACAAGTTCAAGACCAGGCTAGTCAACAAAGCAAGACTCTCTCTACAAAAAATTAAAAAACTAGCCAGGCTTGGTGGCATGTGCCTGTAGTCCCAGCTATTAGAGAGGCTGAGGTAAGAGGATTGCTTTAGCCCAGGAAGTTGAGGCTGCAGTGAGCCATGATCATGTCACTGCTCTAGCCTGGGTGACAAAGTGAGACCATGTCAAAAAATAAATTAATTAATTAAATAAATGCTCATCCCATAAATAGAATGTACCTGTATATTCTTAAATATAAAATGGAAAATAGTGCTATTTACTTTGTAAACGAATTATATCTTATTTTTTATACATAAACCATACAGTCTAATTTCCAGTGATGGGTTATAGATTTGTGCATTTATCTTTCTGAGTCAGACTCAGTGTAACTGTTCTGGATGTTCTGTCTCTGTATTTCATCACCTTGAAATATGACCTGTTCTCGGTATTACTGTCTACTTCTTTCAGAAGGTATATCTCGTTGTTGGATCTAGTTCTTTTTGCACTGGTGCAATAATATGAGGAAAAGGGATTTTAGTAGTTTGGGAATTAGAATTATTTAATTATTATCTCTATGTACAGATTTCTGAATTTGTTGCTATGCACTTAACCTCTTTCCTGGCTTTACTCCTGCATTTCCTTTTTTTTTTTTTTTGAAACAGAGTCTCGCTCTGTTGCCCAGGCTGGAGTGCAGTGGCACGAGTGGCATGATCTTGACTCACTGCAACCTCCGCTTCCTGGGGGCCTCCCAAAGTGCTGGGATTACAGGTGTGAGCCACTCTGCCTGGCCTGAATCCTGCATTTCCTTCTAGACATTTCCACTCATATTCACTCAAACATTTGATCTAAAACAGAATTGTTCTATTTCCTTCAGAATTTGTCTTCACAGATTTTTTGTGATAATACTCTGTAGATGTCTTTGACTCCTTTCTGCCAGCCTTATCAATTATACCAAGTCCTTTTGATTTTTCTTTTTTTTTTTGAGGCGGAGTCTCGCTCTGTCGCCTGGGCTGGAGTGCAGTGGCCGGTTCTCAGCTCACTGCAAGCTCCGCCTCCCGGGTTTACGCCATTCTCCTGCCTCAGCCTCCCGAGTAGCTGGGACTACATTAGCTGGGACTACAGGCGCCCGCCACCTCGCCCGGCTAGTTTTTTTTTTTGTATTTTTTAGTAGAGACGGGGTTTCACTGTGTTAGCCAGGATGGTCTCGATCTCCTGACCTCGTGATCCGCCCGTCTCGGCCTCCCAAAGTGCTGGGATTACAGGCTTGAGCCACCGCGCCCGGCCGATTTTTCTTTTACTATGACTCTCCACTAAATCTTACTTCTTTTTAATTAATGCTACTCTAGAATGTAGAGCTATATTACATTTTTTGTAGAGGAACAAAACTGGTTAAGGGACACCCTGGACCTCACTCCTATGAGTTGAGATGGAATGGTATCTTAGTTTTCTTTTTTTTTTTTTTTTGGAGACAGAGTTTTGCTCTTGTCACCCACGCTGGAGTGCAACGATGTGATCTTGGCTCACTGCCACCTCCACCTCCCAGGTTCAAGCAATTCTCCTGCCTCAGCCTCCCGAATAGCTGGGATTACAGGTGTGCATCACCATGCCCATCTAATTTTTGTATTATTAGTAGAGATGTGGTCTCACCATGTTGACCAGGCTGATCTTGAACTCCTGACCTCAGGTGATCCACCTGCCTTGGCCTTCCAAAGTGCTGGGATTACAGGCGTGAGCCACCAGGCCCGGCCCTGACTTAGTTTTCACAAGAGCCTGTAATCCTGCCCTGGCTTAGCTGATCATTCAGTATATGGCTGTTTACCTGTCTGCCTGCAAGAATAGCTGCACCCAGGTACTTGTCAGGAAATACTCAAAAGTTACTGCTTTCAGAAGCTTGACTAAGACAAACACTTATGTACTAAAGATTTTTGGCTGAGCACAGTGGCTGGCTCATACCTTTGGGAAGCCGGTAGTCCCAGCTACTCAAGAGGCTGAGGGGGGAGGATTGCTTGAACCCAGGAGTTTGAGGCTGTAGTGAGCCATGACACTCCAGTCTGAGTGACAGACCAAGACTTTGTCAAAACAAAACAAAACAAAAACCTAAAAAAGCTGGCGAGGTGGCTCACACTTACAATCCCAGCACTTTGGGAGGCCGAGGTGAGAGGATCTTTTGAGCTCAGGAGTTCAAGATCAAACTAGGGAACATAGTGAGACCCTATCTCTACCAAAAACAAAACAAAACAAAATTAGCTGGATGTGATGTTACACACCTGTAGTCTCAATGACTCAGGAAGCTGAGGGAGAAGGATCACTTGAACCCAGGAGGTCAAGGCTGCAGTGACTGTGCCACTGCACTGCACTCTAGCCTGGGTGACAGTAAGAACCTATCTCAAAAAAATAAAAATTAAAAAAAAGTCCAATTTATGTATTTTTTCTTTTGTTACATTTGCTTTTGTGGTCATATCTGAGAAACCATTGCCTAACCCAGTGGCATCTAAATTTTTATTTTTATTTTTTGAGATGGAGTCTTGCTCAATCCCAGGCTGGAGTGCAGTGGCGTGATCTCAGCTCACCACAACCTCCACCTCCTGGGTTCAAGCGATTCTCTTGCCTCAGCCTCTCGAATAACTGGGATGACAGGCATGTGCCACCATGCCCAGCTAATTTTTGTTCTCTCCTATTTTTAGGAGAGAAGAGGTTTCACTGTGTTGGCCAGGCTGGTCTTGAACTCCTGACCTCGTGATCCTCCTGCCTCGGCCTCCCAAAGTGCTAGGATTACAGGCGTGACCACTGCGCCCGTCCTGGCATCGGAGATTTTTAGTTTTAGCTCTTAATTTGTGTCTGTGATCCATTTTGAGTTAATTTTTTTGTGTGGTGTGAGATGGGGGTACAACTTTATTCTTTTGCATGTGAATATCTGGTTGTTCCAGCACCATTTGTTGAAAAGACTTTTCTTTCTTCATTGAATCATCTTGTCATCCTTGTTGAAAATCAGTTGACTGTAAATATAAGGGTTCATCCTGGGACTCTGAATTCTAGTCCCTTGATTTATATGTTTATGCCAGTACCACACAGTGTTGATTACTGCAGCTTTGTGTAGCATGTTGTTTTTTTAGTGTGAAATCAGTTTTCTTGAACATCAGAAGGGCAGAATTGGTCAGTATGCTTTTTGTATAATAGCTTCATAGCTCTAGGCAGGGATGTCCAGTCTTTTGGTTTCTTTGGGCCACATTGGAAGAATTGTCTAGGGCCACACATAAAATATACTAACGTTTACTATAGCTGATGAGCTAAAAACAAAAAATCACAAAAAAATCTCATAATGTTTTAAGAAAGTTTACAAATTTGTGTTGGGCCACATTCAAAGCTGTCCTGGGCTGCATGTGGCCCATGGTCCTTGGTGGGACAAGCTTGCTCTAGAGTTTCCTTTTCTGTTGTTTTCCTAAAATGTGTTCAAAAATAGGGTTTCATGATTTCTGAGATTTGGCTATTTCTCTCTCCTGCTTTTCTGGAACTGTTTCCTTCTTGTACCCATATGCTACTCAATTTAAAATCTCTTCCTAGCAGATTATAATGTAAAGACCATAGGAAGAAGAAAACTGGGCCAGATGTGGTGGCTCACACCTATAATCCCAGAACTTTGGGAGCCTGAGGCGGGCAGATCACCTGAAGTCAGGAGTTTGAGACCAGCCTGGCCAACATGGCAAAACCTCGTCTTTGCTAAAAAGACAAAAATGAGCTGGGCATGGTGGTGGGTTCCTGTAATCCCAGCTACTCGGAAGGCTGAGGCAGGGGAACCATTTGAACTGGGAAGGTGGAGATGGCAGTGAGCTGAGATCGCGCCACTGCACTCCAGCCTGGGTGCAACACAACGAGACTCTGTCTCAAAAAAAAGAAAACTGGTCCCTTGGTTCTGCTACCACATGACCTTTTTTGGCAAGTTTTAGAAATTGATAATGTGTGTGTATATATGTGTGTGTGTGTGTGTGTGTGTATATATATATATATATATACACATTTTTTTTTTGTTTTTTGTTTTTTGAGACGGAGTCTTGCTTTTGTTGCCCATGCTGGAGTGCAATGACGCCATCTCGGCTCACTGCAACCTCCACCTCCCGGGTTCAAGTGATTCTCCTGTCTCAGCCTCCCGAGTAGCTGGGATTATAGGTGCCCACCACCATGCCTGGCTAATTTTTTGTATTTTTAGTAGAGGTGGGGTTTCACCATGTTGGCCAGGCTGGTTTTGAACTCCTGACCTCAGGTGATCCAGCTGCCTCGGTCTTCCAGAGTGCTGGGATTACAGACATGAGCCACTGTGCTCGGCCAGGTAATGTATATATTTAGGATCCTTCAACAGTTGAGTAAAGTGAAAGTCTTCCCTCACTCATCCTCACCTATTAAGAGTTTAAAGAAATTCCTTTCAGGAAAAACAAGTATATATATATAAATGAAATGCAAATATAACTGTATTAGTCTGTTTTCACACTGCTCTAAAGAAATAGCTGAGACTGAGTAATTTATAAAGGAAAGATGTTTAATTGACCCACAGTTCTACATGGCTGGGGAGGCCTCAGGAAACTTACCATCATGGTGGAAGGTAAAGGGGAAGCAAGCACCTTCTTCACAAGGCAGTAGGAGAGAGAATGCACATGAAGGAGGAGCTTCTAAACATTTTTAAAACCATCAGTTCTTGTGAGAACTCCCTCACTATCACAGGAATAGCATGGGGAAAACCAACCCATGATCCAGTCACCTCCCACCAGGTCTCTCCCTCAACATGTGGGGATTAGAATTTGAGATGAGATTTAGGTGGGGACATAGAGCCAAACCATACCGATAACTATATTCTTTTTTTTGAGATGGAGTCTTGCTCTGTTGCCCAGAGCAACATTGCAGTGGCACAGTCTCGGCTCATGCAATCTCCACTTCCCGGGTTCAAGCAATTCTCCCTGCCTCAGAGTCCTGAATAGCTGGGACTACAGGTGCCTGCCACAACACCTGGTTAATTTTTGTGTTAGTAGAGATGGGGTTTTGCTATGCTGACCAGGCTGGTCTTGAACTCCTGACCTCAGGTGATCCATCCACCTCGGCCTCCCAAAGTGCTGGGATTACAGGCATGAGCCACTGCATGCAGCATTTTTATTTTTATTTTTTTTTAAGAGACAGAGTCTTGCTCTGTTGCCCAGGCTAGAGTGCATTGCAGTGGTAAGATCGTAGCTCACTGCAGGCTCAAACTCATGGGCACCTCAGCCTCCTGAATAGCTGAGACTACAGATATGTGCCACCATTTCTGGCTAATTTTAATTTTGTTTTATAGAGATGAGGGTCTGGCTGTGTTGTCCAAGCTGGTCTTGAACACTTGGCCTCAAGCCATCCTCCTGCTTCAGCCTCCCAGAGCACTGGGATTACAGGCATGAGATACTGTGCCTGATCTATAAATATATATATATTTATACAAGTTGTTATTGAGCTTGCTTTTATTTATTTAATATAATCTATAGTGATGTTTTAAAATTGAGAACATGTGTCAGCTGAATATTACTGCATTTTAAAAATATTCTTGGCAAAGTGCGTGGCTCATGCCTGTAATCTCAGCAGTTTGGGAGGTTGAAGCAGGAGGATTGCTTGAGCCCAGGAGTTCGAGACCAGCCTGGGCAACATAGTGAGACCCCATCTTAAAACAAATAAAATTCTCCAAGTGTGGTGGCATGTGCCCGTAGTTCCAGCTACTGGGGAGGCTGAAATGGGAGGATAATTTGAACCCAGCGGTTTGAGGCTGCCATGAGCTGTGATCACACCAGTTCATACCAGTGCACTCTGGCCTGGGTGACAGAGTGAGACCTTGTCTCAAAATACAATAAAATAAAATAAAGCTTTCCAGGGCTGGGTGTAGTGGCTCATGCCTGTAATCTCAGCACTTTGGAAGGTGGATCTCTTGAGCCCAGGAGTGCAAGACCAGCCTGGGCAACATGGTGAAACCCCGTCTCTGCAAAAAATATAAAAATTAGCTGGGCTTATGCTTATGGGCACCTGCAGTCCCAGCTGCGTGGGAGGCTGAGGTGTAAAGATCACCTGAGCCCAGGAAGTAAAGGCTACTGTGAACGGAGATTCTGCCACTGCACTGCAGCCTAGGTGACAGAGTGAGACCCTATCTCAAAAAAAAAGAAAAAAAAAAAAAAAAAAGACTTATCAGGTTCAAGTTCAACAGAGCTTAAAGGTTAAACAAACAAAAACAAAATGGAAAACTTAAGAGTAATTCAGGAATGGGCTGTCTTCTGTCTCTTTGGCCTTTTTTTTTTTTTTTTTTTTTTTTTTTTTTAAAAAAAGGATGCCCATATGGTTTGGGGAAGAAACCAGGGCCAGCTAGAGGCACTTTTTCCAAGATCATCCCTCATTCCCCTGGAGTCCTTCTGATGCTTTATGTATAATTATTAATCCCATTAGTGTATTCTGTGGTTAAATAACCTTTATGCAGTGAGGTTATCCTGGCTCTATGTTCCTGTCTCCCAACTGCCCTTAGAGGTGTTGTCTCTGGTTACATTGTTTCAGATGACATGCTTTTTCAGGACCTCTGCTAACTTTGATCCTTTGTGTGTATCTTCTCTGTCAACATTTATCTTCTCTGTCAATTAGAGGATGGGGAATGGTTTTTTCCTATTAGTGTTCATGTTGATGGACAGATTGCCTGAGGAGTACTGATGATGCATTTGGAAACTTGTGTTTTATTTCCTCCAGGGGAGCCAGGAAGTGGGACGGAAAGTGACACTTCTCCAGACTTCCACAATCAGGAAAACGAGCCCAGCCAGGAGGACCCTGAGGATCTGGATGGATCTGTGCAGGGAGTGAAACCTCAGAAGGCTGCTTCCTCTACTTCCTCAGGGAGTCACCACAGCAGCCATAAAAAGCGAAAGAATAAAAACCGGCACAGGTCAGTGGCAGGAATCCCACCCCCCGCAGCTCCCATGACCATTGCTGTGAAGGGAATTGCCTAGAATAAAAACTCTTTAGGATTGTTGCAGACCCTTTCTGTTGCTGATGGCAAGAAAGTCCTTAGGTCCGAGTGAATGGGCTAATTTGCTCAAAGGGAGGAATTGGTGGGCATTAGAGTAATGCTCAAGGAAGACTCCCGGGCATCCTTCTCACTGTTTCTAGTGTAGAATAGTTTTATTCCATAAAAACCTTGTTTCATGTGGTGAATATGGAATAATTTTAGAAGAGAAAAGAAGTAAAATGGAATCTGTGTAATAGTATTTGAAAATGCCACTAGTACTTTTTGGGAAGCTGTAAAGTGGGCTAAAGTCTTCTGCTGGTAATCCTGATCTTTGCCTACTCTTGTTTCTTTGTGGATGAAGAGAACTGATTTGACATGCCTTTTTTTCTCTTTAAATACAAGTTTTTTTTTTTTTATTGTGATTTTTCTGTTTCTGTATTTCTCAGCAATATGCTGACTTCAGATACTGGAGGAACAGTATAAAGCCTGTAAAATATGAGAGTGTCTTCATAGGTAACGTGTAACGTTGGTGCACCGTGTTTTTTTTGCAGTACATAATGAGATAGGAATGAACGTCAGTGGACAGAGAGGCCAGGTATCACCCAGAGAGGGTTTCAGCTTTCACTCTGCCTGGGGTTTGTATGATAATGCTGGGGTTTGTTAACTCAGATAATTGGAAATTATGCAGCTTGACCTAAAGAGTATAACGTACAGTTTCTCGGGTAAGGAGTTTTGCTGGCCTCAAGCCTTCCGGGAGTAATGGAGACCCTATACATACCTGTTTCCATGCCTCCTAGAAGTTTCAAAGCCAGGGCAAGATTCCTCAGTCTAGAAACTGTACCTTTGTTCTACTTCTCCTGGAAGACTGCATGGTGAGCAGGTGAAAGGGGGCAATGCAAGGAATGGGTGGCATTCCCTGTCCTCCAGTTTGCCTCTGGATTTGGTTTACAAATCTGTAGTGTATTCCTTCATGCACCCAAGGTATTAAACTTGTTAGTTTCATGGATATGACAGTGCCTGGGGATAACGTAGAATTAACTCTACCTGATTTGAACCTCTTGGTTGGCATCAGCTGGTTCTTCAATTATTTTAAGAGTTTTTCTTGTTGATGGTAATGGTGTTTTCTAGACTGCAGAAATAGTATTTCCTTCAAATAATGACTGAGGACTGCTGCTTAACATTTTTCTGCAAACCAGAAGTCACCATCCTAATTGCATAACTGTAGTAAGAAATAGCAAAAATTGCATATCTATTTCTTTATATATTTTTGAAAGGCTATAGGTTATTTGACCAACTGTAATAAGACTCGTGCTAGCTTATCACGAATAACAGAGAAATACATTCTTAAAAATTGTTTTTAATTGTCAAGTTAATTAAATGTCATGCTCTGTATTGCTTTTATTAAATTTACTCCAGTGTCATTTATTGTTATTTTTATTTTTTTGAGACGGAGTCTTGCTCTGTCACCCGGGCTGGAGTGCAGTGACATGATCTCAGCTCACTGCAACCTCCGCTTCCTGGGTTCAAACGATTCTCCTGCCTCAGCCTCCTGAGTAGTTGGGAATACAGGTGTGCACCACTGTGCCCAGCTAATTTTTGTATTTTTAGTAGAGACACATTTCACTGTGTTGGCGTGAACTCCTGGCCTTGGGTGATCCACCTGCCTTGGCCTCCCAAAGTGCTAGGATTACAGGCATGAGCCACTGTGCCTGGCCTAGTGTCATTTCAAAGTAGTGATTATTTTCTTATTTCATAGTGTCTAGAGTAGGGAGGAAACTCTTTGAAAGTTTCTGGTACTTTTTTCCATTACTGATTAATAGACTCTCTAGGTAGCTGTTTATTTCAGGTAGTTCTTCCTTCATTTCCATTAATGACATTATTAGCTGATGACTGATTAAAAGGAGTTAAAGAGGTGCTGAACTTCACTTTCTTCTTGCAGGTTTCTAGCACATTTCCATAGGAGTAATACTTCTTCCTATCCTAGGAGGTATCTCCTTCCAGAAAAATAGTGGTAGTTGTAAAGATCTTTGATATTAGTTACTGCTTCGCAAATAGTGTTTTCTGTTTGGAAAGCAGAATCCTGCTTTTTATTGCTGTCCTTTTGTTCCCTCTGATTTAATATCTGGCTGATCTCCCTTGGCCATAGGCACTCATCTGCCCCAAGAAAGGAGAGGGAAGCTGATTTGCTTCCTTTCTAGGGAAGCAAAATTCAGTGTGCCTGAATGGCACATGAGTGGTCAGTTAAGGCTCTCGGACTCCTGCCATCTTTAGTCAGGAATTGTGTCTGCTCCAAGTCCCTTACCATGGCTGACTGATACTTCAGTAGGGCTGGCAGATTGGGGTGGGGACAGAGCATGGTTTGTATGTACGTTGTTAAGTTTGTACCCAGTATAGTACATGTTTCTCCTCCAGTGTGCCATACCTCATATAGTGAGATGAGTCAATAATAAATTATTTCAGCAAATGTTTCAGTACTTACTGTGTGCCAGACACTATTTAGTGGTGAGCAAAGCAAAGTGGAAATAAATATGGCACTTAAGCAAAAGGAAATAACTTTTGAATTTGCCTTCTTACAGGAATATGAAATTCTTTTTTTCTTGAAACAAGGTCTTGCTGTATTGCCCAGGATGGAGTGTAAAGTGAAACTATTTTGTGAGAGATACTGACATTAAGCTTTCTTCTAGCTTTACTCTTGTAAACATTGTCTAGGAGGAGAATATAGCCATTTGCGTATTGTTTTAGGACCTAAATGTAGCCATTTGCATATTGTTTTAGTCTGGAAGGTGTTGGAGCCAGCGAAGCAGCAGGTGTCATGCTCCAGGTTAATGTTTGCTTTGGAGGCCTGCCCATACCATGGCCTGCTAGTGATGATGGCACAAAATGGTCTCCTCCTCTGCACTGCTCCCTCCAGATCCCTGAGACTCAGGTGCTTGTGGATGGCAGCTTTCCCTTGTTTTAACAGGGGTGCTGCAGGCTGGGTGCATTGGCTCATGCCGGTAATCCCAGCACTTTGGGGGGCCAAGGCAGATGGATCACCTGAGGTCAGGAGTTCAAGACCAGCTTGGCCAACATGACGAAACCCTATCTCTACTAAAAATACAACAATTAGCTGGACTTGATGGCAGGCGCCTGTAATCCCAGCTACTAGGGAGGCTGAGGCAGCAGAATCACTTGAACCCAGGAGGCGGAGGTTACAGTGAGCCAAGATTGCGCCCTTGCACTCCAGCCTGGGTGACAAGAGCAAAACTCTGTCTAAAAAAAAGGGGGTGCTGCAGACTTTTGTGTTTCTCGATTGTAGCCCTGATGTAGATAGTTAATTGCTATCACCTACTTAGGTGGCAGAGCAATACTGTTCTTCATTTTCTGGAACAAGGTTCCACCACTCAAGTTTATTCATTCAACTTTGGGCTTGTAGGATGAACGCTGTAGAAAAGGAGCATGGTGTTCCCTGAACATGTTTAGAACATAGAACTTGAGGGAGGCTGAGGCAGGAGAATGGCGTGAACCTGGGAGGCGGAGCTTGCAGTGAGCCGAGATTGCGTCACTGCACTCCAGCCTGGGTGACAAAGCAAGACTCCATCTCAAAAAACAATGACAACAACAACAAAAACAAACCATATAACTTGAGTAAAAAGTTGTAAAATGTTTTCCTTTTTCAAAGTTTAGACTCTGTTGTAGTTTTTTATTTTAGTGAAAGTATATTATGCTGAGTTGTTAGTACTGTCTTCAAAGTGCCTTTCGTTATATAACTAAACCTTTCTTTCTCTGTTTCTCTACTGCCCTAATTATATTTTTCAATACAAGTAAATATTTTAAAAGTTCTAACTCCGAATTTGGCAGCTAATAAAAGGGCTCCAGGTGTCTGTAGTTTTCTAATGAAATAACTTTTTCTTTCATAGTCTAGTCTTCTGATATGAAATCCATTGAAGGAAGGGAATCTCCTGACCACAAAATCTTTGGTGCTTTGATGTTTGAAACTTTGTTGCTTAAGATTCTTAAAGCTGATTTTGTTTCTACAATTCTTGCTAGGGTGGCTAATCGACTAATTTGTTCAATTAGTATATTAATTTCTATTGCTTTCTTCCTTTCAAATGCTGCCCCTCAGCCCGTCTGGCATGTTTGATTATGACTTTGAGTAAGTTTGATTTGAATTAGTGTTTGTGCTGTGTTGTTTAGTGTGTAGACACCAGTATGCCTTTTTGAGACCTTTCTAACCCATAGTTTATCTGTTTAATTGTAGGTATGTATATTAGGTTAGGCTGGGAAGTTTTTTTTAAAAACAGAAAAACGGGATGGAGGTAACATTTTATTTAATAACTTAAGCAAAATTAAGTAAACTTCACTTTTATGCATTTTAATTTCTTTTAAAATAGATAACCTTTAACTCATATTTAAATTGATTTTCTGGCTTTGCTTCATAAGGAGAATAATAGCTTAAGATCTTGATATTTTGCTTTGGAAATATTTAAAAATTGAAATTCATTTAATTTATTTTGCGTTTCATGTCCAGAAATACAAACTCCTAGTCTCTTTCCTGTTGTTAATCACCGTGTGTCTCAGTAATTTTCAGTGATGTAGTTACAGAACTAACACATTAACATAGAGCATGCCCTCTTAATTCAACCTCTTTAACATGTAGTTCTGGAATTGTTTTAAAATTATATGGCTTTTGTAGCTGCTGTATACATTTCTTTTTAGAGTCATCTAAGTTTGCCTTAGGGCAAAATGTGTGCTCATAATTTTAATACTTGCTTGATAATATCTGGGTAAACAACTAAATATGACATAGTCTAATGAAGAATGTGGATTTTTCATAACCAAATAGTCTTTGTTATAGCTTATGCCCTATGCAGTAGCTGATTGCGGGACCCATTTCCTGTAAATTAAAATGGAAATATCTTTTATCTTTTCTGTCACAGGATTGATCTGAAGTTAAACAAAAAACCACGAGCTGTAAGTATCAGCCAGACCACTTCAGAGAGGCTGGCAATTTTGTAGATGATTAGAAAAATGTATTTGTCTTCAGAGATTGAGTGTTCCCAACCTGGAGTCATAACTTTTGATTTAAAGTCTGGGATATCCATCTGGAAATACTTCAACTTTCAGGTGTTACTTTTTTTTTTGAGAGACAGTTTCTTGCTCTGTCGCCTAGACTAGAGTGCAGTATCATCACCATCAAAGCTCACTGTGACCTTGACCTCCTGTGCTTGGCCTCCTGAGTAGCTACAGGTCCATGCCACCTCGCCTGGCTAATTTTTGTACTTTTTGTAGATATGGGGTTTCGCCATGATGCCCAGTCTGGAACTTCTGGACTTAAGCAATCCTCCTACCCCAGCCTCCCAAAGTGTTGGGATTACAGGTGTGAGCTAGCGTGCCTGGCTCGTGGTTTCGTATTTTAAGGAGAGAAAGAGGTCACGTACTTTTTTTTTTTTTTGAGACAGAGTCTCGCTCTGTCGCTCAGGCTGGAGTGCAGTGGTGCAATCTTGGTTCACTGCAATCTCTGCCTACCAGGTTCAAGTGATTCTCCTGCTTCAGCCTCCTGAGTAGCTGGGATTACAGGTGTATGCCACCATGCCCAGCTAATTTTTGTATTTCAGTAGAGATGAGGTTTCACCATGTTGGCCATGCTGGTCTCGAACTCCTGACCTCGTGATCCGCCCACCTCAGCCTCCTGAAGTGCTGGGATTACATGTGTGAGCCACCGCACCTGGCCGGTCACATACATTTTTAATGATGAAAAATTCCCTTTAATTAAATAATAAATTGTTAATACTAGCTCTTTTTTTTTTTTTGGACTGGTGAGTTCAGATGCTCTAATAAGAACAGAATTGATGTTTCAATCCCTTTATGGACTCAGAAGGCAGACCATTTTCAGATGTGAAGTATTGTACATTGTATTTGGAGTACAATCTTTTTTTTTAGTGTGTGTGTGTGTGTGAGACAGGGTCTGGCTCTGTTGCCCAAGCCAGAGTGCAATGGTGCGATCTCAGCTCACTGCATCCTCTGCCTCCCAGGCTCAAGACATCCTCCCACCTCAGACTCCCAGGTAGCTGGGACCACAGGCATGAGCCACCACACCTGGCTGATTTTTATATTTTTTGTAGAGACATGGTCTTAATTTGTTACCCAGGCTGGTCTCGAGCTCCTGACCTCAAGTGATCTGCCCGCCTGGGCCTCACTAAGTCATGCTGGGATTATAGGCCTGAGCCACCACACCTGGCCTGAAATATAATCTTTTTTTTTTTTGGAGACAGAGTTTCACTCTTGTTGTCCAGTCTGTAGTGCAATGGCATGATCTTTCTTGGCTCACTGCAACCGCCGCCTTCCAGATTCAAGCGATTCTCCTGCCTCAGCCTCCTAAGGCAGGAATTACAGGCGCCCACCACCACGTCCCGCCAATATTTTGTGTTTTTAGTAGAGACGGGGTTTCACTATGCTGGCCAGGCTGGTCTCGAACTCCTGACCTCGTGATCCGCCCACCTCGGCCTCCCAGAGTGCTGAGATGACAGGTGTGAGCTACCACGCCCAGCCTGAAATAGAATCTTCAGCTATGGAGCAATCCCCTGGCAGAGTTGTTAGTGAGATATTTTTTTCCCTTAGGGTCAAACAACTGTTCTGCTGAGAGTAAGTTGGGACTTTTGTTTTTCTCTCTTTAGGACTATTAGAAGACACGTTAGTGCAGAAGCTTCCAGGCTGTAGAGCCCTGCTTCCCTTCTCTGACCTCACAAAGATAAACATCGTTCACCTGAGTTCGTGGCCATCCACCTCTGCTCTCCCAGACCCAGTGCCTGTGACTTTGAGTAGTTTGTTCTAAATGTGGTGACAAACAAGTCATTTCTGTAAGACATTGGGTCTTACTTTATGTCATTTTTAGTAACAGAACTGCAGGAAGATCAAGACAATGTTATAATCCCAGCAAGTTGCTAACTGTGCGTTTCTCCCTTCTTAGAATGAATGTCTCCCCCCAAACTGGCTGGCACCAGCTTCATCTGTGATACCCATCAAGAAATGTTCTCTGGTTTTGTTTTATGCTGAAAGTAGAACACAAGTCACATTTCAGATGTAGGCTGTAAATATGGCATTTTCTTATATTGTTTTATGTGTTCTTGTTTTTCTCTTGTTGTTTTTATCTTATTTTATTTGGGGTTTTTTTGTAATGCCTTTGTACAGCTCATACCTTCCTGCTGACATATCTGATCATCTTTTTCATGCAGTTGCCGATATTCATAACTGAAAATAATCTGGTTTATCATAAGTGAAATGGGAAACTTGGCTCTGTTTTTTTGCAAGGAGAGGTAAAGAGTGTTTATTTAGTAATTACCTATCTTAAATCTTTCTGAGTTGGTAGCAGATTCATGTTCAAGGAGCAGGAAAATGGAAAACATAAGTTTAAATCAATTCTTTTAAATAGCTATTTTATTCTTTTGTATAAATAAAATTTCACAGGCTTCAAATTCTCATGCTTTACTTTTAAACCCAAGATTGTTTTTTCACTTACTTTATTTATTCATATCATGCCTTATGGAAATTTCTTTTTCTGTATTTTCTGTCTTTGCTGGTATTCACCTGATTAAATATTGCTCTAAAAATCACCATGGCATATGGAAAGTCTCAAAATTATACCAAAAGTGATAACTTATGTCATTCTTAAGTGGAGTGAAAGGATAGCAGCAGTGAGAGCCAGTGTTGCCTAGCAGCTCTCCCTTTCTTGGAGGGCTTGATGGGCCGAGGAATTTGCTAGTAATTGTTACCTGCCTCTAGTGCTGTGGTGAATTTGAGACAGGGTCTGGCTGCACATTGGAATCACCTGAGAAGCTTTAAAATACTCATGCCTGGATCCCACTCCTAGAGACTAGGGTACAGCCTAGTTATTGGGAATTTCTTTAAAAGAGTTCCTGGGATTCTGATGAGAATCTGGGTTGAGAACCACTACATTAGAAGACTGAATGGTTTAATTTAAGTCCTATGTTATGAATTGGTCTGAGGGATAAGATTTGGGGTCTAACCTTTCCTTTGACTCTAGTTAGTCATAGTCCTTGACTTATGCCTATATCTTTGTAAGAAACAGTATTGTGATAATATTAGTAAGACCGAATATGGATGGCATCTACTGTAAAACAAGTCTACCTTGTCAGTGTGCAAAAGCTTTTACTCTTGTTCTCAAATACACTTGTGTGTGTGTGTGTTTTTAAACTCTGGCTATTTAGATGTCTTTGGCTGTGTCTTTGGTAGCAGAACTCCAATGTCAGGATTTTTAAGGAAATAGTTTCTTATATTTAGATTATTCCTTAAAAAAAATCCTAGAAGCATTCTGTATTTTTTGTCTGTTGATCTCCTTTGCTGGAAGGGAGGAGTGGGATGCCTGCAGTTTCCTTCCTTTTGAGGAAAGCACACAGCAGATCTTAAAATATTTTTGACTCTTACAGGTTGAGATTGCTAGATGTGGAATAGTACTGCTCTATTGCGCCACTACACTCCAGCAGCCTGGGCGACAGAGCGAGACTCCGTCTCAAAAATAAAGAATAGTACTGCTCTTAAAAAGATTATTGGCCGGGCGCGGTGGCTCAAGCCTGTAATCCCAGCACTTTGGGAGGCCGAGACGGGCGGATCACGAGGTCAGGAGATCGAGACCATCCTGGCTAACGCGGTGAAACCCCGTCTCTAATAAAAAATACAAAAAAAACTAGCCGGGCGAGGTGGCGGGCGCCTGTAGTCCCAGCTACTCGGGAGGCTGAGACAGGAGAATGGCGGGAACCCGGGAGGCGGAGCTTGCAGTGAGCTGAGATCCGGCCACTGCACTCCAGCCTGGGCAACAGAGCAAGACTCCGTCTCAAAAAAAAAAAAAAGATTATTTACGTATTTATGAAACTGCAGTGCGATGCCTACAGTTTCCTTCCCTCTGAGGAAAGCACACAGCAGACCTTAAAATATTTTGACTCTCATAGTTTGACATTGTTAGAGATAGAATAGTACTGCTCTTAAAAGATTATTTATGTATTTTATTCATTCATTTATTTATTTATTGACAGGATCTTGCTCTGTTTCCCAGGCTGGAGTGCAGTGGCCTGATCAAAGTTCACTGCAGCCTCGAACTTCTGGGCTCAAGCCGTGTTCCTGCTTCAGCCTCCCTAGTACCTGGGACTACAGGTGCATGCCACCATGCCCAGCTAATTTAAAACATTTTATTTTGCAATGATGGGTTCTTGCTATGTTGCCCAGGCTGGTCTCAGACTTCTGGCCTCAAGCAGTCCTCCTGCCTTGGCCTCCCAAAGTGCTGGGATTATAGGCATCAAGCGATTCTCCTGCCTCAGCCTTCCCAGTAGCTGGGACTACAGGCACACGCCACCATGCCCATCTAAGTTTTGTAGTTTTAGTAGAGACAGGGTTTTGCCATGGTGGGCAGGCTGGTCTTGAACTCCTGACCCCAGGTGATCCACCCACCTCAGCCTCCCAAAGTGCTGGGATTACAGGCGTGAACCATGGCACCTGACAATATAGAGTATTCTTGACATCTTGACCTGTGCAGTAAATAAGGTAATTAAAATGAATGACAAATAGTCTAAGCTTGAAAGTTAAAGAGCCTAAGCTTGAAACACCCTGTGACTTAGTTTTGCATTTATTCTGTCTTCTGTGCCCCCCAAGCCTTACTCCAAATTAATGAGGCATTATTTTATTTATTTATTTTTTTGAGACGGAGTCTCGCTCTGTCATCCAGGCTAGAGTGCAGTGGCACGATCTTGGCTCACTGCAACTTCCGCCTCCCAGGTTCAAGCAATTCTTCTGCCTCAACCTCTCGAGTAGCAGGGACTACAGGCACACGCTACCATGCCCAGCTAATTTTTGTATTTGTAATAGAGACGGGGTTTCACCATATTGGCCAGGCTGGTCTCGAACTCCTGAGCTCGTAATCCACCTGCCTCGGCCTCCGAAAGTGCTGGGATTACAGGCATGAGCCACCGCACCCAGCCTAATGAGGCATTATTGCTTAAAAAATACACATCAAGGCCGGGCGCGGTGGCTCAAGCCTGTAATCCCAGCACTTTGGGAGGCCGAGACGGCCGGATCACAAGGTCAGGAGATCGAGACCATCCTGGCTAACACGGTGAAACCCCGTCTCTACTAAAAAATACAAAAAACTAGCCGGGCGAGGTGGCGGGCGCCTGTAGTCCCAGCTACTCGGGAGGCTGAGGCAGGAGAATGGCGTAAACCCGGGAGGCGGAGCTTGCAGTGAGCTGAGATCCGGCCACTGCACTCCAGCCTGGGTGACAGAGCAAGACTCCGTCTCAAAAAAAAAAAAAAAAATACACATCAAGCTGGGTGTGATGATATGCACCTTTAGTCCCAGCTGCTTGGGAGGCTGAGAGGCTGCAGGATTGCTTGAAGCCAGGAGTTCAAGGCTACAGTGCGCTACGATCATGCCTGTGAATGGCCACTTAACTTCAGCCCGAGTAGCATAGCAAGACACTCTATAAAAACAACAGAAAATTGACATCTGAAACCCTGACTACAGGAGCACTATACTGGTTTATGTGAAGTGTGGGGAGAGAGCAGGATTGTGCTTCTTTGTACACGTTTGCTTGTCCCAGGATAGTGTCATAGTGCCTAGGGAGGTGATGTGTGTGTCAGATACAGTGATAGTGAAAAGAAGGGATTGGAATTTTCATACCTGTGTCTGTCTAAATGAGCGTTATCATGTCTGAATTGTCTAAGTGATAAGCTTCATGATTTGAAACAGTTTTCACTTTGAAAAATTGCTTCTGTGGATTAAAAGTTGTCACCACTGAAGTAGGCTGTGGTGGAGTCGATGCTGATCCTCACTTAGGGCAGTGGCCTCCAAGGGGAAGAGGGTGCACAGGATGGCTGGGTTGGGGTGGGAAGAAAAGATTAGGCCTTTGGTTTATATTCACTTTCAGGCTCAGCCTTATTTAGTTTCTCACTTTGAATGTATTATATATATACATCAGTATTAGTTCATTAGTACATGTAGGTCATTAATTTATAAATAAAAGGTTGAACCACAAGAAACTGCTGATAATCGTTTTTGGTCTGTAATAGTGGCAGTTATCATAGTTTAATAGCATATACATGTTGGGGTGTATATGCTTCAAGTTTTACCGTTTGTGTACAGAAAATAAACTTTGGAGACCCCTGGCCCCTCCTCAGCTCCCAACCCCACCCAGATAACTTATTTCTATATCCTGGGTGTGGGGATGGGAAGACTTTAAAATATCTAATTAATTTGAATACATGTGTCTTAGTCTGTTTGAGCTGCTATAACAAAAATATAAACTAAATGGCTTATAAACAACAAACATTTCTTATAGTTGCGGAGACTAGGAAGTCCAAGATCAAGGCACCAGCAACAGCCGGTGTCTGGTGAAGGTGTGCTTTCTGGTTCACAGACGGTGCCTTCTAGCTGTGTCCTCACATGGTGGAAGGAGAACAAGCTCCTTCAGGCCTCTTTTTAAAAACATTTTTGAGACGTGGTCTCACTTTGTTGCCCAGGCTAGGGTCCAGGGGCACAATCACAGCTCACTGCAGACTCAACTTCCCAGGCTCAAGTGACCCTCTCACCTCCACCTCCCAATTAGCTGGGACTACAGGTCTGTGTCACCACACCTGGCTAGTTTTTTTTTTTTTTTTACTGTTTTGTAGGCAGGGTCTTGGTGTGTTGCCCAGGCTGGTTTTGAACTCCTGGGCTCAAGTGACCCTCCTTGCCTTGGCCTCCCAAAGTGCCGAGATTCTAGATGTGAGCCATCAGGCCTGGCCTCAGGGCTCTTTTATTTATTTTTATTTTTTTTAGAGACAGGGTCTCACTTTGTTTCCCAGTCTGGTCTTAAACTCCTGGGCTCAAGTCATCCTTTTGGCTCAGCCTCCCAAAATGCTGGGATTACAGGAGTGAGCCACCACACCTGACTCCTTAGGCCTCTTTTATAAGGACACTAATCCATTTATGAGCATTCTATCCTCATGATTTAAGCACCCCAAAGCCACTTCTCTTAATTCCATCACTTTGGGGGTATTTCAACCTATGAATTTTGGTGGGACATAAACATTCAGACTGTAGCAACATGCAAATAGCATGTGCTCAAATGGCACTGAAGTATATTCAGGGTAAAGGAAGTGTTCCTGTCCCTCAGCTGTCAGTTCCCTTTCCCAGAGGCAACCCCAGAGTTCCATTGTGTCCTTCCCGAGGACCTTTGTACATGTATGAGCAGTATGCACGCATGCATGGGTCTGTTCACAGAAATGGTAGCATACTGTTCTCTCCTTGCTTTTTTCATCTAGCAATCTAGCACAGAAAACGTTCCACATGCATAACTGCCTCATTATTTTTATTGGCTACTTTATATTCCGTTGCGTGTATATACCAAAGTTTACTTAATCAGTCCTCTGTTGATTGCATTAATATTGTTTCCCATCTTTTGCTGTTTCAGACAGTGTCAGAGTGAATAGCCCTAGATGCATCATTTTGCAAGTAAGAGTACCTGTAGGATAAATTTTCAGCAGTGAGGCCAGGCATGCTGGCCCATGCCTGTAATCCCAGCACTTTGGGAGGCCAAGGCAGGAGGATGGTGAGAGGCCATAGTGGGAGGATTGCTTGAGCCCAAGAGTTCAAGACTAGCCTAGGCCACAAAGTAAGACCCTGTTTCTACAAGAAATAAATTAGCCAGGCGCTGTGGTGTGGGAGGATTGCTTAAGCCCTGGAAGTCGAGGCAGCAATCAGCTGCGATCATGCCACTGCACTCCAGTCTGGATGACAGAGTGACTTTGTCTCCAGAAAAAGAAGATTCCTTGAAAAAAACAACAAGCATAAAAAAATAGCTGGGCATGTTGGCTCATGACTGTAAAATCCCAGCACCTTGGGAGGCTGTGGCAGGCGGATTTGCTTTGAGCCCAGGAGTTCAAGACCAGACTGGGTAACATGGTGAAACCCCATCTCTACAGAAATACCAAAAGATCACCCAGGCATAGTGGCACATGCCTGTAGTGCCAGCTACTCGGGAGGCTGAGGTGGGGGAATCACCTGAGCCCGGGAAGTCGAGGCTGCAGTGAGCTGTGATTATGCCACTGCACTCTAACCTGGAAGATGGAGTAAGGCCCTGTCTCAAAAAAAAGAGTGTTTATATTTTTTTCTCCTTTCCTTTTTATTCCTTCAGTTCCTGAGAGTTTTTCTTGGGATATTTGTTACCTGGAACAGTTGGAACTTTCTAGAACTTTATACTTTGTAGAAGGCATGACAGTGACCTCTGGTGTTTCTTTCCAGGACGGAGCTGCAAATGCCATTAAGAATTCCCTGTTATTGCCTTAGCACTTTACTTCCCATGTTATTCTCCTTAAATTATTGTTTTCAGATCCTGCTGGAAGATCTTTGTCTCTAGGCCCTTCATTTCCAGGCCAGGCCTGGTGGGCAGGCCCCTGTTCCATAGGCAGCAGTATCAGGAAGCGCCAGCAGGTGGCAGGTACGGCTCCACAAGCAGCCCGGGAGCAGCCAGAGTTAGAGCCTTTGCACCATTCCTAGTGACTTGACCTCCCAGCAATGTGCCCAACTTAGTGTGGGGTGGGGCGCCTGATCCTTTCCTCCCACCTCGTTTTGCTGGCATTTCTTAAATGGATGAGCAGTTTAGATCACCAGCAGCTACCTTGAGAGGAGCTTAATGAGGCCACACCTCAGGATGACAGCCTGGGGCCTCCTCCCCTTCAGGAACTAGCCAGAAGGATTTACATGCCATGGCCTGGGATGGCTTGAGTTTCCTTAGTTGTAGGGCCCGACTTCCTGCCTCTTTCAGCCAAATCTCCCACACCCTTCCCATGAACTGGGAGGTCCCCAGAACAGGCCCTTGCCACCCTCTACTCCACCCACTCTGCTATGGTCCAAGAAAAAAAAAAGCCAGAGGCTTGAGAAACCTTGGGACAAAAGTGCTAGGGTCCTTGGACTGCCTTCTTTTGGGGAAGTGTCTCTAGGGACCAGCTGGGCCCAGGACTCAGGTGATTGCATCACTTCCTTCCCTGCAGCTCCTAGATATATGCCCCCTAAGTCCCACTTTCTCTGCTGCTCACTCACTCTTGTCTTGGTAGAGTCCTGCCCAGCACCTCCCTCAGGGCTGGGGTCTTTCCCTTTTGTGTACAGAAGACAAATGCTGGCTTTTCCAGGAGGCATAGGGAAGGGAAGGCTGAGAACTTTATTGGGGGAAGAGGAGGGAAGTGGCAGCTGCAGTGAGGAGTACTGGCCCCTTCCCAGACACCACCTGTCCCTCCCGCCCCCCCACAGGAGACTACAACGATGGAGGGTATGAGCAGCACTGCGGGGGAGAAGGGGATTGGAGAGCGGCTCCCCTGGACCTCTAAAGTTCTGCTCCTAGTTTAGGTCCCAGGTCTTTAGGGACTGCTGAGTTTTTACCCCACTCTACAGAAGTGGGATGGGGACTGGGCTGGAACATCCAGAACAGGGATCTTTCATCCCATTGTGGGCTCGTTTGCCTGCTAGGGAGGCTGGAGGTTTTCTGAGGACAGATTGGCCATAGTCACCCTGGCTTCACTCCAAGAGGGGTTAACCCATGTGTGTGAGACAGAACTCACAATAAAACTCAGGGTTCGGCCCCTGCTGGTGAGAGCCCAAGGGCAAGGTGGGGGGCCTGCGGGGGTGTGGGGGAGGGCAGGCAGGAGACTGTCCTCTGTGAGCTCCCTGGGATCATTTCCCAATAGTGCCGGAATTTGCATACTCACTGGTTTCCCCATCAGCTTCTGGCTCCTGGAACCAGGAAAACAAGAGGAGGAAAGAGCAACTGGGGCAGCTCCCCAGAGTTTGATCTCTTCCAGCATGCACAAATCACATTCCATCCCTGTCCCCCTCTCCGAGGGAAGCTGCCTCTGAAGAGGCAGGAAGCTGAGGCTCTGAGAGAGAAGTGGGTTGCCCAGGGCTGCATCGCTAGTGATGGGCGCTTGAATCCAGGGCCCCTCCCTCCCCTCCTTTCACAGGAACTGAGTTATTCTCTCAAATCTAGAAAGAGGCAAGGACCATCGTATCCCTTTTACAGGTGGGGAGACTGAGGCCCTGTGAGCAAATACCACCTACCTAAGCTGCTTGAATGGGCAGTGGAGCAGGAGGTGATGGGGAGAACTTTGGAGTTAGAGCCGAAGTCATGGGAAAGAAACACAAACAGCTGGGGCACTGGGCCTGGTAGCCTCAGAGTCACTCTTCCTGGCAGACTGAGAAAGAGGCCTGCATCTAAGCCTGCCTGGAAAGCACAGGATGCAAGCTCAGACCAGCAGGGCATGGAACTGACCAGTCCTCCCCAGATCCCAGCCCCTCAGGCACATGCCACGTGGGCTCTGCCACCCTTACTGGTGCCTATTAGTGAACCAGCAGGGCCAGACTCGACCTCCAGACATGGCACAGCCAGCCAGGACCTGCTACCCACTGCCCATCCCTCCCCACACACAGCAGAAGCAGCAAATGGCCCAGAGTTCAGCTCTGGTCAAGAAGGAAGTAAGCAAGTATGAACTCCCAAGGCTATGGCCAGCTGGCAGCTGGGATGGGAAGAGGGGTGAGAACACTCCGTTTCTTCCAGGCAGCCTAATGCTCCACTGGTGTGCAGAGACAGGGGGCTTGGCAGGTGGGGTTGCTGGGCATCTGCTGCTGACCAGGTAGGTAGGGTGGTCCTTTCAGCTGCTATGCTGGAGGGATTCCTCTTTCTTTTTGTTTGTTTTTGAGACAGGGTCTCACTTTGTTACCCAGGCTGGAGCATAGTGGTGCAATCATGGCTCACTGTAGTCTCTACCTCCTGAGGTTCAAGTGATCCTCCTACATAGCCCAAGTAGCTGGGACTACAGGTGTATGCCACCATGCCCAGCCAATTTTGTATTTTTTGTAGAGATAGACCTTCCCTGTGTTGGCCAGGATGGTCTCGAACTCCTCAGCTCAAGCAATCCGCCCACCTTGGCTTCCAAGTGTTAGGATTACAGGCGTGAGCCAACATGCCTGGCCTGGAAGGATTCCTTTGTGGATGTTGAAACCTAGGAGAGTTGTGAGGTGTGGGGCTGAGGGTACCTTTACCTCCCCCATCCCTGCAGGGCCCTGGGTTGCTGCAAACTATTGTCCAGACCCACCCCTCCTGTCCCCCCTGGTTTGGGGACCAGAACCAGGACTCAAGGCCCCAGTCTGTCCTTGCTCTGTGGGGCCTTGGGCAAGTCACTCAGCATTGCCAAGTGGCTGATAATGAACTGGACAGTCTGGTATTTTAGCTTCCTGTCCCACAAAACAAACAGAAGCCCAAGTATATTGTAAATAAGATTTCTTTTTGCAGATAAAACTAGACTCCAAGCCCTTTTACACTTTTGCAGCCTAACTGGCCCCTGCAGCCGCCTGCCCACTCATGCGTCCATGGGCACCTCCTAACAAGGCCCAGACCAAGGCCTCGGGAAAGATGCCCCATCCCCAAGGGGCTAAGCATTCCTGGTGAATGTTAGAAATCTTCTTTCCAGAGAAGGGTCAGGGAGCTGGTGTGGAAGGGCTTCGTCCTGGGGTGAAGGAGGTCAGGGTGCACACCTGCTGGCCTTTCCTCACCCAGAGGCCAGCCCAACGCCCTGAGTGTAACAAAGACAATCACCTCTTGAAAGGGCTCGCATTGATTGTACTTTATTGATGTATTACAGGAGGTAAGGACTTTCTGCTTAAAATATTTAAAATTTACATGTGTACACATACACATGTTCCCCACCTGTGGGGAAGGGCGAGATGACTCTGAATAGAGGATGGAGGAGGAGGAGGAGAGTGTAGACAGAGGGCCCTTGACCCTTATAGGGGCAGTGGGATAAGGAAGAGTGGGGCAGAAGGTAGGTTATTAAGAAGCATCTTGCTTACTGACATGAAGCCACGTGCCCAGCGAGAGCACGGATGAGGCCTCATTGGCGTAGAGGAGGCCCTTGGAGGGCGGGCACACAGTGCCCAACTAGCCAGCCAAGGCCAACGTCCTAGGGGTAGAGCGGAAGTGGGGTGGCGTGCACAGGGCACCCAGCCCAGGCCTCTGCTGCCCCCACCTCTCTCCCCACCCTCCGAGAGAAAAGACGGTTTGGGCCTCAGCCATGGACTGACGCCGTTACCGGCAGCGTCTCCTTAAACTACAGAGATACAATGTGTATCAACAGGGTGATCGTTTCTGACCCACTCAGGCAGACAGCTAGAGGTGCTGCATGGGCCAGAACCAATCCTACAGTATCTTTGGTTTGTGGGTTTCCTTCCCAACTTGAATCCTCCCTCTGTCCAGTCTCCGGGGTGGGCCTCAGGGCTGGGAATGGGCTGCTCGATGGCCCAAGGCTCAGCCTGACAGCCCGTGGAGGCTGGGGGTGCTGCCCTTGCCAGCCACGGGCAGCTTACTCACTGGGGTGCTGGGACTTGTAAGAGAGGATCTCGGCAGCCAGCTGCTGGGGGTCCAGGAGCTGTGGGAAGCGCCCCATCACGGCCTCCACCAGGTGCGGGGGAAACACACCACACAGCTTGGTATACACGCTGGCCTGCTCCTTGGCCAGGCTGCCTGCCCTGCCCCACGGGCTCCTGCCAGCCCCTGGGCTCTGCACTGGGGGCTCTTGAAGGACTGGTGTGGGTGGGGGCAGTGGGTATGGTTCAGACCAGTACTCTCGAGGTGGAAAGGCAGGGGGCGGAGGTGGGTAGTCGGCAGGGACACTGAAGTGGCCAGCACCCATGGCCCGGCCAAAGGCAGAGAAGGCCGCAGTGGCTGGGAGCTCAGATCCATAGGGACTGTAGCCCGTGTAAGGGGCTCGGTGTGGGCCTGGCTCACCAGGGCCTCCTCCTCGAACCCCCCACAGTTCTGACATCTGGCTCTCCAGGGAGCCAATGCCGGAGTCCAGGCAATCCTGGGAGACGTACGGGAGTGAGTCCAGAGTCTGCGGGAGCCAGTCCGTGGGCCCAAAGCTGCTGCCACTGCCCCCACTAGGTGGGAGGCTCCTGCCTGATGGGGCATAGGTCTGTGTTAGACCCTCCTGGCGGGGCCCTGGGGATCCCTGGGCCCCCAGCTTCTTCCCATCCAGGCTGCATTGCTCACTTTCGGTTAGCAGAGAACTGGACTGGGATGAAGGTGAAGGCCGCCGGCCACTTTTGTCCTTGCTTGGGGCCCTGGGGGGTGAGAGGAGAGCATTGGCGCGGAGCTCATCTGCCACAGAGCGCTGGGGGCAGCTTGGCCGCTCTGGGTGGAAAAATCGGCACTTGATCCCGTAGGTGCATTTCCTCCCTGCAAGAGGAATCAAGAGGGACTCTAAGCAGAGGCACTTCAGAACCAGGCGTGAGAGCAGGGAAGGGGTGGCACAGGACATGGGGTTGGGTGGTCCAATGGTAGAGGTCCCCAAGAGGAAAACAGGGCACAGGCAGACAGGTGAGAGGAGGGACAGGAGTGAGGAGGGCCAGGGAGGGCAGGCTGGGTTCCGTACCATAGGGACACGGCTGCTTCCTGTGCTCCAAAGTGAGTGGCTTCTTACGCAGGAAGTTGTCCAGGCTGGGCCCGTGCCGGCCCAGTGGGTCATCGGGAGGCATAAACCTGCAGAGGGTGCAAAGAACTCTCTGGAGGTGGGAGCCATGCAGGGACTTCTAATTGCTGAGAAGGGGCCGATGGCAAGCCTTGCTGGGAAGAACAGGAGAGCGACACCTAAAACTGGGGCCTGTCCAGGACCCCCTAAAACTGCTCTCTGGGTGGGATCATACCAAGGGAGGAGAAGGAATCCCCGGTCTAGAGGGCCACAGCCCATGGGCACCTTTAGGGGAACTCTCTCTGAGGTCATCGGGGGGATGGCAGCTCATACCCACTGGCCCATGGCTTCTGCTCGAGAGATGCCATGTTGGTTCGTAGAGAGGCCACCTGGAACCCCAACCACATCCCCTCATAAGTGCTACGGCTCTATCTCCCAAATTAGCCACTCTCTCCACCCCACAGCCTGCCGGTCCTGGTCTGATTTTGCCTATGTGCTGAGCTGTCCGTCTCACTCTCAAAGCTGCCTGGAGCGAAGACCACAACCTCCCATGGCTGCAGGGCCCCGCAGAGCCCAGCCCCCAGCTCCACCCCTGCCAAGGGCATCTCTGGCTTCCCCTGTGGACCCCAAGTCCATCAAGGCCTCTGGGAGGAACATACTTGTCATTGACGAAGGAGTACATGAGCAGCCGCTCCTCGATGAAGCGCTTCCACTCCTGCCGCTCGCCCTGGAGGTCACGGTACGTGTCGTTGGAAACCACGATCCCATCAGATTCGTAGGCCAGCTTCACGATGAATCTGTCGTCATAGCACACCACCCGCTTGCCACCCACGCGCCGCGATGGTGTGAACACCAGGATCTTCTTCTTCTCCAGTTCCCACAGGATGTGCTGGTCTGGGAGGTGACGGGAACACACAGGTCAGGGCCCAGCGGGACCCAGAGCCAGGCCTACAGAGCTCCCTAACCTGCTGGTGGCCATGCACAGGAGCTGTTAACGCCAAGGTCACGGGGGCAAGAACTAGCTCTGCCGAGGCCTCTTCCACACCCCAGCCCCTCCCTTGGCCCAGCACAGTTTGCTGCCTGAAGACCAAGAACATCTGAGCGCAGGCGGCAGGGCCTGCACGGCAAAGGCTCCAAGCACAGAGCTGACCTTGCTCCTTTTCTCCCTCTGGACATCAGGCCTGTTCAAGCCAGATGTGGTCTTGGCTTTGGCTTTCATCCAGCCTGTTCTGAGGGGTCCGTGAATGAGCCCCAGCTTGCTCTGGGGTGGGAGAAGTATTTTGGTTCTGTCCCTTGCATTGCCAGGACAAGGTCGCTAAATCCCATGGTGGGGAAAGGTCAGGCCACTCACCATGCCCCACCTGGGGAGCTGCTGGGACCACAGGGACACAGATGTGAGGAAGTGGAAAGGGCCCCTCTTCCTGGAGCCTGCAGTCCCGGACAGCCTGCTCCTAGATCTCAAGACTTCTAGAGAAACTGATTCAGTTTTTACCTCCAAAAGCTGGGGGCTCTTGCAAGAACAGTGGTAACAGCTAACATATACTGAGCGTCTATCACGTGCCAGGTACTCTTCTCAGCACTTAACCATGTGTTAACTTATACAATCTCATGAGGAAGGCGCTGCTGTCAACATCCTCCGCCGACACTGACCCCATGTTTCAGATGAGGAGCACATGGAGCAGGGCTAACAGAGATCCCTGCCCAGGCCAGGGTGCCAGGAGGGGACAGAGCCAGGATTCCAACTCTGGATGTCTTGACTCAGAGCCCACAGGCTTAACCACTATGTGGCACTGCCCCTCTACCACTGGGGAGGTTGAAAGACTGACCTGCCCACCAGTAGGATGAGGGAGGGGCCCCATATCTGAGGCAGAAGACTAGACAAGATGACCTCCAATGACCACCGTTCAGAGCAGGTTGCTAAGGACAGAAAAAACTGAGAAAAGAAATGCTGGTCCCTGCTTGAGTTCTAGAAGTTAGGCCACTCCCAGAGGGTCTCTCTTGGGGAGAACCAGGGCTGCTGGGGCAGTAAGACCATCCCACCTCCAGAGGCACCACTCACCTGTGATGGGCACATCGGGCCGAGGCTGCTCCTTCCTCCAGGATGGCACAAACACTGTGATGTCTGTGTGGCCCCGCTCCAGAAACCAGTTCACTGCCAGCAGGATGCCCCGGCAGGAGAAGACCTCCTTGTTCCCATGGCTGGGAGGGAGAGGAGGACAGGGTTAGCCCACACTGATGGCCAGCCTGCCACCCCCTAGGCCTGAGCAGCAGGAGGGGGGCTGTCACACCCCACCCCTGCCCTGGCTTTCGTGGTGGTGGTGAGCAGCCCCTTCCTCTTTCCCTAGGGCTCAGGCCCTGGCCCTCTGCAGGTGGGGCCCAAGGCCAAGGACTCCATTCCCAGTGCCAGTTCCCACAACTCCAGGATGGCCAGGCCCCGCTGGGACTTTCCCTGAGGCTCCATCTCCTGAAAGTGAGGAAGCGCCCAGGAAGCTGGCAGCACTGCTCCCCACGGTGGGGGAGGGCCAGGCCACTTGCAACACACCTGGGGGTGGGGGAAAGGTGCCGGGAGACTTCTGGCTCCTGCCCCACCCGGCGAGCTGCCGGGACCACAGGGACAGACGTACACATGCACACTGAGTCACCACCCCTCCTTCGCCTCTTGCAGCGTGGGTGGGGGCGGGGGAAGCACCGGCTGGGCTGACTGAGGAGAAACCAGATTGTTCCGGATTAAAGTTCAGTCCTCACACACACCTCAGGGACTGGGGCCTGAGAAGGGCAAAGGGGAAGGGGCTGGCGACTCCAGCCTTCAGCGTGGGATAGAAAGCGCCAGAGTGGAGCAGGCTCCCCTTTCAGTCTGAAAGCGAAAGGATACTACTTTTCCTCCCAAGATGGCAATTCTCCCAAACGCCTGTTCACCCCAAGGCTGAAAGACCATCAGGAAGACGCTGGGGGACTCTTAGCAAGGACAGCTGAGTGAGGCATGGGCCCTGCCTTGGTCTCAGACCAGGCCGCGCCCCACCCACAGGTGGCTGCACCCAGAAGGACGCCTGGTGGGGTTCCTGGGCTGCTGCAGCTCTCCGTTCCTCTATCTGAAAATGGGCCCAGCAGTCTGCAGTTTCCTTAAGAGGGGTCAGTCAGCAGGACAGCTTTCCTGGTGGCTTCAGGCCAAAGATGGCCCTGCAAAGTAGGGGTTCCAACTGGATTTCCTGGGGGATGGAGGACTGGGGCTTGGGGCTCCCAGGTAACACTAAGTGTCATGGAAGAGCTCCTAGGACCAGCAGCCCCACCTCTCACTGCCCCCTCAGTGAATAGCTTAGACTCTCATATTTGGCAAATAAAATAGAATAAATGTTACGCAAAAGAGGCAAGTCCAGGGCCTACCACATCCTGTGGGTGTCTTTAACGGGAGTGGGGGAGGTAAGGGGTGATAGCTGGAGCCTTAAGAGAAGGTAGGGCAGCTGGGGGCCATGGAGGCTGTTTGGGGACAAGGCTGGGGCACCAGGGTCTGAAGGTCTCTAAATTGTAGGGGAGACAAAGTTCAGCCCAGGGCAGCACTCATCCTCCCCTGATCCCCCCGCCCCATCTGCCAGCCTGCTTATAAGAAAAGTTCCCATTTGCTGAGAGCTGTGAACCAGGCCCTGTTCTAAGCGCCTAACACTGAATCATCAGCAAGCTTGTGAGGAGGGCACTATACCACCATCATCCCCTTCCCTGTTTTTCAGATGAAAACTGTGGTCCAGAGAAGGCAGCTTAGTCACCAGGGTCACACAGCAGTAACGGTGGAACAGCGATGCAGGCCCAGGACCTGTGCCTATCACCACCCTGTACGTTAATGCTCAGGTAGGTATAAAGGCAGACATAGACCCTGATCACAGGGAATGAGCAGGGGTTCGCAGGCACCGAACTCCCACTGGCAGCCAGATATATGGCTTCATTCTTATAGGGCTTGCTACCGTGAAGGAAAGGAAGGCTCTGGGACTCGTCCAAGGTCACCTGGCTAGTGGTAAGAGACAGTCAGAACTGGAACCCAGGTCTGGGCCACTCGGTTGCCTTCCTGTCTCTAACAGAAGACCCAGAATTTGGGAGAACAAAGCTCCCAAAATTGAGTTTGAACAAAGTGTGTTATAAGAGACAGGCGGCGAACGGGAGAAACAATGCTGGGGGCAAACTCCTGCTCTTCCTTCAAAACGCTTGTGAGATGTCACTGCCTCTGAGAAGCCTTCCCTGACCTGCCACAATGGGTCAGGTCCCTGGTCTGTGTCTTCACAATGCCCAGTGCTTCCCCCATCACATCACCCCCTTCCCTGGGCCTTCTGCCCTGCCTCTCAAAACCATGGCAGCTGGGTCACCCCAGGCCTGGCTCCTTCTCTCAGGTATGCAGTGTGTGTATGTATCCACCCACCCGCCTCCCTCCAGGCACGTGATCCTAGGCTGGTATCTTGGAGCCTTGGGAACTAATGGGATGCCAGGGCTCCCAGGGCAATGCACTGCCTCTGGGCATTGAAAATCTTGGCTGGGGACAAGTCGGTTCTCAGCAGCCCTAGCACCTGAATATTCCCTCAGCAGATGGAAAAACTGTGATCAGTGGGTGCTATCAGAGCCCTCTTGGTAGAGCACACGAGGCCTGGACTGCCCCCCTACAGCTAGCTTTAGTCTGTTTCACTGCACTGGAGGAAGTGCTGCTGGCACAGGAAAACCAGACATCCCTGCCCCCACCCCAGTCCTCTTTGCCGGTAAGGTCAGGGTCCCCCAGCCTGGCGAAGCAGACACTGATAGGAAGTGTGTGTAGAAGACTCCAGCTAGACTGCTCCTTCCCCAGGACAGAGGGCAGGGCTGGGCCAGTCTCCCCAGGTGAAAAGATATGCCCGGGCTGGGCCTGGCGAGTGGAGAAAAATTCCCTTAGAAGGAAACAGAGGTGAATTTCCCCATAATTTGCATATGATGGGGCTAGCCCGCCTGCCCCCGGGGGAGGAGGGTGGCCGGGCAGGAACCGAGTAGCAGCTGAGACAGGAAGTTTGAGGCTGGAATTCCCCTCCTGCCACTACCCCAGCTCAGAAACCCCCGAGGTGGGTGCATGGCTCTGCTTCTCAGGAGCAGGCTCCTCTGAGCACCCCCCAACATCACAGCCCCTCCTCCCATGTCCCTCCTCCTTCTGGATACAAACACACACTGCACTCGGCTGCTCCCAGGGCTCAGCCGCTCCTGGCCCACGCCTCCAGAGGAAGGAGTCATACAGATCCAGCCTAGCTCCTAGCCCAGCCACATGAGGCTGGACACTGAGAAGGACCCCCGCTAATCTCGAAGCACAGACTGTAACCTGCTGCCTCTTGGCATAGAAACTGGATTTTCTCAGCCTCCCACCCAGGCTCAGCCCAAGTCAGAGAGAGAAAGACTGGCCTGAAGGTGACAGAAGGAGGGAAGAGGCCTCAGCTGCATGCCTGCTGAGCCGGGCCAGGGCCAGCTGGACAGTGAACTTGTCCCACGGGGGCCACAAATCAGAGAGGGCAGAGGCCGAGGTCATGCCAGCTTTGGGTAGCCCACCTAGGAGCTCCCTCAGGGTAGCCAGGAAAGCAGCCCTTCCCAACCCCGTGTCTGGGGTCTCCCCATCCATGCCAATAGGAACTTTTCCCTGTGAGCCATCCACCCAGCACTGACTCATCGGCCTGCCTGGGAGGGAACTGGGAATAAAGTGGGGCCAGAGGGTGGGGCCTGGATTGACAGGAGAAGTCTGGATTCCCCAAGGTCAGCAGCAGTCCTGGCTTCCCCCTCTGCCCCTACCTCCCCACCCCATTCCTGTGCTTGGGGATGGGGGTGGGAGTCACTGGGGGCTGAGCCCTGGCTCTGGCCCCAGGGAACCTCCAGAGACCAGTCCAGCCCAGGCTGCTTCAGCTGAATCAGTGCGGATCCAAGTCGCAGCTCACCTGAGGCCAGAGTATTAGGCCACCGGCCCACAACCCATGTAAAACTGGACCCAGCCTTGAGGTCACTCTTGGACATAGTCGCTGGACCTGTTTTCGTGGGAGCCCAGGTCTGAGACAAGAAGGCCTCAGAAGCCCAGCCCTTGAAATAACAACAACAACAACTGCTTACTACCACTGCCTACTACCACTACTTTGGGTCCTGAACGCTTGCTCCTCTCCAGGACCCGCAGAACCCCTCCTCACAACACCCACCTGAGGAGATCAGGTTCAGAGGGGTGAGTGAGCTGCTGCCTAAGGGTTGGTCCCCTTTACAGCCCTGCCTCACATTACAGGAGAGGAGCGGAGACACAGTGCTGGCCTCAGGGAGGGACCCACAGCATAAGGCGAGCTCTGTGGACAGAGGGACCTGGGCTGGAACCCTGCCTCTGTCACCAGTAGCGCGACCCTAGGCAAGCCTCATAAAAGGCTTTCCCTCCCTCTAGACCAGTCCCTAAGAAGACAGTCACTCCTTCCAGCCCACCAGAGCTGCGGACAGTCATCCTTCTATGTGTCCTGGCCACAGAAGAGATGCGAACCTCATGTGTCTTGGCCACAGAAGCGACACTTACCTCATGGCTACGTTGCTCCCATCGATGACCACTGGTCTCAGGTCACTGCCCTCCTTGTCCTCCTCTGGGAGTGGAGGTTCCAGGTTGGGAGCCTTAGGGGTGCCCCCACCCCGCGGGACTAGAGGGAGCTGAGGGCAGGGGTCCGGTGAGGCCTGGCGCTCCCGCTCGGTGGCCGTCCCGTGTTTCACCAGCTCGCCCAGCACCGTGTTGGTGTCTGCCTGGACGCCCAGCTTCTGTAGGACGCTGTGGATCTCCGTGGATGAATAGCCCAGCTTCCGGAAGAAGTCCACCTTCATTTGCAGTTCCACGGCCGAGGCCTCCTCAGCTGCCGGCTCGTGGGCTGGCCTGGGGGTGCCCTGACGGCTGTGGCTATGGCTGTCCTCAAATTCCCACAGACTCATGGTGGGGCTGGCTTCCAGGACAGGCTTCTCTCCACAGGGGCCACTCATAGCTCAGACTCCTGGAAGGCACCACGCCACAGCTCCTACTGAACAACCAACAGGATTAGGGACAGGGAATAGCGCTCTCTCCCACCCTCCCATCACCACACCCAGCAGGATGAGGGATGGTTGGCACTACACACTACATCATGTTATTAGTTCAGGTTGTCCTCTCAAAAGCTCTCCCAGCTAGGCATTCCCATTCCCATTCTATAAAGGGAGAAACTGAGGCACAGACATTAAAAACTTGGTCAAGGTCATCCAGCTGTTAGCTGGTGGCTCGAAGATCGGAACTTAGTCTGAACTAAGACTGGAACTGCCCCAGCTGGAAAGACTCGAATCCCCACGCCAACCCAGGGGACCCAGAAGGCGGGACGGGGTTCTCAGACGGAATCCTGGGGTTGGAAGTGCGTTGCGAGGCCCGGGGCTTCCCCACTGGGGCCATCGCTTTCGCCCACCCGTCCAGCACTCAGAGCTCAGGCCCAAGCAGCGCAAGGCCCGTGGCCGGACTCCCGGAGCCCGGGAGGGCAAGTTTCCGGGGTGACCCGCGGGGAGAAAAGTTGCTGGGAAACTCTGGTTGGCTGCCGGGAGCTGGTGACGCCGAGGCTGTCCCGGCCCGAGACCCGAGCCCGCTCGGCCCCCGATCCGGACCCTGGTGCTCTTCTCCGACTCTCTCAACTTGGGCTAAGTTGGAGGGGTACTGAGGCCCGGCGGGCTGGGTAACAGGACCCCGCCCTTCCCCTCCCCTCCCCTCCCCTCCCCTCGGCTCGGCTCGGCTCGGACCCCGCCGGAGCGCTCCCTGCCGCCTCCCCGCCGAGGCCCGCGCCCTCCCCGCCGCGCCTCACCCCGCCGAGCGCCAGCCGCGGCCGGCGGCGTCTCCATGGGGCCGAATCCCAGGGGTAAGGCCGGCGGCTCCTTTATATGGGGCGGCGCGCGGGCAGGTAGGGGTGAAGCGCTGACGCGGAAGCGGGCAAGGGGCGGGCCCGTCCGGAACCGCCCTGGGGGCGGAGCTTCGAGTCCCTTCCTGCTCCGCCCCTCGAGTCGCGGTCCCGCCCCCGCGGCCGCTGCGCGCCGGACGGCGCCAACCAGGGGGTCAGGGTCCTGGGGACACCGCCTCAAGGCCGCGGCGGCGATGAGCTCCGAGCGGGACACTGGCGGCCCGAACGCGCAAGATAAGCACGGACTGAACCAGGTACACGCACCTGCCGGGGGCGCACTGACCGAGGTGCGGACGGCGGTACCAGGAGAAGTAAAGCCGCGAACACTAGGACCTAAGAACTTGACAGGTACACCCTGCCTGATGAAGCTATGGTCAGGTGCGCATCGAGTGAATCAGGTGCAGAGGTTGGTCCACGCACCTTGGAGGCAGGTCCATGGTTATAAAGACAGGTACATCCAGACAGGCCCTTTCCAGATGGAGTCAGGCCCCCTCAAGACACACTGTACTTGAAGCCATCACACAGAGGTGGGCCACCCCCAGGGACAGGTACACTTTTCCTGAAATCTGTACCTTTCTAGGACCGAAAGGCAGGTTCAACCAACAGATGCACAATGACTGAGGCAGAAAACCAGGCAAAAGAGGGCCATTTACCCCAATCACCACATGAGTGTCCACACAAGAATTCTGTCACCCACACCGCAGAACTCACTGACCGCCCCCACTGGAGGGACACCCTTGCTCCGTGAAGATGCTTTTAGTTTCCCAGGTCAGACCTGATTTCTCGCACGAGCACAGCACTTTACTGTATCTACTCGTGGTCTTACAGACAGAGGTCATTATGCTGATGTTACCCTTGAGAAATTCTGCGCTAAACTGCCCCAGCTGGAAAGACTCGAACCGGGATGGAGAGCTCCTATTCTAGTGCTCCTATTATTTGCCGTTTTGTGAACCACGGGTGATTGAGGGCAGAGGGGAGCCTGGCTTCCAGTATGTGTGTGTGTGTGTGTGTGTGTGTGTGAGAGAGAGGGAGAAAACACAGAGCCCACACGCGGGAGGACAGAGCCGCATGCCATCAGTGCTTACCATGTGCCAGTCCTTTCTTACATTCTATCTCATCATAGGCGTGTGTCCTATAAGTGCTAGTGTTATAATAAATACTTGTTTATTATAAAAGACACCATAGACACAACTGTACATGTACAGCTTAAGGGATAATAGTAATAATTTAAAAAGCCATGTATCTATCACTTAACTTAAAAAATAGACCAGTGCCAGTACCTTGAGGCCCTCTGGGTGCCCCCATCACAGCCTTCCCCCGACATCTTGAAGAACTAGTGTCCTGAATTTTAATTATGCTAGTCATTCTCTTGCTTTTCTTGTAGTTTTACCACCTTTGTATGCATCCCTAAATGGGATATTGTATAGTTTTGCTATTTTTTACTTTGTGTAAATGGAATCATTCCATAATTATGTGACTTCCTTTTCATACAGGATTATATTTTCAAAATCCATTTTGATTGCCTGCATACCGGTAATTTATTTTACTACTGAATAGTGTCCCGTTTTATGAATATACCACTGGTTACTTATTCATTCACCTGTTGTTGGATGTTGTTTCTAGGATTTTTTTTTCTATTACAAAGACTGTGCTTTGGATATTCTTGTATGTATCTTAATGAAATTGTACAGCGGAGGAAATGGATGTTCAGAGATTCAGAAAGGTGAAGTCACTAGGGGCTGGTGGAGCTGGAACTCATGTAGCTCTCTCCAAGGCAGTCCATCTCCTCATCTACACCTGCTTGTTCAGGAGGCCACCAAAGACCTCAGGGAGTCAGGCATGTGCGTCTCTAGCTGGGCCCTGAGGCTGTTCCTCTGGGCTTGCCTGCCTCTACCTAGCCGTGTTCCTGCTTTGTTGCCTGGTCATCTTTGAAGACCCAAAAGTGTTCCCTTCTCTGTGTCCCCCAGGCACAGCAGCTCCAGGGGCTTGGCAACCTGAGGAGAGAGGCCCCCTGCCTTGTGAGCCGCGTACAGCTCACATCCCTTGCTGGGCACCTCACATGCTTGCTTTCACTCCAGCTGAGTACAGTGCTGGCCGCACCCCTAATCTCACAAAAACCCCTTTTACAGATGAGAAGAGCTCAGTTATGTTAAGCGTTTATTTGCTATAGTAACTATCTTTACGATAGTAAAAATATTAAGTGATGTGTCCAGGTTAATAACGATAATGACAATACTAATCAATCACGGAGATAATGCCTCCCATTTATAGAGTGCTCACTGGGTGGTAGGCACAGGCCAGTGCCTTGCAGACACTTTTGGGCCTCTGCTCTGCTTCTTCTTTGGTTCAGAGTGTCCTTCCCTCCCTGCTACTCAGCCGCTTGCTGGCCAGTTCCATTCATCATTTGGATGATGTCACCTCCTCTGTGAGGCCAGCCAAGACTCCTTTGATGCTGGTTGTACCCTCCTAAGTGTCCCCACAACACCCTGCCTATGTCCCAATGTGTTAGGTTGTCTTTGCCAGCCTGGGACCTCCTCTGGAGCTGCAACAAGACCAGACTCTGCTCCTGCTCCCAGACCCTCTGCTGCCCAGCCCTGTGCCAGTAGGAGCCAGCAGGACCAGGCGATGAGTCATGCTGCTCCCTGCCCTCCCAGAGACAGCCACAGTCTCACTGTTTTCCGGCTCATGTTCCTTCCCAAGAAGCTGACTGTCTTCTACAGAACCCAGGGCTTCTTCGGGGAACCCCTGCTCCATTTACAGCTGGATTTTGCAAACTTTGGCCCTAATCTCTAGGAACCCTCTGATGTCAAGCCCACACAAACCCCTCCGCCTCTCATACGCCTGTCTTGGCAGCTGGACTGGCTAACTTCCTTCCTGGAGCCTGCCTGGCCTCCCACTATCTATCTGCCTGTGCCCAGGCAGCCTAGGTGGGGTCTGCAAAGCTTGTGGACTGGTCACTGTCTGAGGGTGGTGGGGGGTTGGGAGGTGAGGTTGGAGAGGGAAAGGTCCCAGAAATGACCTTGACTTTCAGTTACTTCACTGGGCAGCTCAGCCTAGGGAGGACCCAGGAACTGGGCTACCTCTGTAGAAAGGCTGGGCCGGCTGCCCTCAAGCCTTAGCAGAGTGGCTGCTGAGGTGATGTTTAAATTCAACAAGGCCTCCTGGAAGCGAAGAAAGGACCAGATCCCTCCCATGTTTGAGACTCCTGGTATATTTCAAAAAGACATGTCACAGCAGGGCTACAAAAATCAATGTGTGTTTTAAATGGTAACTGAACAAATTAACTCTTTTTTTTTTTTTAAATCATGCACTCAAATGCAGTGCAATATATTTGGACTATTGACAAGATAATTGGAGAACTTGTTTTAAAAATACATTATTTCCTTGGAGAGATAGCTGACTTTTTAGGGCTGGGACAGGGGAAAGATGAGCCGGGAGTATGTTGTGGTGCCAGGGAGTTAGGAAGTCCTCAAAATGCGAAAGGATGGGAGTGTGTCAAAGAGATCCAGGAGCCAGAAGAGCTCCCTATGGCCAAAGCTGGAGCAAATGAGCAAGGGAATACATAATAGGATAATACTGAATTATAACCCAAAGTATAAATAAATATTTATACTGATATAAATATATTTTTTTTGTTTTCAGAGCCAGGCTCTTGCTCTGTTGCCCAGGCTTGAGTGCAGTGCCGTGATCGTAGCTCACTATAACCCTGAACTTGTGGGCTTAAACGATCCTCCTGCTTCAGCCTCCTGAGTAGCTAGGACTACAGTTGTGCACCACCAAGCCTGGCAAATTTAAAAAATTTTTTTGTGGAGATGGGGATCTCGCTATGTTGCCCAAGCTGGTCGTGAACTCCTGGGCTGAAACAATCCTCCACCTTGGTCCCCCAAAGTGCTAGGATTACAGGCATGAGCCACCACACCCAGCCCCGATTTAAAGAAATTGTTGAATCAATAACCAACTGAGGGAGAAGAGGTAAATCTTCCTTACAGAAGAATTTCCAATAATGAATGCAGATTCTTTCTCCTCTAGGAGGTGGAGCTTAATTATTCCTTTCCCTTCCCTTTCCTGTACACTGGACTCAGGACTTGCTTCTAAATAATAGAGTAGGGAAAGAGAAGAATAGTAACTATGCAATGGAGAAACCTACAGACACCGCTTTAACCAAGGTCTCAAGGTTAACATCACCAGTGATAAGTCTAGTGGCTATCATGTAGCTAACTCTGCCCCATCCACACCATGACATATGACCAGAAGGATACTTCACCTCTGTGGTATTCTTTCTAAAACCCTATAACCCCGGAGAAAAAGATCAGACAAACCCAAATTAAAGGATGTTCTGCAAAATACCTGACTAGGACTCCTCAAAACTGTCAAGGTTGTAAGAAGCACAGAAATAATTAAAGCATTGTGAAAAAGAAAAAAATCAAAAGCACAGAAAGACAGCAGCAGCCATGGACCAGAGGACAGCGGACATGGTGTCTAGATGCAGGATGCCACTCTAGGTCATGTCGTGGAGCAGAGAGAGCAGGAACAGAGAGGCTAGTGAAATCCAAATAAGGTCTGCAGTTATGTTACTAATGACGGACTAATGTGGGATTTTTGAGTTTTGAGAAATGTACCAGGGTGGTGTAAGATAACATTAGGGGAAACCGAAACTGGAGGTTGGATATTTGGGAACTCTCTGTACTATCTTCGTAACTCTTCTGTAAACCTAAAGTTAATTCCAAAATTCAGAAATTAGGCTGAGGCAGGCGGATCACCTGAGGTCAGGAGACCAGCCTGACCAACATGGTGAAACCCTGTCTCTACTAAAAATACACAAATTAGCTGGGCGTGGTGGTGGACACCTGTAATCCCAACTACTTGGGAGGCTGAGGCAGGAGAATCACTTGAACTGGGGAGGCAGGGATTGAAGTGAGCTGAGATTGCACCACTGCACTCCAACCTGGGCGACAGAGCGAGATTCTGTTTCAAGCAAACAAACAAACAAAACACAAAAACAAAAACCCTGAATTCAGAAGTTTATTTGGTAGCTATATATATATATACACACACACACAGTTACCAAGAGAAATGTACCAGGGTGGTGTAAGATAACATTAGGGGAAACTGAAACTGGAGGATAGGTATTCGGGAACTCTGCACTATCTTCACAACTCTTCTGTAAACCTAAAGTTAATTCCAAAATTCAGAAGATATATATATATTTACCATATATAATATATATTTACCATATATTATATATATTTACCATATACATTATATATATCTACCATATATATTTATGTGTGTATATGTGTGTGTATCTATATAATTTTATGGGCCTTACAGATGGTGTGTTTTGGTGTTTTGGTGATAGGCCAACCATCTCTGTTCAGTTCTCTTGGTCTGCATCCTGTGTCTGAGGACAGTCCTATTTGGAGATAGCATCCGAAGTCTAAACTTGCAGCCTTTTTGTCTATGGAGCCCTGGCCAGCTCCTGTCTCTCCTCTTCTCTCTCAACCAACCCCCATGCTGCTACCCCTCCTCCCTGTATCTGAACCCTCAAGTCAGACTGTTAGAGCTAGGAGGTCTCATAGAGATATAGAGATTGATTAGGCTAAATCTTTTGTTTCTTTTTGTTTTTTTTTTGAGACGGAGTCTCTCACTCTCACCCAAGCTGGAGTGCAGTGGCACGATCTCAGCTCAGTGCAACCTCCACCTCCCGGGTTCAAACAATTCTCGTGCCTCAGCTCCCCACGTAGCTGGGACTACAGGTGTGTGCCACCACACCTGGCTTTTTTATTTTTGTATTTTTTTAGTAGAGACGGGGTTTCACCATGTTGGCCAGGCTGGTCTCAAACTCCTGACCTCAAGTGATCCGCTGGCCTCCACTTTCCAAAGTGCTAGGATTATAAACATGAGCCACCACATCTGGCCTTGAATCTTTTGTTTCATAGATGAGGAGACTGAAAGAGAAAGAGGAAAGGGACTTGCCCCTGGTCACGTCCAAGTTAATTTGGGCAGAGCCGAGAATGGGACTAGTCAGGCTTTCTCTGTCCCGGGATCCCTGGCCCCATTTGCCACAGAGATGTGGGTCAGACCCACACACGTGCTCTGAAGTATTGGTGACTCACCTGGGGACCTGATTAGGGCAATGTTAAATTCAAAGGAAGGGCTGAATGCCAAGTATTAGTTGGGAAGAATGGTTTGGAGTGGAAATTTCTGCTTTGATCTCACTGTGCATGCCTTAACAGGTGAATCCCACCGGTTTTGAAGATCCAGGAAAAGGCATGGCCTGAAAATGGATAAAAGATTGAGTGTCTCTGCCCCCTACTCTTACCCCCAGAGCTATTGCAATAAAGGGGCCAGAGAGGATTCTGCAAAGCCCTGAGCATGTGAAGGGGGTTGGGTCCCCAGTTTTGGGGTTGAACACTTCCTAATGTGCACTGGGGACACCACTCTGGTGATAGACTCAAAGCTGCTGGAGAACCCACATAGCCTTTCCTGAAGCCTAGAGAGTAGGGGATGGGGCTGAAGTGGCCCTGCCGCTGAGGCTGCTATGTGGACATTCCCGTCTTCTGGCCTAGGAGGGGGAAGTGCCTCCCTTTCTGTGTTTCCATAATGAACTGGGATGGTCTGTGCCACCATTGTCTCCCCATCTGACTGTGGCTTCTTGAGGACGGCCCCGAGTCTCACTGTCCACTGCATTCCCAGCACAGGACCTGGCACGGATGTTGGTAAATGTTTGCTGAGTCAATGCATGCCTGAGCTGAAGTGGTTCCAGTTATGTTTTGCTGTGTACATGTCTGTTGTACCCTCTTTGCCATGTCCAGCTTGTGGACCTCCCCTTGCATTTGAAAAAAGCAGTCACAGGGAAGTTGGCTGGAAGGGAGCTCAAGGCTCACCTGGGGTCTCCAGCTGAGCCGTCTGTGAAGGTTCAGATGGGAGTGGAGAACTAGAAGCTGAACATAGATGAACTTGCAACCAGGGCAGATCTAACCAGTCAGGAGCTTGCAGTGGCTGGACTGACGTCAGCTCATGTGGTCAGTGTGGCCACCCACAGATGGAGTGGTCATAGTGAGCACCTCACAAGATATGGGGATCACTAATGCGCCGTTCACATGGTGGTCATCTGTTCTGATGGCAGTTAGAGATACAACTGGCCAGTAAACATGTTGTAGGAGACTTGCTGGTGCTGGTTGTCTCTCCTGCCCCCTTTGCTGGATTCCCTATTCCTAACGGTACTGGAAATTTCTCAGCCGTGTAATCTGGTCAGAAAGGACCCTATTCCAGGGGTGGGGCCTAACTGCCTGAAGCAAATCAGAATATTTCTTTTTCTTTTCTTTTTTTTTTTTTTTGAGTTGGAGTCTCACTTTGTCGCCCAGGCTGGAGTGCAGTGGTGCGATCTCGGCTCACTGCAACCTCCGCCTCCCAGGTTTAAGCAATTCTCCTGCCTTAGCCTCCTGAGTAGCTGGGATTACAGGCTCCTGCCACCATGCCCGGCTAGTTTTTGTATTTTTAGTAGAGATGGGGTTTCACCATATTGGGCAGGCTGGTCTCCTGGCCAGGCTGGTCTCAAACTCTTGATCTCGTGATCCGCCTGCCTGAGACTCCCAAAGTGCTGGGATTACAGGCGTGAGCCACTGTGCCTGGCCTGCAAATCAGAATGTTTCTTAGTTTTTTTTTTTTTAAATGAGATGGGATCTCACTCTGTCACCCAGGCTGGAGGGCAGTAGCATGATCTCAGCTCGCTGCAGCCTCCGCCTCCCAGGCTCAAGTGATCCTCCCACCTCAGCCTCCTGAGTAGCTGGGATCACAGGTGCATACCACCACAGCCGGCCATTTTTTGTATTTTTAGTAGAGATGGGGTTTCCCCATGTTGCGCAGGCTAGTCTTGAACTCCTGAGCTCAGGCAATCCACCTGTCTTGGCCTCTCAAAGTGCCTGGGATTACAGGCGTAAGCCACTGCACCCAGCCCAATCAGAATATTTCATCCTTTAGGCTACAGTAATTGGTCAGAAAAACGTATAGGTCCCAAATCAGGCCAACCAGAGTGAATAAGTCTCGATTCTGAGTGTTTTCTTTGAGCTAACTGGGAATCCAACTATTTCTTGCTAATTACAAATGAGAAAAGCAAGTATTGCCAGGAGCTTCTCGCAGCCACCTTGTGACACATCATAGAAGATAGAGCCAAGAGACTGAAAGAAAATAGGTAACAGCTGCTAGATCAAACCTTACCTAAAGCTACCCCTGGTTCTAGGCTTGTTGGTTATCTAAGCCCACAAGTTCTGTCACACCAAAGATATCCCTTTTAATGGTAATAATAATTACTTAATTACTAAGTATATAATAATTACCTAAATACAGCTTAGGAGATAAAATCTTAGAAAATATGAGATCTGTTTGGCAATAATAAAACACTCATAGTGAAAAGGTCAGCAGAATGCTGAATCAGCTCAAGCTCAGCTACCTGACACATGACAAATATAAGACCTAGAGAGGCCGTGAGACTTGTTCAAGGTTTTACAGCTGCTTAGTAGGGCCTCCTGACCCACAGTCCACTAATTTTTTTTTTTTTTTTTTTTTGAGATGGAGTCTAGCTCTGTCGCCAGGGCTGGAGTGCAGTGGCCAGATCTCAGCTCACTGCAAGCTCCGCCCCCCGGGTTTATGCCATTCTCCGGCCTCAGCCTCCCGAGTAGCTGGGACTACAGGCATCCGCCACCTCGCCCGGCTCGTTTTTTATATTTTTTAGTAGAGACGGGGTTTCACCGTGTTAGCCAGGATGGTCTCGATCTCCTGACCTCGTGATCCGCCCATCTCGGCCTCCCAAAGTGCTGGGATTACAGGCTTGAGCCACCGCGCTCGGCCTACTAATTCTTAATTGTTTTTCTTTTATTTCTTTTTTTGAGACAGGGTATCACTCTGTTGCCCAGCTGTAGTGCAGTGGCGTGATCTTGGCTCACTGCAACGTCCACCTCCCAGGTTCAAGCAATTCTCTTGTCTCAGCCTCCTGAGTAGCTGGGATTACAAGTGTGTGCCACCATGCCTAGCTAAATTTTATGTTTTTTTTGTAGAGATGGAGTTTCACTATGTTGTCCAGGCTGGTCTCGAACTCCTAGACTCAAGTTAGCACCCGCCTTGGCCTCCCAGAGTGCTGGGATTACAGGCGTGAGCCACCACCATGCCTGGTCTAATTCTTAATGTTTAATGATAATTGGAGTGCTTGAATTTCTTTGCATTCCCAGTGAAATCATCACTACGTGTTTTCTCTCTTGTCTTGCCTATCTTTCCAAGAGGCAGAGAAGGAATGTTAATGTTTCTCTTGATTTTGTAAATAGGGAGGTAGAAACCCAGAAAGGCTTAAAGATTTGCCAAAGATTACAGCAGGGTAGCGGTGAAACTGGTCCTAGGAGCCACATGTGCTGAATGCCATTTAGGGTTCAGCCCCTCTATCCCACCCCTTATGCCAGCCACCTCTGCTTCCATGAGAGTAGGAGTAAAGATTAGGGGTAGTGTGGGGACCTTTCTTGGCCTTGCTTCTTAGTGGCCGAGTGATTAAAGAGGACATTGCCTTGTACAGGCCAAAGAAGTGATTATGGGCCTTGAGAGACAGGTTCTTCCCCCCAACCTTAGGAAAACCAAGGTTATAATATTTCTGTTGCCAGAGCCTCCAAAAGGGAGGCCAACCGAGAGAGATGGGAGGCTGTATGCATGGGATTCTGGTCTCACAATCCCTGTGACCCCAGCTCTGACACCTACCCTCTCCTGCCCCCAAAGCCTTCTATGGCTCCCCAACCTTTTCAGCAGCCACAGGGCTGATGTGTTTGGCTGCACAGGTGTTGCACTGAACAATTTTGGATTCTGATCTGTATGGCGCCTCTGGATTGTGCAGTTCACAGCTTGCACAACTGTACATGGCAGGCCTCGGTTGCCTTTCTCGGTGTTTGGACATTCAGATCATTTTCACAGCAATCAATGACCTTACAAACCCTTTTAAAAAATAAATTCATTTCATCATTTTTACAAGATATAGAAGATACGTTGAGAAAATTTATTTTGTTTTAGATCAGTCTGATCCCAAGGATTGTATTAGAAAGTGTATATGTAAAAGATGCATTATTTTTAAAGGCTACTTTTGACCATTTTCTACTTAATAAAGTGATGCCTACTGTTTAATAGAATTTATATCTGTCAGGGGAGTTTTAGGGAAAAAAGAATTTAATTTTATGAGGAAAAGCAAGGTTTACAGACAAATTAATTAAAAATAATTTGTCAGGCTTGATTTGGGAACTGAATGTATACTGAAATTATTATTGTAGATTGAAATTTAAATACATGCTATGAATTACAAAAATAAATATACTTTCAGGCCGGGTGTGGTGGCTCACACCTGTAATCCCAGCACTTTGGGAGCCTGAGGCAAGTGGATCACTTGAGGTCACGAGTTTGAGACCAGGCTGGCCAACATGGTAAAACCCCGTCTCTACTAAAAATGCAAAAATTAGCTGGGTGTGGTGGCTCACGCCTGTAATCCCAGCTACTCAGGAGGCTGGGGAAAATCACTTGAACCCGGGAGGCGGAGGTTGCAGTGAGCTGAGATTGCACCACTGCACTCCAACCTGGGTAACAGAGCGAGACTCTGTCTCAGAAAACAAACAAACAAAAACAAAAATAAATATACTTTCAATACATAGGGGTTTAGAACATTTGCATCTTATACTTCATTTTGTGATTTATTTAGTTATTTTAAAACAAACTTTGTGCTTGGTTCCTAAATGAAGAGATAAGAGAGAGGATATCAGTCCTCAAACAACCCATTTCAACTTGAATAACTGTTATTTCCAAAAAATGAAAAGCTAAAATGACCACATTTTCTCTTAAAATGTTCATTTTTGAAGGTCTAGATTTTTTTTTTTTTTTTGGTCAGGCGCGGTGGCTCATGCCTGTAATCCCAGCACTTTGGGAGGCTGAGGTGGGTGGATCCCCTGAGGTCAGCAGTTCAAGACCAGCTTGACCAACATGGAGAAACCCCATCTCTACTAAAAATGCAAAATTAGGCGGGTGTGGTGGCACACACCTGTAATCCCAGCTACTCGGGAGGCTGAGGCAGGAGAATTGCTTGAACCTGGGAGGCAGAGGTTGCAGTGAGCCGAGATCACGCCACTGCACTCCAGCCTGGGCAACAAGAGGGAAACTCCATCTCAGAAAAAAAGAAAGAAAAAAAAAAAGTTTTGATCCATTAGCAATGTAGAGGTTCAAAAAGTGCAGGGATGTTTATGGTAGAAACAGAATCCCTTTTCCCTGGTCTTTAAAGTGGCTCTGCTATNAGCAGTTCAAGACCAGCTTGACCAACATGGAGAAACCCCATCTCTACTAAAATGCAAAATTAGGCGGGTGTGGTGGCACACACCTGTAATCCCAGCTACTCGGGAGGCTGAGGCAGGAGAATTGCTTGAACCTGGGAGGCAGAGGTTGCAGTGAGCCGAGATCACGCCACTGCACTCCAGCCTGGGCAACAAGAGGGAAACTCCATCTCAGAAAAAAAGAAAGAAAAAAAAAAAGTTTTGATCCATTAGCAATGTAGAGGTTCAAAAAGTGCAGGGATGTTTATGGTAGAAACAGAATCCCTTTTCCCTGGTCTTTAAAGTGGCTCTGCTATCTAGGAACATGCAAAGTTAGCAGTTTCTTATGTCTCTTCTCAGATGGAATTTCTGCGTCCGGGAGCAAATGTTTGCACATATATATTCGGCTTTGTTTCTTTCTTTTTCTTATTTCTGAGGATATCTTGCTCCAGATTTTTTTCTCTCTTTTCCTTTTTTGTTCTTATTTCTGAGGCATTGCTCTTTATTTTTATATAAACGAAGCTCTTTCTATAACCAGCTGCACCTTGCTTTTCTCACTTAAAAATAAACCTTTGAAGTAATTCCAATCAGTACATGTTAAGCTGCCTCGTTATGTTAACAGCTGACAAATATTCCATCGGAAGAATGTACCATAATCTATTTAGGCAGCTTTTGACTGATTAAACATTTTGTTTTATTCCACTCTTTGTGTGTGTGTGTGTGTGTGTATGTGTGTGTAGGGTCTTCTGTCACCCAGGCTGGAGTGCAGTGGTGTGATCTTGGCTCACTGCAGCCTAACCTCCCAGGCTGAAGCCATTCTCCCACCTCAGCCTCCTGAGTAGCTGGGACTACAGGCATGCACCACCATGCCCAGCTAATTTTTTTTTTTTAGATAGAGTCTTGCTCAGTTGCCCAGGCCAGAGTGCTGTGGCACGATCTCTGCTCACTGCAACCTCCACCTCCCTAGTTGAAGTGATTCTCCTGCCTCAGCCTCCTGAGTAGCTGGGATTACAGATGCCCACCATCACACCCTACTAGTTTTTGTATTTTTAGTAAAGACAGGATTTCACCATATTGGCCAGGCTGGTCTTGAACTCCTGACCTCAAGTGATCCACCTGCCTCAGCCTTCCAAAGTGTTAGGATTACAGGCATGAGCCACCGGTCCCGGCCCTGGCTAATTTTTGTATTTTTTGTTGAGACAGGGTTTCGTCATGGTGCCCAGGCCAGTCTCCAGTTTTTGGGCTCCAGTGATCCTCCTGCCTTGGCCTCCCAAACTGCTAGGATTACAGGTGTGAGCCACCACACCCAGCCTCTCGTTACTGTTAACAGCTGAAAAATATTCCACTAGAAGGATGTACCATAATTTAGGCAGTTTTTGACTGATAAACATTTAGTTTTTTTCCAGTCTTTACTATCACAAACAATACTGCAACGTCTGCCTCCGTCTGTGTATCACTTTGCAACTGTGCAAACATGTAGCAGGGTAAATTCCTCTTACTGAGTTAAACAGTTTGTTGATTTGGTAGGGCTGCCATCACAAAGTACAAACTGGGCAGCTTAAGCAACAGAAATCTATTGTCTCAGTTCTGGAAGCTGGGATCCCAAGGTCAAGATGTCAGCAGAATTGGTTCCTTCCGAGGGCTGTAAGGAAGAACCTGTTCCATGCCTTTCCCACGGCTTCTGGTGGTTTGCTGGCAATAGTTGGCATATTTTGACTTGTAGAAACATTACCCCAATGTCTACCTTGATGTTCACATGGTGGTTTTCCTGTGTATTTTTCTATGTCCAAATTTCCTGTTCTCATAAGGACTCGTCATATTGTATGACCTCATCTGAGTGAATTACATCTGCAATGACCCTATTTCTAAATAAGGTCACATTCTGAGGTACTGGGGCTTAGGACCTGAACATATGCATTTTTGGGGATGCAATTCAGCCTATAACAAAGGGTATATAACTATTTACTTTTAGAAAAATATTGCTAAATACCCTCTTCATAGAAATTGTACCATTGGCTGGGTGCAGTGGCTTATGCCTACAATCCTAGCACTTCGGGTGGCTGAGGTGCGCAGCTTGCTTGAGTCCATGAGTTCAAGATTAGCCTAGGCAACATGGTGAAATCCTGTCTCTACGAAAAAAGAAAAAAAAAAAAAAAAACAAAGAAAAAAAAAAACAAAAAAACAAAGCTGGGCATGGTGATGCACATCTGTAGTCCCAGTGACTTGGGAGGCTGAGGTGGAAGGATCGATTGAGCCCAGGAGGCTGAGGCTGTAGTGAGCCATGATCACACCACTGCACTTCAGGCTGTGACAGAGTGAGACCAAGAAGAAAGAAATTGTACCGTTACCTTCCCAACAGCCTTGCCAACACAGTGGGCCATCACACATTTTGATTTTTGCCAGGCTGGTAGGTGGAAAATGGTGTCTCATTGTATGCCAATGTGCATTCCATTTCTAAGTGTGGATGAGAGTTCTCTTATATATTTAAGACCAATTTGCATTGTTTTTGCATCCAGTTGTTTATATCATTTTCTTTTGTTTTCTTTTTTTTTTTTTTTGAGACGTAGTCTCGCTCTTTCGCCTGGTCTGAAGTGCAGCGGCATGATCTTGGCTCACTGCAACCTCCGCCTCCTGGGTTCAAGCGATTCTCCTGCCTCAGCCTCCCAAGTAGCTGGGATTACAGGTGCCAACAAACACTCCCAGCTAATTTTTTTGTATTTTTAGTAGAGACAGGGTTTCACTATGTTGGGCAGGCTGGTCTCAAACGCCTGACCTTGTGATCCGCCTCCCTCGGCCTCCCAGAGTGCTGGGATTACAGGCGTGAGCCACTGCGCCTGGCCTCATTTGCTTATTTTTCCATTGAATTACTGGTCTTTTATCCTTATTGATTTGTAGAAGCTCTTTAAATGTAAAAGAAATTAGCTGTCTGTGATATGTTTCAGATATTTCTTTTCCTGTCAATTGTTATTTGACTTTGTATATGAATTTCGTTTTTCTTTTTCCTTTCTTTTTTTTTTTTTTTTGGAAACAGGTCTTGCTCTGTTGTCTGTTGGCCAGGCTGGAGTGCAGTGGTGTGGTCCCAGCTCACTGCAGCCTTGACCTCCTGGGCTCAAGCGATCCTCCCACCTCAGCCTCCCAAGTAGCTGGGACTATAGGCACACACTATAGTCCCAGCTAATATATAGACCCAGCTAATTTTTGTATTTTTTTTGTAGAGATGGGGTTTCATCATGTTGTCCAGGCTGGTTTCAAATTCCTAGGCTCAAGCAATCTCCCCACTTTGGCCTCTCAAAGTGCTGGGATTACAGATGTAAACCACCATTCTCACTTTTTTTTTTTTTAACCAGGAAAAAATGTTCAATTATTTTGTATACAAACATCATTTGCTTTTATGGTTTTGGGGTTTTCTGTGATATTTAAGAAGGTCTTGTCTTGCCGGGTGTGGTGGCTCACACCTGTAATCCCAACACTTTGGGAGGCCAAGGCTGGGGGGATCACCTGAGGTCAGAAATTCAAGACCAGCCTGACCAACATGGAGAAACCCCGTCTCTACTGAAAATACAAAATTAGCCAGGTGTGGTGGCGCATGCCTGTAATCCCAGCTACTCAGGAGGCTGAGGCAGGAGAATCACTTGAACCTGGGAGGCGGAGGTTGCCGTGAGTCAAGATTATGCCATTGCACTTTAGCCTGGGCAACAAGCGTGAAACTCCATCTCAAAACAAACAAATAGACAGACAAAACAGAAGGTCTTCTCTATGGTTATGATACAAATTCTCCTATTTTGTTAAACACACTTACGGTTTCATTTTTATGTATAATTTTTTGACCCATTGAAATTTATTTTGGCATAAGGTAAAAGGTAGGAACCCAATTTAGTTATCCTGGTGGATACTTGGTGGTCCCAATGGCATTTATCAACCAATATGTGAGAACTGTAGTTAGATATAAATAGTGTATAGATACGGGGAAGTTGCAGAAATATTTTCATTACAAATTTCCTAATAACTTGTATTGAAGCATCAGTGTGGTTTTAGAAGTTTTGTCTTTGACAAGTGATCTACTACGAGTATAGACTATACATTTGTTATTATAATAAAAGTAGTTTAGGCGATGTGTGGTGGCTCACGCCTGTATTCCCAGCAACTTGGGAGGCCGAGGCAGGCAGATTACTTGAGGCCAGGAGTTTGAGACCAGCCTGGCCAACATGGTGAAACCCCATCTCTACTAAAAATACAAAAATTAGATGGGTGCAGTGGTGCATGCCTGCCTGTCCCAGCTACTTTGGGAGGTTGTGGCCTAAGGACTGCTTGTGCCTGGAAGGCAGAGGTTGTGGTGAGCTGAGATCTGACCACTGCACCCCAGCCTGGGTGACAGAGTGAGACTGTCTTAAAAAAAAAAAAGAAAAAGACCTGAATTCCGTGGGAAAACTCTGAAAACTTTGGGTTTCATCTAAGGCAAGCTTGTCCAACCCACGGCGCATGGGCCACATGTGGCCCAGGACAGCTTTGAATGCAGCGCAACACAAATTTGTAAATTTTCTTAAAACATTATGAGATTTGTGCGTGCGTGTGTGTGTATGTGTGTGTGTTTAGCTCTTCAGCTATCATTAGTGTTAGTGTATTTTATGTGTGGCCCAAGACAATCCAGTTCTCCCATTGTGGCCCAAAGAAGCCAAAAGATTGGACACCCCAGATCTAAGGGGTTGAGAGCTTCAGTCCTAACCATGCTACCTCCCGGCGCTGCCGCCTTGAGTAACTTGCTTTACCTGTGTCGCATTTCCCTTCGGTTATAAAATGGGGGTAATAACAGGGGAAGCTTTTGTAGGGCCTGAAGCTTCTGCAATTTGGAGGGCTCTCTTACAAATTCTAAAAGGGAAACACTTCCCCTGCAGGATCTGGGAAGGGCCCCTGCAAGGGAGAGGCCCTGAAGGTTTTAATGTCCTCAGCATCACTGAAAACCCACCTCTGATCATGGTATTTACTTCACAGGGCCCTGGGGAGTACGGGATGTGTCTTAAATATCTGGCATCTGGTGGGAATGTGGTGAGTTCATTCCCAGACTACAAACTCAGGTGTACAGGGAACATCACTCCCCCAACCCCATGCTTCCTTTTTTTTTTTTTTTTGACAGAGTCTTGCTTTGTCACCCAGACTGGAGCGTAGTGGCACAATCTTGGCTCACTGCCATCTCCACTTCCCGGGTTTATGTGATTCTCCTGCCACAGCCTCCCAAGTAGCTGGGATTACAGGCACCCGCCACCACACCCAGCTGATTTTTTGTATTTTTAGTAGAGACAGGGTTTCACCATGTTGGCCAGGCTGGTCTCGAACTCCTGAGCTCAAGTGATCCGCCTGCCTTGGCATCCCAAAGTCCTGGGATTGCAGGCATGAGCCACTGTGCCCAACCCCATGCTTCCTTTAAATTAGGAACATCACTTCCTTTACATGCCATAACCTACCTGAAGTTCTGACACCAAACCCCTACTTTCACTGAGCTGGCAAACACGCTCCCTTGTGTCACTCTTGAAGTTTTAAGTCCACCTTTCTCTGAAGTAGAGTCAAGGCCTGGGAGTGAGGGGAAGGATTTGTTGTCCCTTGGTTGTCTGTTCACCCCAGTCATGGCTGAAGCATCTAATGTCCCTTTCTGAAGGTGGCCTCAAATCTTCAGCCCTCCACTGCTTCTGAGCTGTGCATGGGACTTGGGGATCTTTGAGGGGTGCCCAAGGAGTGCCACGTAGCACTCCTGCTTGTGAGGACAGCTCTGTTGGTGGGTCTACTGGCTCTAACTCTAGGTCACACCAAAGATCCTCCCCTGAGAATAAACCATGGTGGCTAATCCTGCAAAACCTGTTTTCCTCATCTGCAGAATGGGGAAGATGCTAACAATACCTCCCTCATCAAATCGGTGTGAAGAATTCAATGTCTTGGTGTTTGTAAAGGGCTTAGGATAGTGTCTGACCTATAGTCCATGGGCTGTCTTGATGCAGGTCATCATCTCACCCTTATTCATTATTGGATGGAGAAACCAGGGTGCCAGAGACACTGGCTGGCTGGGGCAAGATCACCACTCATGCCTATCAACAGCTGGGTTAAAGGTGCCGAAGATATGCTTATTCGATTTGCAGGTGACCCAAAACTAGATGCAGTGGCTGGTATTTTAAATGACCAAACAAGGGCCCAAAAGCCCCTAAAGCAGATGAGATGATGGACTAACCCCTCTAGGGATGGATGTAAAATTGAAAGGTTTTGCATGAAAGAGATTTTGGCTGAAGGTTCATTGTACATTGAGATAGTTGCCCCAAATGATTGTGATCTCAGGCTGAGTCTATAGAGGTATAGGTTGACGATGAGGGAGATAATAGCTGGAGGGTTGTGCTCAACTCTGGTTGTCATACATTTGAGGAGACAGGAAGAGACCAGAGTCCAGTTTGTGGAGGGTAAAGGATAGTGAGGAACTAGGGATACTGATCTTGCAGAAGAGAAGACTCAAAGGGGCAGAGGCAGGAACAGTGGTATAACCCTGCCTGGCTCCAAGGGCAGAACTGGCACCCATGGAGATAACAGGGGAATGAGAACCAGCTCTGTGGCTGTCAGAACTGTCCCACAGTGAATCAGAGTGCCTTCAGAGGTAGTGAGCTCCCCATCACCAATTGTATGCAAGCAGAGTGAGGAAAGGATTCCTGTTTCCAGCTCTCAGATGGTTTTATCAACAACAAAAAAACTAGACCTTACTGATAAAAATTTCTGTTGGCTATATATATACACATATAGTCAACAAATATGGAATCCATGTGTTCCCTATTTTAAGGTTTATTTTATTTTATTTTTGAGACAGGGTCTCACTCTGTCACCCAGGCTAAAGTGTAGTGCAGGATCTTGGCTCACAGTTTAAGCCATTCTCCCACCTCAGCCTCCTGAGTAGCTGGGACTACAGGCGCCTGCCAATAGATACCTGGCTAATTTTTGTATTTTTTGTAGAGACGAGGTTTCGCCATGTTGCCCAGGCTGGTCTCAAGCTCTTGGGCTCAAGCAATCCACCTGCCTCGGCCTCCCAAAGTACTGGGATTACAGGTGTGAGTCACCACACCCAGCATACTTTAAGAAAATTAATATTATAGAAATTGGAACTAATTTACAATTAATGCGTAGGTTTACTGTATCCTTCCTTCCTGAAAAGTTGTTATTTGAATCAAAATGAAGTATATGATTGAGCAGGTTTTTTGGACAATCTGTTTTCATCTTTCAATCTATTTTCACTTTTGTGATTAGAATGTATGTCTTGAATTTAAAAACAAATTATCTAAATAAACAACAAATATTTAAAAAATCCAGCCTTCTTAGTGAAGGCCACACTTAATCTATTGAATACATCTTCCGCTGACATTTCTCCTTGTCGCTGCTGCCCTGGCCTCTGAAATAGAATGCAGACCGGCTATTAAACCAGTTTTTAGCAAATTTGTAGCAGCAGGTTCTTGGCTGGGGGAAGAAAATTCCACTTATCAAGAGATGTTATTCCTTCAAAGGATGAGAACCTACTTCTTCATAAAGAGAATTTGGAGGGAGCTTTTTGTTCTGCGGGGACAACATCTGGATTTGAATACATCCATGCTCAAAAGGAGATTTCTCATAATGGACCCAACTGAAAGCACTCAGAGTACAAGGACCAGTGAGCTTTCAAAAGGAGACACTTCAGGAGACTTGCCAGGGGCCCTCGTATCCCCGGCAGCGCGAGTTTTGGAGGTCAGTGGAGGGCTCTCGCGTCATGCATGTAACTTTCATACTCAAATACTTATTTTCATCCTCTACTCCTCACCCCCACTGCAGAAACTTGGGGCTTGAATTCATTTAAAAACATTTGTGGTTTCAGAAATCTCCTTTTATTATAAAGCTGCCAAGATCTTAGAATGAAAGGCATTTTTAGAGATGAGAAAGAAGGAAGCCAGGTGAAGGCAGGCCTGGCTCTCAGCCGTGGGTCTGTAAAGGTGACATGTGGGACATGGCCACCTGCAGACCCTGCAGGCAGCTGGGCGGAGGCACCGACAGGGCCCTGGGTTTGAATCCCTGCTCTGCCAGTCATTTCCACGGTGATCTTGGGGGAAGTTTTGTAACCTCTGGGCCCCGCGACGCCCCTTCCTGGAGCCTGGAGCTGGAACGAAGCCCCTTGGAGCCCTGACATCAGAGGTGACGCTACTCTTCGCAGGCAATGACTTGGCAGAATGTGATGCCACTCCCTAACCCGCGTCCAGGCTGACAGGGTGTGTGCCGCCTCCCACCAGGTGGTCTGGCTGCTTTGATGGATCTCCTAACATCCCTGCACCCCAGAGCCCTCAGTGCTGGCCAGACCTTCACTCACTCCTCGGTTGCAACCTGTTCTCATGTAGCGGGTCCCACAGGCTGGCCTATGGCGCCCCCTGCTGGTGACTGCAGGGAGAAGGGTGCCCTAAGTCAAAGGAAGTCCTTCCTGGGGTCTAATCTGTACCTTTTGCCTGATGAGGCAGCTGAGGTGGTTGGCTTTCTCCTCCACCCCAGAAAATAAAGTCATATGGAGTCCAAGCAGTTATTTTTCTCTGCTAGGCCGGGCCATCATAAGCCCCAAACGGAGGGGTCCCCTGGAATGAGCCCTATGCGGGCTTTCTATTCAGGGAGTAGGGCTGTGGTGAGGATGGAGTGCATGTGTGGGGGCTCTCACCTGGGTGTGGGAAGATCAGAGGGACCCCAGAGGTTAGCGTTTGCAGATGAAAAAATGAAGGTAGGGGCCGGGCGCTGTGGCTCACGCCTGTAATCCCAGCACTTTGGGAGGCTGAGGCAGGTGGATCATGAGGTCAGGAGATTGAGACCATCCTGGCTAACATGGTGAAACCCCTTCTCTACTAAAATACAAAAAAAAAAAAAAAAAAAAAAAAAAAAAAAAAAAAATAGCCGGGTGTGGTGGCGGGAGCCTGTAGTCCCAGCTAATCAGGAGGCTGAGGCAGGAGAATGGCGTGAACCCGGGAGGCAGAGCGTGCAGTGAGCCGAGATCGCGCCACTGCTCTCCAGCCTGGGCCACTGAGCAAGACTCTGTCCCCCAAAAAAATTAAGGTAGGAAGCTTCAGCCTGAAGGTAAAGTTTTGAGGCAGCCCTAACCCGTTGCCCTCCTGGGACCGGTTTTATCAGCATTTCCCTGTAATTGGTGAAGGGCCTTCAGTTAGCCATTTCTCTGAAGATTAGAGGAAGCAAGAGAGATGTGAGTTAAACACAAGGCAGGACTTCTCAATGATGGGGGATGTCAGACCTCAGAAAGGGGAGCAAAGGAACCTTCCCATTGAGGGCAGCCTCCAGTGAGGTGGGGTCCAGGTCAGGCAGGTGAGATGGCCCCCAACACTGTCCATCTGGAGGGGCCTGGGACTAGGGTATAGTCTACGGGGGTCTCAGGATGGAAAGGCCTCTTGAGAGGCTCCTGGTGGCTAGGACTTTTGTGGATGGGGTGGTGAGGACGGGCAGGAGGAAAGACTGAGTTCCAGAGGCATTGCTACCCCCATCCTCCCCCGCCTGGTAAACTCATCTTCCTGACCCACTGGCTTGCCTTCGTGGACACTGCCTGGTCCCTGTGCAAGGTCATGTTGCTTGCCCTCCATGAGCTCCCGTCCCCCTGCTGAGCTCATGTTCTGTGATGGCAGCCTCCGTGTCCATCCTTCCTGCTGGGCTGTGGGCTTCACACAGGCTGAGACCTGTCTGTCTTGCTGCAGCCTGGCTCTAACTCCAGCACCTGGCACATCTAATCCCACCTGGCATGTCCTGATGCTCAGTGAGTTCAACTGAGAAGAGGCCCAGGGTCTTCCTTGGTCCAGCTAAGCTTGGCTTTAGAAAGGATTGGGGCAGACGCAGGGCAGGCAGGGCCCTGAGTCTTGATGGATGGGTGACCTGGGCACTCTGACTTTCTGCACAGGGCTACCCCTTTCCCCCACTGAGACACCCTCCTTACTCAGCTGTAGGCTCTGACATCCCACTTCCGACTGGCTCTGGCTTCCCACACTGGAGCCATCCCCCACATGGCTGCCTTGCTTTGTCTGCCTGGGCTCTGACACCCACATCAGGCTGACCCCATAGGGGTGACAGCCCCTCACTCATTTATACTCTGACACCCCCGGGCTCGCCTGCCTTCCCCAGTGGTCCCCCTCCTCAATCTGCTAGGACATCCTGCTGTGTTCATCCATGGTTCCCCCGTTCCCTTGCTTTCCTGCATGTAATGGATTTAGGACTGAATTGTTGAGGAAGGAAAGGAGAGAGGAGGAGCAGAACTGTGTTTTTGAAAAAATTATTTTAACTGTGGAAATGTTTATGCAATAAAAATTTTGGACAGAATAATAAATAGAGCTGCTCTGGTTGAAGAAAGAGTGAAAGAGAGAGAGAGGGAGAAAGAGAGAAGAGATGGGGAGAGAGCAGAGAGGACAGGGAGAGGGGAGAGAGAGGACAGGGGAGGGGAGAGGACAGGAGAGGAGAGAGGACAGGGGAGGGGAGGGGAGAGGAGGAAGCCCTTCAATGCCCCTGGAGTCCCGCCCACTTGGTCCCGCTCCCTCAGAACTCTCATCTTTCATTAAGCCCTTGGGGTCCCTAGGTGTGCAGTTTGGGGACCACCGGACAAGAATTCTGCCTCAAATAAAATGGGTGCCACTTAGCAGCTGCTAAGATGTCTTCTCTGAGCTTTTCTGAGAAGCAGCCCGGGAGGTGGCAGGCTCACCATCTACCCTGAGTAGCTTCTGAAGCCAGGCAGGGGTCATGTGGAGCTTGAGGGCAGCAGCTGCCCCTGCCTGGAGAAAGTGTCTCTGAGCAGGGCCAGGGGGCCCTGGACAGGTGTTGGAGGTGTCCTTCCGGGCCTGGTGGAAGTGGGCTAGGGGCTGTGAGTTGGAAGACTTTTGTAGGCCGAGGCACTGGGTAGACACCCCACCCCCAGCCATCTGTGGACCCTCTGTGACCCTTTATGCTCCATCTGTCCCCTCCACAGTCACCGGAGAAACAGGACCTGGGAATTCTGCCTTGGTGGCCAAAGCAGAAGTCACTGCCCTCCTAACGCCACTCATTGAACTGCACACTTTCACTGCCAGTCCTTGTGTGATTTGATCTTTGCAAACCAGAGATAGTACTGTTACTAATTTCCCTGCAGGAAAGAGGAAGTTAAGGATATGAGGTTGAGTAAATTGCCCTCAGGATCAGAGGTGAGGCCCGGAATCCCGACAGACTCCCACTCCCAGCACCTTCCAGGCACCCGCCCGCCTCTTCCAGGCCTTTCCCCTCCCTGCGGCTTTCTAATGCTAATTGAGGGAATGAGTTTCCTTGGCCTAAGAGTGGGCTGAGTCTGGGACTGGGGCCCAAGGTTTAGGCAATCCCAAGGGACTGGAAAGGAAAACAGGTCAGGAGTCGGGACCCTTTCCCAACACCATGGACCAGCTCCCAGGTCCCCTCTTGGGCGTGGGGGATTTGGAGTAGGATCACTATATAATTAGTCATCCAGATTAGGACACGTTTGGGAATGAAAGGGAGTGTCATTAAAAGTTACCCTAGGGCAGCTGGGCATGGTAGCTCACGCCTGTAATCCCAGCACTTTGGGAGGCTGAGGTGGGTGGATCCAGAGGTAAGGAGTTCGAGACCAGCCTGGCCAATATAGTGAAACCCCATCTCTACTGAAAATAAAAAAATTAGGCCAGTAGCTCACGCCTGTAATCCCTGCACTTTGGGAGACTGAGGCGGGTGAATCACCTGAGGTCAGGAGTTTGAGACCAGCCTGGCCAACATGATGAAATCCCATCTCAAAAAAAAAAAAAAAGAAAAGAAAAGAAAATTAGCCTGATGTGGTGGTGTGCGCCTGTAATCCCAGCTACTCGGGAGGCTGAGGCAGGAGAATTGCTTGAACCTGGGAGGTGGAGGTTGCAGTGAGCTGAGATGGTGCCACTGCACTCCAGCCTGGGCGACAAGAAAAAAAAAAGTTAGTTGGGATGGTGGCGTGCACCTGTAGTCCCAGCTACTCAGGAGGCTGAGGCAGGAGAATTGCTTGAATCTGGGAGGCGGAGGTTGTGGTGAGCCAAGATCGTGCCATTGCACTCCAGCCTGGGCAACAGAGCAAGACTCCGTCTCAAAAAAAAAAAAAGTTACCTTAGGGCAACAGCTGAGAACCCCCACGAGGTCATCCTATGATGGAACCCCCGCCCTGCTCTCCCCTCCGCAGCTTCAGACCCCCACACCCTCTCCTGCTGCTGTGTCTCCAGCTGATGCTGAAAGGGAAAGCAGCCACTCCCTGGCCAGTTACCTGCCCAGCACTCCACAGATCTTGTGTTTTGGGACCTTCATGACACTGTGAGTCCCATTTTATTATAGAGACACTGAGGCCCAGAAGAAACTTGCCTGAAAACACACAGGTGGTGAGTGGTGGAGCTGGGATTTGAACCTAGGGAGGCTGGCTTTCCTTGGAAGGATTATAAGAACATTTTAATTGGTTTGGCTCACAAGAATTGAACTGCCAAGGAATGAGGCTTCCCAAGCCTTTCATCAGACCTTCCGCAGTCTCTCTTAGCTGTCTTCAGTTCAGGAATATCATTAAAAGGAACTCTGCAGCCTGGGCAACATGGTGAAACCTTTCTCTACTAAAAAAATTTGAAAATTAGCCAGGTGTGGTGGCACGAACCTGTGGTCCCAGCTACTACTTTGGAGGCTGAGGTGGAAGGATCACCTGAGTCTGGGAGGCAGAGATTGCAGTGAGCCGGGATTGTGCCACTGCCCTCCAGCCTAGGCGACAGAGACAGAACCTGTCTCTACAAAAGTATTTAAAAATTACCTGGGCGTGTTGGCACATGCCTATAGTCTCAGCTACTCAGGAGGTTGAGGTGGGAGAATTGCTTGAGCCCCAGAGTTTGAGGCTATAGTGAGCCATGACGCTCCAGCCTGAGTGACAGAGGGAGACTCCATCAAAACAAAACACAAAACAAAACAAAAACCCAAAAAGGCTGGCGAGGTGGCTCACACCAGTAATCCCAGCACTTTGGGATGCTGAGAGATGGGAAGATTGCTTGACCTGGAAGTTCTAGACTAGCCTGGGCAACATAACAAGACCCTGTCTCTACAAAAAACAAAACAAAACAAAACAAAACAAAACAAAACAAAACAAAACAAAATAGCTGGGCGTGGTGGCATATGCCTGTGGTCCCAGCTACTCGGGGAGGGGTGCTGAGGTGGGAGAATCCCTTGAGGCCAGGAAGTCGAGGTTGCAGTCAGCTGTGATTGTGCCACTGCACTCCAGCCTGGGTGACAGAGCTAAACCCTGCCTCCTAAAAAAAGGAAGTGAATGGCAGGTATGAGGGAGGGGGATGTGTGGGGGAGAGGGATGTGGGGGAGGGGAATGTGTGGAGGAGGGAGGGAGGTGCACTCAGCAGGGGCAATGTGTAAGGAGTACGCAATGGAAGGGAGGCACCCGGATGTCACTAGTCAAAGTTAACATTTATTATGGACCCACTGCATACCGGGCTCTATTTAAAGTGTTTTCAAGGTACTATTCTATTTAATCCTCCCACCAACCCTATAAGCTGGGTTGTTTTACAGATCATCACTACGATGAGCAAAACAGGCCACTTGCCCACCATGACGGAGCTGGTAAGTGGCAGAGCCAGGACCATCCAGACGGCTCAGCTTCCAAGCCAGCAAGCCTCATCACCATGCAGTTTCTCCCCAAGGAGGAAGGATGCTTCTGGCCCAGGGTCCAGAATGTCTACCCTCCTTCCTCTAGGATATCCAGTGGGCCAGTCTTTAGTGAGGGGAGAGTGCATGGTCCAGCCTTCTGGGGGCACCCAGAGTGTCCCTTTCCACCTCCAGCTTCCCGCTTCTGCTCCACCGCCTCCCTGCAGGAGGCTCCGGGAAGGTAGAGATGGAGCTGTGGTCCTCACCGCCCTCTGAGGCAGCTCATTTTCATTCATTTTCTTTAAATGCTTCTCGCTCTGTTTTTAAATCTAATTTTTCAGCTTCTTTTTTATCTTCACTCAAGTTGCTTTAATGAAACGAAAATGTCTGTTTCCCTCTGCTGGAACTGCCCGGGGAATTTCAATATAAAACAAACAAGTTGGCTTTTAAAATTAAAATTTTATGGGTGGCATTTCCTCATTTAATGGGTGGCACAAAAGACTGGAGTAAAACCAATTAACATGGGGTTGAGACTCGGTGTTCAGAAAAATTAAACAACAGAAGCGTGGTGCGCGGGGAGCCAGGAACAGTTCGAGCAGAGGCTGGGGAGGTGCACGGGTGAGGCAGTCATGGAGGCTCCCCCCACTCCCTGGCAGCCGTGTGCACCCAGGTCGGGCACTAGCACGTGTAGGCACGCCAGCCTCAGCTCCCCACCCAACTCTACCCCCAGGACCCATGCCCAGGGGTTGGTGTGCACATCTACCTTGCACATTCAGACAGCAGGCGATAGTGGGGGCTGAGAACATGGAGGGGCAGGGGAGGCTGCCTTGGAGCCCTGGGGTCCTGGACACTGGAGTCTGGAGAGGCATTAGGAAGTAGCTGAGGTCTCTGCTAGGGCCAGAATTCACTCGGATAGTTATCCTCTGACACAATCTGAGTCCTACTCACAAGGGCCTCATCTTCATCACAGCTATGCCCCAGGGCCCAGACTGCACCAGGAGTGTGGCAAGTGCTGCCTAGACGCTGGATGCCTGGACCAATGACTTCATTCCTGCAAACAAAACTAATGGAACTCCTGCTCTGCTGTGACACCCTCAGGGTGCGTGTCACCCCGCACAGGGTGTGTTTGGGGGTAGAAATGGTGAAGATGCCATAGGAGATCTGAGGAGCAGGGGCATGCCTGGGTGGGGCTGAGGGGAGAGAATGGCTCTGTGGAACTGGCAAGGGCAGAGTGAACAGGGCTGGAGGAAGAGGCAGTCCGGGCAAGGGCAGGGTGGGGAGGGAGCTGAGAAATGGAGGTGGCTGAATCTGGCCTGGAAGGAAGTAGGTGGAAGAAGATGAGTCTGGAGAGACCAGTCGGGGCTGGCTTGTGAAGAGTGGCAGGTTGCTTTGACTTCATCTCAGGGCAATGGGGACTCGCTGCAGGTTCAGAGCAGGGTGATGTGATTCCAGGTGGCTTGGGGACACTGACTCTGGAGGCTGGTGGGAGGGAAGGGAGAGTCCCCGCCAGGTGTGCTGGCGTCCCTGCAGGCTGAGCTGAGGACTTGAGGCTGGTTGGTTAAGGTGACCTGTGGCTGCTGGGGGTGGGGAGGGAAGGCAGGGATGATGGTGGGACCATTCTCTGAGCTGGGGAGCCTGGAGGAGGAGCAGGTTGGGAAAGCGGAGGGGTTCAGTTGTGGCAACATCAGCAGCCCCCCAATATAGACCCAACTGTGCTAAGGATATAGGAAGGAGATTCCAGACTGGCAGTGACAACTAGATCCCGTAAATATAGGGAGGGATATGGTGCCACAGCCCCCTAGGACTCCCCCCAACCCCAGGAGCCTCCCAGGAAAACAGGCCTCCCAGCTTCTCGGCAAAGGGCTCAGGCCACCTCTTTTGTTCCCTACATCTCTTTTCTTCCCACACTGGCCCTTTCTGTCCCCCACTGGGGCAGCGTTCTCCCCACCCTTTCTGTCCTCTTACCTCTCATTCAATGGGAAGGACCACTCTGATTACAGGAACCCCCAGGGTAGCAAAAAGATGGGGGAGGCCAAGGGCATCATCACCTGCCCAATGTCAGGGGATTGAGCTGGTTGCCATGGCCACCGCCAGCATCCTTGGTCCTCCCCAGTCAGGTCTTCAGACCTGAAAATACACTCCCCGAGTCCTGCAGACTGTGGGCCCCAGGCTGACCGCCGGCAGGGGCGTGGCCAGGGGGTGCCAGTACTAATGGAACTCCTGCTCTGCTGCGACTCCCTCAGGGTGTATGTCACTCAGGAGGGTGTCTTTGAGGGAACATCTGTGGTCAGAGGAAGAAGGGCTTCCTAATTCAGGTCTGTGCTGATCCATTCCCATCAAAGTCCCTCCGAGGCCTGTCAGACGACCCAGGTGACGGTCTCTCTGAGAGCAATCTGAGAACCTGTCTGAGTTCCTCTCTTTGAGGCCTGTTGGAAGGCCTACAGACTGTCTGGGTTGGCCTAAGGGCCAGTAGCATAAAACCAAGATGGATGACCGAAGGCCAAGGCTGGCATTGACCCTTCTCCCTTCATACAACAAAGAGTGAATGTGGCCAAGCTTGAAGTAGGTTCTTGTGGCCAGGGGGCTGGTGGAGTAGCTGGTGTTTTTCCTTTGATGATGGATTTTGTTTATCCCAAACCACAAAAAGGTTGGCCAGAACCCCCCCTTCCCCCCGACCATTTATCTGTACAGCTGGCTGGCTGACCTTGACATCTGGCAAAGGCAAAACACTTCTTGAAGACCTCACTGCCTGCCCACACCTCCCTGGGGAAAGAGACACAGTTGTGCCCTGTCTGAAATGGGCTTTTAAGTATGAATAGGGAATTCACCTGGCGAACAAGGCCAGGAAGAACCGTATTGACTGAGTGACACCAGTAAAGACACAGAAATGCGGAACAGTTCTCTGTGGGCCAAGAGAACAACTACATTGGTTTTTCTGGAGTCCAGAACTTGCAAGAGCTAGACATTCGAGTATCACATGAAATCACGTAAGAGAAAGGGTCTTACAAACCAGTGCACTGCACAAAACGAGGACTCACTGTTACCGCCCATCTCTCCTGTTTGTTATGGGAACCAAATGAGTCGAGATGTGTGAAGTTGCGTTGTAAGCTGGAAGAGTGTTTATGAAAATGTTAATTAATACATTTAGAGAGTAGGTAGATTAAGTGTGAGAATGTGAAGATAGAACAGACAATTAAAATATCTGCTAATTTTTCTCTTGAATTCACATTTTAGGAAATGTTTATAAGCTGAGAATTCTAATTACTTTTCTCCTTCACACCCTTTTCGGATGAGTACATTGTAAGAGAATTATAGTATCTGTTAAAAATACTGCCAATCCCAATGTATCAGTTGGGACTCCTTATAGAGAAGGGAACAGGAGATCCACTGCAACTTGGCTTAACCAGTAAATAGAATGTGTGGTCCGTGTGATTTGGAAGTCTGGAGGTGTATTAGTCTGTTTTCACACTGCTGTAAAGATACTACTTGAGACTGGGTAATTTATAAACAAAAGAGGTTTAATTGACTCACAGTTCTGCAGGGCTGGGGAGACCTCAGGAAACTTACAATCATGGTGGCAGGTGAAGGAGAAGCAAGTAGTACCCTTTTCACAAGATGGCAGGAGGGGGAAGGAGAGAGAGAGAGAAGGAGAAAGGGAGGAAGAGAGGGAGACAGAGAGGGAGAGAGACAGTGAGGGAGAGAGAGGGAGGGAGAGAGGGAGGGAGGGAGAGAGGGAGGGAGGGAGAGACAGGGAGAGAGAGAGGGAAGGAAGGAGAGAAAGAGAGGGAGAGACAGGGAGAGAGAGAGGGAAGGAAGGAGAGAAGGAGAGAGAGAGGGAGAAAGGGAGAGAGACAGAGAGAGAGGGAAAGAGGGAGGGAGAGAGGGACAGAGGGAGAGAGGGACAGAGGGAGAGAGGGAGGGAGAGAGAGAGGGAAAGAGGGAGGGAAAGAGGGAGGGAAAGAGGGAGGGAGAGAGGGACAGAGGGAGAGTGGGAGGGAGGGAGAGAGAGGGAGAGAGGGAGGAAGAGAGGAAGAGACAGGTAGGGAGAGATGGAAAGAGGGAGAGACAGGGACAGAGGGGGAGAGGGAGGGAGGGAGAGAGAGGTAGAGAGGGCGGGAAGGAGAGAGACGGAGAGAGGGAGGGAGAGAGGAAGAGAGATGGGGAGAGAGAGAGGGAAAGAAGGAGAGAGAGAGGGAGAGGGAGGAGGGAGAGAGGGAAGAGGGAGAGAGAGACAGGGAGGAAGGGAGAGAGGAAGAGACAGGGAGGGAGAGAGGGGAAGAGGGAGAGAGAGGGACAGAGGGAGAGAGGGAGGGAGGGAGAGAGAGAAAGAGGGAGAGAGGGAGGGAGAGAGAGAAAGAGGGAGAGAGGGAGGGACGGAAGGAGAGAAGAGGAGAGGGAGGGAGAGAGGAAAAGAGAGAGAGGGAGAGAGGAAGGGAGGGAGGGAGAGAAGGGGGAGAGAGGAAGAGAGATGGGGAGAGAGAAAGGAAAAGAGGGAGGGAGAGAGGGAGAGAGAGAGAGGGAGAGAGAGAGAGGGAGAGAGACAGAGGGAGAGAGGGAGGGAGGAAGGGAGAGAGGGAAAGAGGGAGGGAGGTAAAGAGAAGGAGAGAGGGAGAGAGAGTGGGAGGGAGCAAGGGGGAGAGAGGGAGAAAGATGGGGAAGGGGGGAGAAGGAGAGAGGGAGGGGAGAGG
>NW_016810469.1:985922-997900 GCF_001698545.2 Rhinopithecus bieti
AAAACAAGAGCAAAACTCTGTCTCAAAACAAAAAAAAAAAAAAAAAAGAGTTTTGGGTGGGGACACAGCCAAATCATATCAAGAGGTAAGACGAACCTCAAAGGGGATTTGATCCAGAGTTTGTTACTCTGGCTCAGGCCGGCTTCTCCTGGGCTTTTCCCTCTAAATCCTGGGAGAGAGAGGCTTCTCCTTGGCCAAAAATTCAGCACAATTCCCGAGCTGCACTTCTGATGGGACTAACGTGGGTCAGGAGATGGGGAATGCCAGGCCTTAGCTCTGCATAAAGTGCCCATCACTGAAAGAATCACTGTGGTACCAGAGGCAGGTGAAATGGGTGCTGGGAGCCCAGCAGGATGCCTACTATTCCTGGTTGCTCAGGTAGACCACTGGGTTTCAGATGTGCCACCCTGGAGTTGTGTTCAATTTCCTGCCCTCATTGCTGATTCATCATCTAGAATTGCTTTTCTCTGTAGCTCTTCCTTTGCGGCCATGATCCTGGGCCAGGCCTTGTCCCATCAAGCCACACTCAAACTCCTACCATAGTGTTTTTTTTTTTTTTTTTTTTTTAGCTACTTAGTCACTAGCCTCTTTTCTTGCCAATACATCTTCTTCCCCTATAGCTGCTCAAAAGCTTAACACATTTAATCACAGCAAAGAACACACATCACAGCTGATGTGATAAGACAAAAAACACAATTTCAAAATTTATGGAAAGACTGTCATCATGTGCCAGAGACACAATTTTATAACTAGAAAACTCAATAAAAGTAACTAAAAACAATTAATTATAGCAAATGAAAAAGTTTAGGTCAGGCATGGTGGCTTATGCGTGTAATCCCAGCACTTTGGGAGGCCCAGGTAGGAGGATCGTTTGAGGCCAGGAGTCAGAGGCCAGCCTGGGCAACATAGCGAAACCCCATCTCTGTAAAAATGAAAAAAGTTAGCTGGGCACGGTGGTGCACATTATTCAGGAGGCTGAGGTGGGAGGATCACTTGAGGCCAGGAGTTGGAGACCAGTCTGGGTCACAGAGCAAGACTCTGTGTCTATTTTTTGTAATTAATTTTTTTTTTACACTGTAGGAAGAGACCCTGTCTCTTAAAAAAAAAGTTTAGTAAGATGTCAGATACAAAATAATAAAAATTTAAAGCTCTTTTCTTTTTCTTTTTTTTGCAATGGCACAATCTTGGCTCACTGCAACCTCCGCCTCCCGGGTTCAAGCGATTCTCCTGCCTCAGCCTCCTGAGTAGCTGGGATTACAGGCACGCACCACCATGCCTGGCTAATTTTTGTATTTTTAGTAGAAATGGGGTTTCACCATGCTGGTCAGGCTGGTCTTGAACTCCTGACCACGTGATCCACCTGCCTCGGCCTCCCAGAGTGCTGGGATTACAGGCATAAGCCACTGTGCCCTGGCCAGCTTTTTTCTATAATGGCAATAATCAGTTTTAATATATTGTAGCAGGTTATCTGAAGAAGAGGGTCTTTTTTTTTTTTTTTCAACTTAATGAAGCTTAGTTGGGGATAGTTGTTTTCTGGAAATCATGTTAATTTTAGAGGTGTAGACACGTGAACTTGAAGCACACCCCTTATTTCATTTTTAAGTTTTCTGTTTCTTTTTTTGAGACAGCCTTGCTCTGTCACCTAGCATGGAATGCAGAGGTGAGATCATAGTTCACTGCAGCCTCAAACTTCTGGGTTCAAATGATCCTCCCCCCTTGCCCTCACAAGTAGCTGGGACTACAGGCGTGACCCACCACACCTGACTAATTTATTTATTTAGTTTTGTAGAGATGGTGGTCTCACTATATTGCCCAGGCTGATCTCAAACTCATGAGATCTTCCCACCTCGGCCTCCCAAGGTCCTGAAATTACAGGCATGAGCCACGGTACCCAGCTTCTTCTCCCATTTTAATAAAATCACCAGGACAGGTCCTTTATAGGAATAAGGCAAGCACCACCTGCTTGTCTGGAAGAGCCCTGGAAGAACTGTAAGTGGTGGAATGCAACCTGAGCTGTTAAAATATTTTGTTTCATAATGACTGCATTTCAAGCAGAGTTTGCTATGGATGTGACCTGGTTTTATGGTCTGGGGTGGGGGCAGGGGAGAACAGGGATTTTCAGGTGTGGGGAGGCCTGAGGAACATTTCATTGGTAGCTGTGCTCTCCCATACAGTGGGGACCCTGAGAATGGGTGTACAGTCCGGGGCCCCAAGGGAACACTGTGTAGCTGTTTGTCAGTGTAGCCGTGTAGGAACCCTGACTGCAGCAAATGAAGACAGAAGGAGGAAAGACAGTGGTGGGGGTTGGGGAGTGGGGGGACAGAGAGAGAGAGAGAGAGAGACAGACACACACACAGAAACAGAGATACAGACAGACATACACACACACACACAGAGGCAGACACACAGAGAGAGAGAGACAGAAACACAGAGAGAGGGAGAGACAGAGAGAGAGGCAGACGGAGACAGACACAGAGAAAGAGAGAGAGAGACAGAGAGACAAAGACAGAGACAGAGAGAGAGACACAGAGAGACAGAGACAGACAGACACACACAGAGACTCACACACAGAGAGACAGAGAGACAGAAAAAGACAGACACAGAGAGAGACAAAGAGAGACAGAGACACAGACAGAGAGACAGACAGACACAGAGAAAGAAGAGCCAGAGAGCCAGAGAAAGAGACAGACAGAAATAGAGACAGAAACACAAAGAGAGGGAGAGACAGAGAGAGAAACAGACGGAGACAGACACAGAGAACGAGAGAGACTGACAGAGAGAGACAGGGAGAGAGAGAGACAAACACACACACAGAGACAGAGAGGGGGAGAGTGGAGGGGATGCAAGAGAAGCCGGCAGGAGAAGGAGCGGCGAGACAGTGAGGTGAGAAGTGGCCCCAGGACTGTGTGTGGAACACACAAGCACCTGTCTAGATCCCCTATATGCCAAAGTATAATTTCTCAAGATATTAAAACCATAATTCTCATGCAATACACAGTGAGCACCATCAAAACATTATTTAGCTCAATGAGAGAATCTTTGAACAAGGTAGGTCAAAGAATGAGAAACTCGTATGAAAAATGATGATGGAATAAGATACTAAATTAGATATGAAACCAGTTGATAGCCTATAGGACATTAAAACCGTAACGTTTTGGGATTATTTTCTCTAGTGGATGGAAATCACTTGCTCCTTACCAGTTTTCTACAAGTAAACATCTAATTTTACAGAGCCTGGGCCCTAAGCAATAGTCAAATAGACTAGTCAAATAGAATGTCAAACATTCTCATTACTCCAAACAGGCTTGTTGGCCAATGCTTGGGGGCGTGGAGAGGATTTAAACCATATTTTTGCCTGTTTTGGAATCTCATGGAGAAATAAACTACATTTGGTTTGGGTTTTGGGGGTTCGGAGTCATTTTTAGTGGACTCTGAGAAGAAATATGAGCCACACTTGGGTCCCAACATGGTGAAGTGTGGCACATGGAAGCAGCTTCACATAGTGCCTGTGGTCTGGGGGGCAACTTGTGGGGGTGAGGAGATGGCCTGTACCCACCGCTGTGCCGGACTTGGGAGCATCTCTCCTTAGACTTCAGAGTCACATCAAGCTTTTCAATTTCTGGAGGTTTTTTTTTTCTTTTAAAGCTTTTATTTGTATGTATTTATTTATCTATTTACTTTTTAGTAATAGATTTACCCTGTCTCACTCTGTCACCCAGGCTGGAGTGCAGAGGCATGATCACAGCTCACTACAGCCTCAATCTCCTGGGCGCAGGTGATCCTCCCACCTCAGTCCCCTGAGTAACTGGGGCTATAGGCAGATACCACTACATATTTTTCTGTTTTTAGTAGAGATGGGGTTTCACTATGTTGCCCAGACTAGTGCTTTTTTTAAAATTAAAATTTTAAATGTGTTAAAATTATTCAAAACAAAATGTTCGTTTTAGGTTTTTTTTTTTTTTTTTTTTTTGGTGACAGAGTCTCGCTCTGTTGACTGGGCTGCAGCAGCCTTGAACTCCTGGGCTTAAGCGATGCTCCCACCTCAGCCTCCTGAATACCTGGGACTACAGGTGTGCACCACCACGCCCAGCTAATTTTTTGATATATATATAGATAGATAGATAGATAGATAGATAGATAGATAGATAGATAGAGATGGGGTTGTGTTGCAATGTTGCTCAAGCTGGTCTCAAACTCCCGGGCTCAAGTGATCCTCCTGCTTTGGCCTCCCAAAGTTCTGGGATTAGAGGCATAAGCCACTGCGTCCAGCCTACATTGCGTATTAAAAGGTTAAGCACAGGAGGAAACAGAGTAAAACAGGGTGAGGGGGATTGGGAGCGTGTGGTGGGGTACTGGGTCAGGGTTGCATCATTGGGAAGACATTCAGTAGTCTTGAAGGAGGTGAACTGTATTGGGAGAAAGGGTTCCAGATGGGTGAGAGTACATCAGTTATGTCGGAGGTCAGAGTGAGTGAGGGGGATGGGTAGTGGGAGAAGAACGTGACCTTGGAGGCCATTTTAAGAACTTAGGTCGAACTCCAAGTGAGATGGGAAACCATGGTAGGATTTTGAGCATAGAAGGAACATGATCTGACTTATGTTTTATTTTGTTTGTTTGTTTGTTTGTTTATTTATGTTTTTGAGACAGAGTTTTGCTCTTGTTGCCCAGGCTGGAGTGCAATGGCGCGATCTTGGCTCACCGCAACCTCTGCCTCCCAGATTCAAGCGATTCTCCTGCCTCAGCCTTCCCAAGTAGCTGGGATTACAGGCGCCCGTCATCAAACCCAGCTAATTTTTTTTAATTTTTATTTTTAGTAGAGATGGGGTTTCTCCATGTGGGTTAGGCTGGTCTCAAACTCCCGACCTCAGGTGATCCGCCCACCTCGGCTTCCCAAAGTGCTGGGATTACAGGCATGAGCCACTGCGCCTGGCCCTATTTGTTTATTTATTTATGTATTTTTGAGACAGAGTCTCGCTCTGTCACCCAGGCTGGAATGCAGTGGCCGGATCTCAGCTCACTGCAAGCTCTGCCTCCTGGGTTTACAGCATTCTCCTGCCTCAGCCTCCTGAGTAGCTGAGACTACAGGCGCCTGCACCTCGCCCGGCTAGTTTTTTGTATTTTTTAGTAGAGACGGGGTTTCACCGTGTTAGCCAGGATGGTTTCCGTCTCCTGACCTCGTGATCTGCCCATCTCGGCTTCCCAAAGTGCTGGGATTACAGGCTTGAGCCACCGCGCCTGGCCTATTTATTTTTTGAGAGAGAGTCTCGCTCTGTCACCTAGGCTGGAGTTCAGTGGCACAATCTCAGCTCACTGCAACCTTCACCTCCTGGGTTCAAGCAATTATCCTGCCTCAGCCTCCTGAGTAGCTGGACTACAGGCAAGTACCACCATGCCTGGTTAATTTTGTATTTTTAGTAGAGATGGGGTTTCACCATGTTGGTCAGGCTGGTGTTGAACTCCTGACCTTAGGTGATCCTCCTGCCTTGGCCTCCCAAAGTGTTGGAATTACAGGCATGAGCCACTGCACCCGGCCTGACTTATGTTTTAAAGGATTCACATTGGTCTGTGTGTTGAGAATAAATTGAAGAGGGGTTGGAGAGGCAGGGGCAGAAACAGGGATACCAGTTAGAAGCCTGCCACAGTAATCCCAGGTCACGGGTACTGTGGTTCCAGTGGCTGGTGGATCATTACAGCTCAGAGCCTGGCCCCTACCCAGGCTTCTCAGCAAATCTTCTACCTCTACCCCAGCCGTCCTCTGCTTGAGGGGAAGCTTGGAAGAGAACCTCTGTTACTGAGGACCTCCTAAGTGCCAGACATTGTTTTAGGTGCCTTGTGTTGATGATCTCATTTAATCTTCAAAGAGACTTGTGAAGAAGGGGTGGTTCCACAGACATTTCAAAGCCCATGCTATGGACTGAACTGTGACCTCCCTAAATTCCTAAGTTGAGGCTCCAATCCCCAGTGTATTTGGAGATGGGGCCTTTGGGGTATAATTAGTTTAGATGAGCTCAGGAGGGGGTCCCTTGTGATGGGATTAGTGTCCTTATAAGAACAGATACCCTGGAGACTCCCACCCCCCACCATGTGAGGACACAGCGAGAAGGTGGCCATCTGCAAGTGAGGGAGAGAGCCCTCCCCAGGGACTGTATCTGCTGGCACTTTGCTCTTGGACTTCCCAGCCTCCAGAACAGTGAGCAATGAATGTCTGTTGTTTAAACCCCCCAGTCTGTGGTATTAGTTATAGTAGTTGGAGCTGACTAATAGAGCCCATTTTACAGATAAGGAAACTAAGGCTCTGAGGTGTTAAGTGATCTGACCACTCAGTGGCAGTGGGAAGTGGCAGAGCATTGGGCTGGGCTGTGAGGGGAGACTGGGGAGTCAGAGAGAATAGGGCTTGAAGGAGTCCTGCCTGTGGGGTTGGGGGACCTGGCATTGAGGAGTTGCAGAGGGACAAGAGCAAGTCTCAGGGGTGTCTGGGCCTGGTGGACTCCTGCCTGGGTTGGGGGATGGGAAGGAGGAAGTATCTGGGAAAGAAAGCTTCGATTTGGGTGGGTTTGGGGGCAGTTCCTGGCTCAGCCTCTTTATGCGGTTTCCCAGGGCCTGGCTCTAGCTTTTCCAGGCATGTTAGGGGGTCTGCCTGGGGCCTACCGAGGCCCTTCCTTCTGCCTCTTGGCCTTGCTGGTGGCTTGAGCTGTCTAGGCTGGTGGTCCTGGAGGTGGCAGGTGGTGGTGGTGGGGGATGGAAGGGGAGGAGGGAGGCACTAGGGGTTGAATCATGACTCCCTGGGGCCTGTTCATTGCTCACTCTCAGAGAAGGTGGTGAAGAGGGCAGAGTGTTAATGACAGTAATTGCTTTAATTATTTTTTTGGTTTGGAGAGTCATAAAATGTGGCAGCTCGCTTAGTGCTAATCATGTTAATTAGGATGGGCTGGGGGCTGTGCGTGGACGGCGATTGTTAACTAGGGGGAAGTAACAGCCTGCAAAGACACAGAAGCAAGTGCTCAGTCCTCCTTTTCCTCTCCCCTTTCCCTCCTATCCCTCTCCTTTCAGCCTTTTATCTCCCCACCTTGCTTCCCTCCTCCCTCTGCCATGCCTCCTCCGCCCCACCCCTTCAGAGGGAGGCCTCTTTGATGGTGGTGGCAGTGGGCAGCTGAAGGGACTGACCTCAGGTCTGGGGAGAGCAGCTGTTCTGGGGAGAGGGGGAGAATCCGTCTCAAGCAGAAGTCTGTGCCTCCCCTGGGCAGCCTCCTGCAGAGCTCCCTTTAGGTCTGAGGGCTTCAGATGGCCTGAGACAGACCAAGTGCCTGTGCCCTTCCAGATGAGCCGGGAGAGACAGGAGAGCTGCTCCCTTGGGCACAACTGGGGGCAGATGCAGGGAATGGATGTTGGGCTACTCTCTTGCTTCCCTTTACGCATCGACAACCAAGAAGCACACACTGAGCCACTTCCTGAATACCTACTGTGTGCCAGGGTGGAGATTCCTTGGGGGAATTGGACTCTGCGTTGTCCTCAAGGAGCTGGTATGGAAGAAGTAATGACCATCCAGGGTGGCATCAGAGGCACGGAGCCCAGGCTGATGGTGTCAACTCTTGGTAAGCAGGGAAGGCTTCCTGGAGGAGGTGGCAGGATCATCAGGGAAGACTTCTCAGAGGAAGCGAGGTCATGCAAGGTGAATAGTGTTTTCCTGGATGTGAAGGGTGGGGATTCGGGTGGAGGTAACAACATAGGCAAGGGACTGGAAGGAGGGCACAGGAGAGAGAAGAATGGGAGATACAGCAGGAGAAATGGCTTTAGGCTAGATTGTGAGGGGCCTCAAAGACCCCGCCATGGGATCTGGGCTTGACCTGCTAGCTTCTGAGACTCTATTTGCCTGGGGTTTGGGGAAGCGTTGGAGTCAGGAAGCTTTTTTTATGAGGAGTGAATGAGAACACATAGGAAAAGCACAAAGAGGGTCCTCTGTGGATGATACTGACAATCATAACAAGGTGCTCAGCCAGGGATAGTGTTCCAGGGATACGTGGACAAGCTCTGCAGAGACACAATTAGACACAGACATGGCAGCTACAATTACACAAAGCACACAGACAAACACACACCTATCCTCACCCCAGAGACATGTACAAAGTCAGGCTTGACACACCAGATCCACAACCGTGAGTTCACCTTTGAGGGGCTTGCTAAGGCCAGAGGTGTGCCCGGACTCCTTGACCTTGTAACTTTGCTCCCTGGGACTGTGGGCTGCATGGCTGGGGCCGAGTCAGAGAGAACTTCCTCTGCAGGTCACCCCAGCATTCCTTCTGCTCTGTCAGAACAGACCCTTGGCACTGCAGCTAGAGAGCCTGAGGCCAGCTATCAATAAGAACTGTCCAGCTGAGAAGCCAGTGGTGGAGCAGGTTTCTGCAGTTAGGGCTGCCACTTACCACCCCAGGCCTGAGTGAGTGGTGAGGCAGACACACCTGGTTTGGGGCAGGGAGCTGTTCCACCCCAGGCCAAACTGTTATCCTCTCCAGGGACCAGGGTCTCAGAGTCAACAGGGACCCTCCCCTGGTGGGCTTAGGCAGAGATGTGAGCTCAGTGTGATGCCTATTAGGGGTGGTGCTTGTAAATATCTGCTGTGGATGATAAGTACCTCGCAACGGGAGGGATAGTGGTTAGACCTCAGGGGCTACTTCTAGATTGTGAGGGGGTGTGAGGAACAACAGAGGAGTAAACGGAACCAGCAGCAAGGAGGATCCTGGGATTTGGTGAGGGGCTGCATTCCTAGGAGATGTGGGAGAAGGAGCTTGCTGTGTGCCAGGCACGATTCCAAAGCATGTTACATGTGTTAACTCCATTAATCCTTCTAACACCCTGTGAAGTAGGTGTCTTGAGCATCCCATTTTACAGATTCAGAACTTAAATACTTTGTGCAATTCACACAGCTTGAGAGTGGTGGAGGCTGATAGGAACCCAGACAGGTGGGCCTCAGAATCTGCTCCATCATGGCACTCACTGATGGTCTGGTCCTGTCTGTTTCTCCAGACTGGGAGCTCCTTAAGTACAATGCTAGTGACTCCTTCTCCCTTGTGTTCCCAGGAGCCAGCACAGGGGGAGTACCTGGTAGTTGCTCACCACGTCTGGAAGGAAGACAGGAAGGACATAAGGAAGGGAAGAGAGGGAGAGAGGAAGGAAGAAAGTATTGGAGGGCCGGACGTGGTGGCTCACACCTGTAATCCCAGAACTTTGGGAGGCCGAGGCAGGCGGATCACATGAGGTTGGGAGTTGGAGACCAACCTGACCAACATGATGAAATCCCGTCTCTATTAAAAATACAAAAATTAGCCAGGCATAGTGGCGAGTACCTGTAATCCCAGCTACTTGGGAGGCTAAGGCAGGAGAATCATTTGAACTCAGGAAGGGAAGGGGAGGTTGCAGTGAGCTGAGATCACGCCATTGCACTCCAGCCTGGGCAACAGAGTAAGACTCCATCTTAAAAAAAAAAAAAAAGTATTAGAGGCAGGGGCTTGTCCAGAGGGTCTTGGGGCATCTCAGACCTCCCATCCTGTCCCTGTATTCATTCCCTGCCTGTTGGGAGCCCTCCTGTGCCTGCCACCACCCCTGGATCCTCCAGGTCTCCCGAAGCTCAGCTGCCTCCTTGTCCAATTTCATTTTCTCACCAGAAAAATGAGGGGCTGGATCCGCCTTTCCATTCACATAGGCAGTTGTCAGCTGCAGTGGCATCTGTTCTTGTTGGAAAAATTAAGAAGGAAGTGAAAGAAGCCACAGCCCTAGTGCTGCTGGCCAGGGAATCTGGGTCTGGCCTCTTCTGGGAAGACCCTTCCTGTTTTCCATAGGAGGTGCCTGGGAGGCAGCTCAGGGCCGCAATGGACATGGGTTCTCCACCAACATTCTCTTCCCTTGAGAGGGAAGTGTGGGCCGGATGCGGTGGCTCACATCTGTAATTCCAGCACTTTGGGAGCCAAGGCGGGTGATTGGGTGGATCATTTGATCCTAGGAGTGGGACCAGCCTGGGCAACATGGCAAAACCCTGTCTCTACAAGAAAATCAGCCGGGTGTGGTGGCACGCACCTGTAGACCCAGCTACTCAGGAAGCTGAGGTGGAGGATCGATTGAGGCCTGGGAGGTGGAGGCTGCAGTGAGCCACTGTGCCACTGCATTCCAGCCTGGGCAACAGAGTGAGACCCTCTCTCAAAAATAAAACAACAATAACAACAACAAAACAAACAAACAAAAAACCAGGAAATGTGGTTAACATGGTTAACAGTATGGCCTCTGGAGCCAACTCCTGGGCAGGATCCCAGCTCTGGACTGACAGCTGTATGTTTGCTTGGGCAAGTTATTTAACCTCTCTGTGCCTTAGGTTTCCTGTCTAGCTCATAATAATGTTGTGAGGGTTAAATGAATTGATATATGTAAAGCATGTGGAATCGAATATACATCTGGCACCTAGTAAGCATGTGCTTTAGTAGTGTTGTAGCTGTTATTATTTCTTTCCTTGCCCTAGGGATTGCTGCTCTGAGTGAGGCACTCAGCCTACTGGTGTGGTGCAGCCAGAGGCGGAAGAGCTTTCCTTGGACTGGGCAGGTTGGAGAAGGCTTCATTAATTCTACAGACCTTTATTGATTCCAGGTCCCTGGACCCCCCCACCCCACCGGGAACCCCCAGTCTAGAGGGGAGGGAGGCAGACACATAAACAGAGAATTAGCATAAGAGGCAAGTATGTAATGTTCAGGGGAAAAGAGGAGGAAGTGGCTAATGGGTGTGAAGGCTGGTGGAGGGAGGAGGTCCTGGAGGAGGCTTCCTGGAGGAGGTGGCATAAGTAGAAAGTGGAATTGCGAATGACAGTTTGCCAGGCAGTCCCAGGGTGGAAGGCCTTCTGGGAGACTGAGAAGAGAGGTGCTCTGGGCAGCAGGAGCCAGGCTGTGAGGAGTCTGGGCTTTATTCTAAGGGTAGGAGGGAGCACCAAGGGTTGTGGAGTAGCAAGGATATAGGCAGCTGGAGGAAGGTGGCTTGGGCAGCTGTTGGCGGATGGCTGGGCATGGGAGGACTTGTCAGCTCCCTTCCTTATTCATCTCTGCAGCCCCAGCTGCCAGGACTGTTCAGCCCAGCACAGCATCACTGGCTACCACTGAGTAAATGAACAAAGGAAAATACCTGTGATCATCTAGGCCTGAGATGGCTGGGACCAGACAGGTAGCTGGGGCTTGGCAGGAGGGTGCAGAGCTGAGGGTTTGTGGACTCTTGGAGAGGGTGTGGGGACTTCTCTTGAGGGCCATGTGCTTCTGGCTGCCCTAACATCTCAGCCTGGGGCTGCCCTGTGTGGGAGAGGCGAGCCATGCCGGCAGCTGGGCATGACCGGCTCTGTCCAGCAGGGGGCAGCCGCAGTGCGCAAATGGGCGCACCCGGCACCTTTTCTAAGTGCCACTAGCACTTAGAAAAGGGTCTTCGTGGTGGGGGCGGGTCGGACCCAGTGTGGAAAGGACTTCCTTGGCGAGCTGAAGGGCAGAGAGGGGGCACCTTGATGCCCTCAGGATCTTGTCGATTGGGGCAGTCCAGCGGAGACCAGGGATGCCTGCAACACCCTAGGAGGCCAGATTGGTGCCTCAGTAATTTTCAACCCTGGGAGCACATTAGAGTAGCCTGGGGAGTGTTAAAAACCCACCCAAGCCTGGTGCCCTCCCCAGATCCATGGATCGGAGTCTGAGGGTGGGGCTCAGGCATCAGTCATTAAAAAAAAAAAAAAAAAAACTCCCCTGGCCAGGCGCAGTTGCTCACGCCCTTATTTCTAACACTTTGGGAGGCCGAGTCGGGCGGATTACCTGAGGTCAGGAGTTCAAGACTAGTCTGGCCAACATGGTGAAACCCTCTCTCTACTAAAAATACAAAAAGTTCTCTGGGCGCGGTGGCTCATGCTTGTAATCTCAGCACTTTGGGAGGCCCAGGCGGGCGGATCACGAGGTCAGGAGATCGAGACCATC
>NW_016810469.1:998413-1005036 GCF_001698545.2 Rhinopithecus bieti
CTGGCTAACACGGTGAAACCCCGTCTCTACTAAAATATGAAAACTAGCCGGGCGTGGCAGCGTGCGCCTGTAGTCCCAGCTACTCCGGAGGCTGAGGCAGGAGAATGGTGTGAACCCGGGAGGCGGAGCTTGCAGTGAGCCGAGATCGCGCTACTGCACTCCAGCCTGGGTGACAGAGGGAGACTCTGTCTCAAAAAAAAAAAAAAAAAAAAATTGGCGGGGTGCAGTGGTATGTGCCTGTAATCCCAGCTACTTGGGAGGCTGAGGCAGGAGAATTGCTTGAACTTGGGAGGTGGAGGTTGTGGTGAACCAGGATTGCACCACTGCACTCCAGCCTGGGTGACAAGAGCGAGACTCCGTCTCAAAAAGAAAACAAAAAGAAAGAAAGAAAGAAAAAAAATCTCCTCGGCAATTCTTTTCTGTTTGTTTCTTTTTTTTCTTCTACTTTATTTTATTTTATTTTTTTGAGACAGGGTCTCACTCTGTCACCCAGGCTGGAGTGCTGTGGCATGATCCTTTGGCAATTCCAGCACACACTGAATTGCCCAGTGGCAGGGGTTTGAGAGGAGTGAACCAACAAATGTCAGGGCCCTCTCTTCCCTCCTATGGGGTAGGTCTGGGTCATTTAGATCTCATGCCTACGACCGTCACAGCAGGGGGTCTGAGGGCCCTTGGCCCCTAGCCTCAAGGCTGAGAAAAGGTGGTGAGCAGGGTCGCCTGCAAGGAGACCCCTGCTCCCACCTGCCAGGGAAGAGGGGCTCAGAGTGGCTGTGGGGTGTGCTCGGGAGTGTGTCTCAGTACCCCTGCACATGTGGGGACACATTCCCATGTGCAGGTGCTGGGTACCTAGGTGCATGCAAGTGTGTCTCTCCGGCATGTGCAGGGGCTTTTGGGGCTGGTTCTGTCTGCCTGGCATGCTGGCTTTTGCCTCTGTGCTTTGTGTATGTGTTGGGACACGAGTGTCGCTCTGCGCCAGCGGCCGTGAGCTGTCTCTGACTGCAGATTGTCTCTGCACACGTTTGCCTCTGTGCCTTTTGTGTGTCATGGTGTGTGGCTATCTCAGGGCTGGCCCATGCATGTCTGTGTTCTTGGGTCTTTTAGAGTCAACGATGAATCTGAAGCTCTGCTGTTTGAAGGTGTTTTTCCTCTTTCTTTCTCTCCTTCCAGCCTGATCAATATGCTGCTCCCATACAGCCTCCCCAAAGACCACACACAGGCGAGTTCTGTGTGGACAGAGTCAAGTGTGGACTTAGAAAGATCCACCACAGCCCCTCCAGGAGCAATACCTCCAGTCAGCCTCCCTCTAGGTGTGCAGCCTGTCTTGCTGGCCAGAGCCTCCTTGCGGCTGATGCACCAGGCACCGCGGGCCCACCGAGTGTGCCAGGCCCACCGCCCATCCCTGCCCACCATGTTGGAAAGGCCGTAGGAGGGATCTGAGCTAAGCAGGGCCAGATGGAGACACAAGGACCTCCCAAGCAGGCCAATTTGATGCCACTTTATATCAATATTCTCTAAATATTTGTCCAACAGTTATTTAGTGGATAAGGTAAAATGATATTCTGTTAGTTAAAAAAAAACCCAGTATATCTGCTTATGATAAAAAATGGAATTTATTGCATGCACCAAGCATCAGATACATGTTAACTTAGCCTTTGATATCAGAGTTTTTCCATCATTTATAATCAGATGTACATTGTCATTCACTAAGGATGGAGGTAATTATTACATAGATGTGGATACACAGTTTGTTCCCAGAGACATAATTTTTTTTTGAGACGGAGTCTCGCACTGTTGTCCAGGCTGGAGTGCAGTGGCGCAGTCTCGACTCACTGCAATCTCTGCCTCCCTAGTTCAAGTGATTCTCCTGCCTCAACCTCCCGAGTAGCTGGGATTACAGGTGCCTACCACCAGGCCCAGCTAATTTTTGTATTTTTAGTAGAGACGGGGTTTCACCATGTTGGCCAGGCTGGTCTCGAACTCCTGACCTCAGGTGATCTGCCCGCCTTGGCATCCCAGTGCTGGCATTACAGGTGTGAGCCCCCAAGCCCGGCCCCAGAGACAGAAGTCTTTATCAGGCATTATTTGGTTTGAAAATTTCAGCCAACTCTGCAAGGCCATGTTTACCCTAAACCAGTACTGCCTTTTCATGAGTCAGACAAAGGTGCCTCGTTCAGGGAGCCCCAGCCCTGTGGGCATGGACATGTAGGTTTGGGAGTGGAGGCTGGCTGGGGCCTCAGCCCTGTGCGTGGTGTGTAAGACACACCTGCCTGTGTGTGTGTGATGGGCAGGCCAGCTTAGATGTGGGAGGGTGGGTGGTGTGTGCTGGGTCTGTGTGTTTTCATGGTGTGTCTGACGTTTGAGTACAAGGAGTGTATATTGTTTTGGGTGGTGTGGGGTATGTGTTGCATGGAGTGTGTGATGTCTGGGTGTTTCGGGGGTAGTGAAGAATGGGTTTTGTGTGAGTGGCGATCAGTTTTGGGGACATGGAGGTCGGTATGATATGAGTATCCAGCTGGTGGGATGTCAAGTGTGTGCAAGGCAGGTGCCACGTGTGTGATTGTGGTATGCGCCTTCTATTGGGTTGGGTGAATTGGGTGTGCCTGTATGTATGAGGGTGTGTGGTGTGTAATGCATGCCCGTGTGCATGGCTATGAGTGGGATTCCCTGGGACAGGTTCAAGGTCTCAGCCCTCCAGTCCAGCATTTGCAGCCTTGGCCAGGCCTCCCCGGGGCCCCTCCCAGCCTCCCCAGGGCCCCTCCCAGCCTCAGGCTGCTGCTGAGGTGGGGTGGGCTCTGAACTGCTGCTGCCCCAACCATATTGCCCATGGGAAGCCAGCAGGGTCCTGTCTGTGGGCTTGAAGGAAGTAGTCCTTTAGAGTGGAGGGACAGTTGGATGGCAGTTTGCACAGGCGCTGTGCTCTGGCCCAGGAGACCACCTGGCCAGGGCACTGCTCCTGTGCCTATCTGGGAAGCCCAGTTGAGATTTCACTTCCCCACCCCTTACCCCAGACCATCGTCTGGGACACCATCACCTGAATGATTGCAGTCACTTTTAATTTGGCCTCCTTGCCTCTCCCTTGCACCCCTTCCCCTCCTTCTCCTGTCCACTCTGCTAGCCACCCTATGGCCAGTATGGTTTTTCAACATTCAAATCTGGGCACAGCCTCTTCACTGAAAACCCTTCTGTGGCCTCCCTACTGCCCACAGGATGAAGGCCAAGCTCCTTGACCCGGCATTCAAGGCCCCTACAACTGGCCCTCATCTGCCTATCCTAACTCCTCCCTCCACCCACACCATGTCCATGATGCTAAGGGCCACCTAGCACCATCTCCTTGGATGCCAGTGCAAGGTCCAGCCTTCAGCTCTTTCCTGCGCTGAGCCTCCTACCCCTCTGGCTGGTGCCCTGTCCCCACTCGGCCTGGCCAAGCCCACAGCTCCCATCCCTGGAAACCTGCCCTGCCCTTTCCAGGTAGTGCTTCTGGCTCCTTACCCAGAGCTAGCTTCAATCCTGGATGGAAGTTGCCCGCTGTGCATAGTTACAGTCAGTTGGGGTGTGTGTCCTCACTGAACCCTGGCCTCCCCTGGGGCTATCTCAGGGATGCGCCTGGGTCAGCCTAGCCCCTCAGAATCTGACTCCAGCTTCTCAGGGATCCACCCTGGGTGGGGCTCCAGGGTCCACTCGCACGCTGGTGAGGACGATGCTTGGAGATGGTGATGTTTTCTTTCTTGTCTCCGTTCAGGCAGGCGGCTGGCCTGAGCTGCCTCGAGACTAGAAGAGACTTTGTCTGTAAGACACTTCTCCATTCAGGTTTTATTTCCCTAAAGCTGAAGCCTTCCCTGGGAATTAAGCTGTGTGATCTGGTAGGAAAAGTCAGGGAACAGTGGAAAGAGAAGAAGGGATTCCCCTGACTGCAGGGAGGATTGTTAACCACTCCAGAGACTGCGAGGGGAGGAACATCTGGCATTGCCCAGGCAGAGGGGCTTGTGTCTGTTCTCTCGCAGGGCCTTGGAGGAGGCAGGATTTCCAAGGGGCTGTTTGGGTCCCAGCCTTGCCAATGTGCTAAACTAGCCCTGGGATTCGGGGTCAGTGGGTGTCTGTCTCAGTCCATTTGCATTGCTGTAAAGGAATACCTGAGGCAGGGTAATTTTAAAGAAAAGAGATTTATTTGGCTTATGGTTCTTCAGGCTGTACTGGAAGCATGACGGCGGCACAGCTGCTGCACCAGGTGAGGGCTTCGGGATGCTTCCACTCATGGCAGAAGGTAGAGGGGGCCTGTGTGCAGAGATCACATGTGTAGACAGAGAGAGAGGAAGACAGAGAGAGAGAGGGGTAGGGGGAGGGATGGAGAGAGGGAGGAAGACGGAGAGAGAGAGGTGGAGGGGGAGGGATAGAGAGAGAAAGGGAGAGAGGGAGAGAGAGAGGGAAGGAGGGAGAGAAAGAGGGAGGGAGAGGTGGGGAGGGAGAGGCGAGGAGGAGAGTGAGGGAGAGAGGAGGCGGAGGGGCGGGAGGGAGAGAGGGGTGAGGAGAGAGCAGGGAGAGACAGAGAGGGAATGGGTGTGAGAGGAAAGGGGAGAAAGAGATGGAAAGAGGGAGAAAGAGAGAGGAAAGGGGAGAAAGAGAGGAAAGAGGGAGAAAGAGGAAAGGGGAGAGAGAGAGGAAAGGGGAGAAAGAGGGAAGGGGGAGAGAGAGACGGAGAAGGGGGAGAGGGAGAGAGGAAGTGGGAGAGGAGGTAGAGGGAGCGAGAGGGAAAGAGAAACAGGGAGGGAGAAGAGGAGACGCTAGATTCTTTTCAACAACCAGTTCTCAGGGGAACTAAGAGTGAGAACTCCCTCACTCCCACGAGAATGGCACAAAGCCTCACGACCCAAACACCTCCCACCAGGTCCCACCTCCAACACTGGGGATGAAACTTGGTGGGGCCAAACAAACCCTATTTAAGCCATAGCAGCGTCTCACAGCATCACTGTTGAATAATGGCCACCATAAGCGAGTCCTCCCCACCTGAGCCCTGGCACGACACTGCCAATTCTTGAAACCCAGGGTGCAGTGGTGACGGCAGCTGCGTGTGGTGGGAAGTAGGCTGTGAGCAAGTCACTGTGCTTCATCTGTAAAGCAGAGATAAGAATACGTTCTGCCTCTTGATGTCAAGATTAATGAGAAAATAATGGTCATCTCTTAGAATATTGTATCTACCAAGGGCTGTCCACAGAATAACACGTCTAATCCTCTTGACAATCCTATGTGGTAGTTGCTATTATTACCCATTTTATAGAAAAGGAAGCTGAGGTATTGACTCATTCAAGTCTTAAATGGGGGATTGGATACAGGTGATCGGGCCCCGAGCCTGGATTCTTAACCATTGCCTCTCTGGTTGAGGGAGGCAGAATCCTTAAACATAGTAAGTGCACAAGAAGTGTTAGCGCCGGGCCAGGGAGAACATCCACTTTCAGCAGCACTCACCTATGATGGATCAAAGTCGAAGGCTGTTGTCACCATGTGACAGGTGCCAGATCCTTTCTAGACTGAACTGGAGACCCTGGACCTGTGAGCATTGGGATTTGCTGTGTCCAACTGTGTATAACCACTGGATTCATCCTCCATCCCGCCCTTGGCAGAGTGCTAGTTTTAATCTGAGTAAAAGAACCACAATAAACTGCCTTCACCCTTTCTGGCATTGAAAAACCTTCAATTTTCCCCTTCAGTGAACTACTTGGTGAATATCTTCACTGGCACATGAACCTCTGGTACATTAAAATACTCAGGGTTTTTTTTTTCCTTTTTTTTTCTTTTTGAGATGGAGTCTCATTCTGTCACCCAGGCTGGAGTGCTGTGGCATGATCTCAGCTCACTGCAACCTCCACCTCCCAGGTTCAGGCGATTCTCCTACCTCAGCCTCCCAAGCGGGTGGGATTATAAGCGCACACCACCACACCCAGCTGGTTTTTGTATTTTTAGTAGAGACAGGGTTTCACCATGTTGGCCAGGCTGGTCTTGAACTCCTGACCTCAAGTGATCCACTTGCTTTGGCCTCCCAAAGTGCTGGGATTACAGGTGTGAGCCATTGTGCCCAGCCTGTTTTTGTTTTGTTTTGTTTTTTAAAGAAATGGGGTCTCACTGTGTTTGCCCAGGCTGAAGTGCAGTGGCACGACTGTGGCTCACTGTAACCTCGAAACCCTGGGCTCCAGAGATCCTCCTGCCTCAGCCTCCCAAGTAGATGGGACTATAGGTGCATGCCACCACACACAGCTCATTTTTTAAAAACACTTTTGGTAGAGACAGGGTCTTGCTATGTTGTCCAGGTTGGTCTTGAATTGCTGGCCTCAAGCAATTCTTCTGCCTTGCCCTCCTAAAGCTCTGGGATTACAGGTGTGCACCACCATGCCTGGCCTTTCAGGTTTTGTTCTATTTTGTTATTATTTAATTTAGTTCTTCTGGTCTTTGTTTTGCTCCTTGACATTTTTCAATAAATGTTAGTTATGGTATAGGAATCGCAATCTGCATACTTAGATATGTAAGAAATACCATATTTTGTGCCTTTCTTTCTCTTTCTCTCTTTCTCTCCCCCTCTCCCCCCCTCCCTCCTTCTCTCCTTCTCTCTCTCTCTTACCCTCCCTCCCTCCCTC
>NW_016810469.1:1005415-1036052 GCF_001698545.2 Rhinopithecus bieti
TTCCCCTCCCCTCCCCTCCCCTTTCCTTCCTTCTTTTTAGACAGATTCTTGCTCTGTCACCCAGGCTGGAGTACAGTGAGTACAGAGTACTCCCGGCCTTGTGATCCGCCTGCCTTGGACTTCCAAAGTATTGGGACTACAGGCGTGAGCCACCTTGCCTGGCCTTTTTGTTCCTTTCAAACCAATTTTACTATCTAATATTGAACCCCCATTTGTTCCTCTAGGAATGTGTGAAATTCAGCCTCAGACCCTCTTAGGGATAAGTCAGAGATGTGCATGTGTGTGTGTGTGTGAAAGAGATGCAGGTGGGGGTTTCTGTAATAGAAGTAGTGTGAAGCTGGGAGCAGACAGGGACCCGAGGGTGGGGATGCCCCCTTAGGAGGGTGGGGTGGAGTAGATAGACAAGAAGCAGTGAGTTGGTGTAAGGCATGCCACTGAGTGGGAGCTATGAGTTCATGATCCCGAGCCTCATGAACTGTATCACTAAGGAAGGTGTGGCCCAGTGTTTCTCCTTGGGGATGTGTCTAGGACGCTCCTCCAGACTCGTCCATCAGAAGCACCCTGCCCTACTCTGACCCCCTCAGAGGACTGTATTTGGGCCTCTGTGAGGGCACTGACCACAGCCTTTGTTAGTGTCTTCCGTGGTGGTGTTCATTCTATTTAATTCAATTCAATTCAGTTTGATTGGATTCAATTCAACAGTGCTAGACTCTGTGTCAGACACTGAATTAGACTTGACTCCTGCCTTATGGGGTCTGTGGTTAAGTGGGGCTCTAGGTAGGTAGACACGGATTACCATGTACAGTACTGCCAGGAGAGTGGGGTACTGGGAGCATCGGGCAAGGGTTTCTAACCCAAGCTGCGGGTCAATGAAGTCAGTGAAGATGCCAGATAGATGTAGTGTCTCAGCCAACACCCAAGAGATGAAGGGGAGAAGGCTGTGGGTGACGAAGGTGTTTCAGATATTTCAGGCAGTGATGGTGTGCAGTGGAGACTGGAGGCCAGAGAGTCTGGGGCCTGGAGATAACTTCTCTGGGTCACAGAAGGATCTGGAAGGTCATGGGGAGATGGTAAAGGAGGAATTCAGAGGGTTGGGCTGGGGCCTTGGCATGCGAGGCTTTGGAGGCCTTACATTTAAGAGTTTAGGCTTTACCTGGGGGCGATGCAGAGCCCTTGAGGGAAAGTGATACATTTGCAGGCTTTAAAGAGCACCTTGTGGCTGGGCATGGTGGCTCACGCCTATAATCCCAGCACTTTGGGAGGCTGAGGTGGGTGGATCACCTGAGGTCAGGAGTTTGAGACCAGCCTGGCCAACATGGCGAAACCCCATCTCTAGTAAAAATACAAAAATTAACCAGGTATGGTGGTGCGTGCCTGTAGTCCCAGCTACTCGGGAGACTGAGGCAGGAGGATCACTTGAACCCAGAAGGTGGAGGCTACAGTGAGCTGAGATTGCACCACTGTAATCCAGCCTGGGCAACAGAGTGAAACATCATCTCAAAAAAAAAAAAAAAAAAAAAAAAAAAAAAAACACCTCGTGTGTATTGGTGTATTGTGAAGGGTGGGTGTGAGGGTGTGCTGGTAAATGTCTAACAATGGTCACTTCAGAAAAAAAGCTTTTGGCCAATTGCTGTGGTGTAAAATACTCCCACTGTGACTGATTTCGAGCTATCAACGTGATGTTGCTGAACACAGAGTTGGGATGAGATGCTAATGGTCTGATCTCCTGAGCTAGCACAAGCTGGCTTCAGCGCACCGCTGGTTGGAGTGGACCAGGGAGGCCTTATCTATTTCTGTAGAGTGAGACAGTGAGGGAGCTCCTCTCTCATTCCCTGTATCCTCTCCCAGCAGCGACCACAAACCCTGCACAGAGTTAGCACTGAGGCCAGAAATATTCTGGAAGGACAAACAGGGGAGAAGAGCCCTCAGGAATGTCCTATCCCGTTTCCTGAGGGGATCCCTGAGAACTGGCTCTCAGGAGGAAGTCAGAGGCAGGAAAGGGTCCCCATGTGATCAGATTTCAGGGCTGAGGATGGGAGGAGGGCGTGCTGGGATGGGAAGCTGATGAGCTGATGATAATAATTATGACAATTATGCAAAATACACAAATAATAATTACAGAAAATCATGATTATTATTTGTGGGTGTGAGATGTCTCCAGCTTTTTGGAACTGCACAGAAATGTTGGATGCCCCTTTTCTTGTGGGTGTGTGAGTGTCGCAGTCAAGCTTGGGCTGTCTGGCAGGAGCTGGGGTTGCCATCCCTCTCCAGACAGCTGTCTCCTGCCCTGGGTCTTGGTGGGATCCAACCTTCTTCACACAGTGCCAGCCTGAGTGAGCCAGATCAAGTTCAGGAAAGGCAGGGCCTCCTACTTCTAGTTCCCATCTCAGAACCTCACTGAGGACACAGCCATGGGAGGGCTGAACCAGGATAGGGCAATGATTAACCTAGAAGAAGAATTCAAAGGCTCAGGAGCTGTGTGTCTCCCTGATGAGCTGATCTCATGATTCATGGCTGATTAGATATCTGACCCAAATAGTGTCAATTAGACTCTCTTTTCTGGAAATATAGAGCTGGGACTGGGAGAGAGCAGGGTTTGTCTGTGAGTGATTGCATCTCTCACTGGGAGGCTGGGAGTGGGCAGGTTCTACCCAGCAACCAAGTGGACTGTGGAGGGGGAGAGAGAAAAGACTGTCATTCCCGGTGGCCTTCTGCATTCTAGCTCCAGTCCTCTTCCACGAAGTTCCTAGTATCTTTGTAGTAAAAGCCCCCATGATGTCAGTTTGAGGGGGTGTCTGTTACTTGCAGCTAAGATTCTAAGCAGGGCTGTATTGCAAAGAGCCTTGAATGTTTTAGTTTTATGCATCAGAGGTCCTTTCGAGCTAGCTCACTCGAGACACCAGTAGCATAATAAGGGCACTCATGTGGAAATCCTACAAGAGAAACTGTCGGGGCTGGGACCCGCAGGAAACTGAGGCAGACTGGATTTAAGATGGCGCCAGGACCTCAGCATCGGGAGGGAATTTATTAACTTGATTAACACAACTTGCGGTCAGTTTCTTGTGGCTCCCTTTCCTGTCCTGCTGGCAGCTCACTAATTCTTCTCTTTTTCCTTCCATTCAACCACCTGAGAGAAGACATTCGATTGGCTCAGCTGATGACTATTGTCTCTTTGTGGAGCCTTTTGTGTCAGGTCATGTGATAGGCTATGAGATAACCTATGGATGAGCTGCCCTTATTTCAGGTGCTTATGCATGGTTCAATCAGATGCCATCTCTGAGCTGGCAGTCTTGGACAGGGTAGTTTTAAACGGAAGTTGATTTTGTCAGCGTGGAGGCTGGTGAGTCCTGTGTGAATGCCAGTCTTGGTACGTAATTCAGTAGGTGATGGTGAGTCCTCTAAGGTTCTTGAGGATGTGATATGGTCAAAGCTGAGACTTGGGAATATTATCTGGTTGCGGGGAAGAGGTTGGTTGGAGGGTGAGAGGATAGGCAGGGAGGCAAGGTAGGTGGTTGCTGCCTTAGTCCAGTGAGAGAAGATGAGCTGAGCTGGCCTGATCCAGGGGGTGGGCCAGGCCAAGCAAGTGAGGCTCTGGGGACACCACATTTAAGTGGCCCTGCTCCCTCTCAGGGCCATCCCTTGCAGGAGCCTCCTGAATTTTGCTTCACTCACCGCATCCTAGACCTGGCCCTGGGCAGGATGATGGAGAAGACACCTGAATGTATGGGCTCAATAACTGGTGGGTTGCAGGTGGTGAGGAGAAGGGACCCTCCTTTCTCTGGGGAATGCTGAGGCTTTTGGTGGTGTGGCCTGGAGATCAGGAGGCCAGGCCCAGAGATGGGGAAGCAGGAGGAGGGAATTTGGGTTTGTGGAGGAGGCTGATAAGTTCACTTTGGGGTCTGAGGAGTTTGCAATGCCTGTGGAGGTTGAGGGCAGGGTTTCTAGTAGACAGATGGGAATATGGGTCTGAAGCTTGGAGAGAAGTCAGAGCTGTAGAGGTGGGCTTTGGCAGTGTCAGCAGAGAGTTGATCATGAGGCACCGTGTGCAGAGTACTGGGCACCGTACCTGGCACAAAGCGTGTGCTCAGGAAATGTTTCACAAGTAATATGGGAAGTCATGGGAATCCACTTGATCCTCCGGGGAGTGTTGTAGGGAGGAATGGGTCTCTAATGGTGAAATGTCAGACAGCTGACAATAGCTTCTGGGTTAGGGGGCATTTGTGAGTAGGAGGGGATTCTTTTGGAGCTCATTACATGACCCCATGCTTGTATCCACGGATGCACCCTGTTCTCAGTGATTCCTGGAGCACAAATGCTGGCTGAAGGGCTGAGGACTGATAGGGTTTGGCTCGTGTTCCCACCCAGATCTCACGTAAAATTTAATCTCCAGTGTTGGAGGAGGGGCCTGGTGGGAGGTGATTGGATCATGGGGTCCCCTTGCAGTTCTCGTGATAGTGAGTGAGTTCTCACGAGATCTGGTTGTTTAAAAGTGTGTAGCACCTCCCCCTTTGCTCTCTCTCTTCCTCCTGTTCCTGCCATGTAGATGTGCCTGCTTTCCCTTCGCCTTCTACCATAATTGTAATTTTCCTGAGGCCTCCTCAGCAGCGTGGAACCATGAGCCCATTAAACCCCTTTTCTTTATAAATTACCCAGTCTCAGGCAGTTTTTTATAGCATTGCAAGAACAGACTAATACAAGGACCAAGAATCAGGGGACCTCCACCTTTGTCTCTGACTGTGACGGTTGCTGCTTCTTTAAGAAGTGGCTTCCTGGTAATTACCCAGAGGTTATGCCTGGTCATCAGTGGAACTGGTAGCATAAACCCCCACACTTGTGTGAAGTCTTAGTGTTTTTTTTTTTTTTTTTTTCCCAGGGTGGTTTCACATTCATGAATTCATCTGAGGTCTATTACTCCCTTGTGAAGGAGAAAGCCCAGTGCTCATCATTCCCATTTTACAGGTGAAGCAACTGAGGCTCAAGAGGTTAAGGGGCTAGCTGAGAGCCACAAAGCTCTGGTCAGGGAAGTCTGGCTTGGAATCTAGGTCTGCTAAAAAATATACAGTCTCCTGAATCTAGAAGTCATTATGTACTCTAGGCTTTCCTTAGATATATAATAATAAGATAACATCGGAGTTACATAAATGGCTAATGTTTATTAGAGACTTAAATGACGGATCCTGTATTTCACATTTAAACCTCACGACGGTTCTATGGGATGGGTACTATCATCCATCTATTGGCAAGAATGCAAAAAGAATGTCCAGTTCTGGCCATGATGTGGGAAGAGGGCTTTTGCATCCATCACTGGGGATTGAGAATTGCTGTCAGTGCTAGGGAACAAAATCAGCAGTGGCAATTAAAATTTAAAGTACGAATACCCTTGATTCACAAATCGCTCTTTGGGGAATCTAGCCTGTGGGAACAAAAGCATCAGAACACAAGGATAAATGCACAAAGACATTTACTACCCTGCCATTTGTAGTCATGAATGAAACAGTCTAACATCTATCAGGAGGGAAATGGTTAACTGACGTCTGCGGATGGTGACCCAGCTAATGACAGGAGGGAGAACCTTCCAGATGCACTGACCTCAAGGGTGGTCCATGATGTGTTAAGTGAACAAAGCAAGTTTGGAGTAATGTGAATCCTATTTTTGTTAGATAAATAAATATAAATTTATTTTTTATTTTTATTTATTTTTTTGAGACAGAGTCTCCTTTTGTCACACAGGCTGGAGTGCAGTGGCTCGATCTCAGCTCACTGTAACCTCCACCTCCTGGGTTCAAGAGATTCTCATACCTCAGTCTCCCAAGTAGCTGGGATTACAGATGCATGCCACCACGCCCGACTAATTTTTTGTATATTTTTTAGTAGAGATGGAGTTTCACCATGTTGTTCAGGCTGGTCTCGACAAGTGATCCATCTGCCTTGGCCTCCCAAAGTGCTGGGATTACAGGCATGAGCCACTGTGCCCAGCCAATAAATAGAAATTTAAAAAGCCCACATTTTTTTGTGTCTGTAAGGGTCTAGAAAATTACAGCTGGCCCTCTGCATCAGGGGCTTCTGTATCCATAGATTCATTCAACCAACTACAGCTCAAAGATGTAAAAAAAAAAAAAAAAAAAAAAGGGAAAAAATATATAACAGTAAAAATGAATACAAATAAAAAAAACAGCATAGCTACACAGCATTTACATTGTATTAAGTATTATAATTAAGATGATCAAAAGTATATGGGTGGGTGTGCATAGGTTAGTTGCAAGTACAATACCATTTTATATCAAGAACTTGAGCATCTGCAGATTTTGATATGGGAGGGTGGTCCTAAACCAGTCTCCCTGTGGATACTGAGGGATGACGGCATATGAAAAGATACATGTCATCTGTTGTGACCTCAGGGAGATGAGATTGAAGCAGGGAGGAGAAGAAAATGAACTTTTCCTACATATCTGCATTACTCAGCTAGTATAGCTGCAGAGTCATGGGTGACTCCATAGAGCTGGTGACATTTGAGTTGAGTGTTGAAGAATGGATGGGAGTTTACCAGCCAATGAGGCTGGGAATGAGGGTAGGGGATGGCATTTTAGGCAGAGACACAGAGATGTGGAAGCACATGAGTGGAGAAAGGACAGCAGTGTTGTGTGGCTGCTCACTCATGAAGAATGTTGCTATGAAGATTAAAATGAGAGAATGCAGGCCAGGTGCATTGGCTCACACCTGTAATCCCAGCACTTTGGGAGGCTGAGGTGGGTGGATCGCTTGAGCCCAGGAGTTCGAGACCAGCCTGGGAAATGTGGTGAAACTCTATCTCTACAAAAAATACAAAAATAGCCAGATGTGATGGTGTGTGCTTATAGTCCCAGCTACTCGGGAGGTTGAGGTGGGAGGATCGCTTCAGCCCAGGAGGTTGAGGCTGCAGAGAGCCGTGATGGCACCAGTGCACTCCAGCCTGGGCAACAGAATGGGATCTTGTTTCCAAAAAAAAAAAAAAAAAAAAAAAAAGAAGAAGAAGAGGAAGAAAAAAAAAGAATGCATGTGCAACGCCTCAGAAAGGCCACTGGATCTTAGTTCTTGCTCCTGTGAAGCAGTCTAATTCCTTTCATATATTGGAATATGGATTAAGGATCATGTGTGGCAAATGCACATTAGGTATGGAGTGGGTGGAGGGTGGTGGGGTGTGTGGGCCTCCTCTTCCTTTGTCTCCTCCTTTATTCCTTTCTCCTCTCCTTTAACTGTTTTCTCCCTTAATCCCCTCATCCCCTCTTCCTTATTTCTCTCTCCTCCAATTCCCTTTCCCTCCCTCCCTTTTGCTGTCTTTTTTTTTTTTTGTTTTGTTTTGTTTTTGTGTTTTTAGACGGAGTCTCGCTCTGGTGCCAGGCTGGAGTGCAGTGGTGTGATCTCAGCTTACTGCAACCTCTGCCTCCGGGTTCAAGCGATTCTCCTGCCTCAGCCTCCCGGGTAGCTGGGACTACAGGCACTCGCCACCACACCCAGATAATTTTTGTATTTTTAGTAGAGACAGGGTTTCACCATGTTGGCCAGGATGGTCTTGATCTCTTGACTTTGTGATCTACCTGCCTCAGCCTCCCACAGTCCTGGGATTACAGGCATAAGCCACCATGCCTGGCCCCTTTTGCTGTCTTAAGTCCACTCCCCTCAGGTGCCTATGTAGGGAGAGGACCACAGTGGAGGGAATGTCTTGCTGCGGAACAGTCAGCTGGGCATGCCGTGACCGTTCTCAATCCCTCGATCTGGCAACTCAGGCAGGACCACAGGCTGTGATGCCAGATCAACCTAGGTTTCAATCCCAGTCCTACCACTTACTAGCTGTGTGACCTCAGGCAAGTGATTCAATGTCTCTGAGCCACTGCTTCTACATTTATAAAATGCACGTAATGATTCTTTCATAAGGTCGTCGTCAAGATTAACTGAGAAAAGGTTTACATGTAGCATTTTCAAAGATCGACACACAAAAATATTTTCTTATTTCTTTATCTCCTTTTAGCCTAGAGAGGATTCTGGCATACTCTTTGAACTTCTGCTGTTTTGTTACAGGGACTTCCTTCCTTCCTGGCTAATACTGGACCTTGAATTGTAGATAAGCCATAGTCAGTGTTCAATTCTCTGCATGTTGCAGCCTGCTTCTGCCCTTTCTTCCACTCTAACCCAAAGAAGCAAGTGCATCAAAATAACTCCAGGCAGCAGAACCAATATGGAGGAGGACAGCTCTGGGATGGCTGGAGCCCGGCCCATCTCCCTGGGGTGGATAAAGGGCGTAACTGCAGGGGCTGGGGCAGACAGCTGAGGATTTGGAGGCACTACTCTCTGATAAGGGGGTTGTTTCCCCAGCACTCATAGGGGTCCCTCCCTGGCTGTGTGTGTGTATGTTGTCAGGGACATACACACTGGAGAAGGCCCCTTCGTGGTGATGGAAAGAGTTATGAGTTATTAATGGTGTTTGTAGTTGTAAGCGCCACTAACGACCATAATCATGTGCATTGTAATAATGTGTGTAATGAAAGCTCCAGCAATGAATTAATAGATCCATCATGACTTTGATGACCATGTGAGTGTAAGCTAGAGTACGACTTTATGTTAACAGGCCCAGTACAACCTGGCCGGGAGATGGGTGGTTAAGGGAAAGAAAGGGCCTGGGACTAAGAGGCAGTCCTGGAATGGGAAGACCCAGGCGTGCATCTCTGCTCAGTATCTTCAGAGCTGTGTGACGTAGCACTGTTCCATTACCTCTCTGAGCCTCAGTTTTCTCATCTAAATTAGAGATGATAATATTCCATCTCCTAGACCTGTGGCGGTTAAATGAGATAATGCACCTGAAATAGGCAACACCTCTCGGCACCTCCCTTGCTTACTCTCTCCAGCTAGGCTGGTTGCATTGCTGCTCTGAGGAATGGCACCTGTGCACCTGCTGCAGGCCCTTTGCACTGGCTGTTCCCTGCACCTGGCACGCTGTCCCCACAGTCATGGTCATGCGTCACTTACTGATGGGAATTGTTTTTTTTTTTTTTTTTTTTTTTTTTATGTTTTGAGACAGTGTTTCACTCTGTTGCCCAGGCTGGAGTGCAGTGGCGCGATCTTGGCTCACTGCAGCCTCCGCATCCTGGTTTCAACTGATTCTCCTGCCTCAGCCTCCTGAGTAGCTGGGATTACAGACATGCACTACCATGACTGGCTAACTTTGTATTTTTAATAGAGACGGGGTTTTGCCATGTTGCCAGGCTGATCTCAAACTCCTGACCTCAAGTGATCTGCCCCCCTCAGCCTTCCTGTGTGCTGGGAATTATAGGCGTGAGCCACCATGCCTGGCCCACTACTGTAGACTTTATAAACATCATACACTTAGGCTACACTAAATTCATAAACTTCTTTCTTTTCTTCAATAATAAAATGTATCTTACTGTAACATTTTACTTTATCTTTTTTTGATTTGTAAAACTTTTGGACTCTTGTAATAACACGTAGCTTAAAACACAGACATATAGAACTATATAAAATTATTTTCTTTGTTTATATCCTTATTCTATAAGCTTTTTTCTTTTCCTTTTCATATATATCTTTTGTAAAACTGTCAATATATAGCTTTTTTCCTATTAGAAAATTATTCCTTTTCTTTTCCTCCTTTTTTTCTTTTTTTTTTGAGACGGAGTCTTGCCTGTCGCCCAGGCTGGAGTGCATGGCCGGATCTCAGCTCACTGCAAGCTCCGCCTCCCAGGTTTATGGCCATTCTCCTGCCTCAGCCTCTGAGTAGCTGGACGTACAGGCGCCCGCCACCCGCCCAGTCTAGTTTTTTTTGGTAATTTTTAGTAGAGACGGGTTTCACCATGTTTAGCCAGGATGGTCCCTCGGATCTGTCCAGGGGGGGGGGCTGACCTCGTGACCACCCGTCTCGCCTCTCCAAAGTGCGGATTTACAGGCTTGAGCCACCGCGCCCGGCCTCCTTTTTTTCTCTTTTAGACTTTTGTGTTAAAAATGAAGACACACACACATTAGCCTAGGCCTGCCTAGGGTCAGGATCATCAATATCACTGTCTTCCATCTCCACATCTTGTCCCACTGGAAGGTCTTCAGAGGCAATAGCACACATAGAGCTGTCATCTCTTCTGATAACAATGCCTTCTGGAATAGCTCCTGAAGGACCTGCCTGAGGCTGTTTTACAGTTAGCTTTTTTTTTTTTTGTAAGTAGAAGGAGTACACATTGAAATAACAATAAAAAGCATAGCATAGTAAATACGTAAGTCAGTAACATTGTCGTTTATTATCAAGTATTATGTACTTGTACATAATTGTATGTGCTGGAGTTTTTTTTTTTAGACAGTTTTGTTCTTGTTGCCCAGGCTAGAGTGCAATGGCACGATCTTGACTCACTGCAACCTCTGCTTCCAGGGTTCAAGCGATTCTCGTGCCTCAGCCTTCCGAGTAGGTGGGATTACAGTCATGTGCCACCATGCCTGGCTAATTTTGTGTTTTTAGTAGAGAAGGGGTTTCACCATGTTGGCCAGGCTGGTCTCGAACTCCTGACCTCAAGTGATCCACTCTCTTTGGCCTCCCAAAGTGCTGGGATTACAGGTGTGAGCCACTGCACCCTGCCCATTGTGCTAGACTTTTACACGACTGTGGCAGCGCAGTAGGTTTGCTTATACCAGTGCTACCATAAACGCATGAGTAACCTGTTGTGCTGTGACATTCCCAACACCTGAAGTGATGACGGCTACTGTGTCACTAGCGATAGGACATTTTCAGGTCCCTTATAACCTTACGGGATCACTGTTTTTGTGTGTGGTCTGTGGATGACCGAAACGCTGTTATGTGACCCAGGGCTGTATTGACATGGCTTGCTTCTCCTTCTGGCAGGTCACTTGTTAAATGTCACCTTATCAGGGAGAACTTTCTGACCTCCTTGTCTAAAACAGCAACCCACGCTCTGTGCTCTCTGTCTGCTTTATTTTTATTCATAGCTCTTAGATATTCATATGTGGTGGTTTGTGACTTTCTGGTCTGTCTCTGCCTGTAGACAGTATTGCACGAACAGGGACTATGTTTTGCTCATGGTGGAACCTCAAGTACCCAAAACAGCACCCAGGAAATACTGAGTCAACGAAGGAATATCTCCATGACAGACATGGAGTCATTTATTGACTGAGTCAATAAATGGCGACTGGGGTAAAGCCATGTGAGCAAATGAACAGACACCATCGCAAGGGAGAAGCTATGAGGAAGCTCCTCTGCAAAGACTGCCTCTGCACAGAAAAGCCCAGGGCATCTGGTTTTCTGCCCTTCTCTCCTCATTGCCTTCTTTGCAATCATTGAGAGAACTGCAAAGCTGCCAGTGACCTTGGATAAGACTTCCCCCTACACCATGGGGTAGGTATGCCAGTCTTTGGGGGTGGCAGAGTGGCAGTGCAGAGGTTTCTGAAGAATGAGGTTCCTGGACCTGAGCAGTGAGGAGAAGGGGTCTTAACGTCCTCCTGCCAGACTCCTGGATTCTGTCTAAAGTGTCTCCAAAACTGGTGTGTGCTTGTGTGTGACTATGGCTCTTTCTGCCAACAGAAGGGGGTAGTTTGCCTCACTACTTAATGAGGGTGATTAACCAGTGATATGACCTTGGAGGAGTCTCCTTCTCTCTCTAGGCCCTGACTTTCTCATCTGTAAAGTGGAAGAAGGGAAGGACCACTACATGACCTCTGTAATGCAGAACAGTGACAGTGAGAGCTGCCTCACATGAGGGTGATACCTGCCCCTGAGAAGTGTAGTATTTGGGATCCATGATCAGTGCAAACTTCCAGCCCAGAGAAAAGACCACAGGCCTGAGAGTCCAGGGCATTATGGACCACCTGCTTTGGAATCACTTGCTTAAGTGTGGGAGAGTGTGGTGAGTCACCGTGCGGATGCTGGGCTGTGTGTATATAAGTCTGTATCCTGTGTTTGGTTCCTTGTGCAAGTGTGTGGCTGTTTAGCATGTGCTTGCTTATATGTGTTGGGTGAACAATCGTGTGTGTAACTGTACATACGTGCTGGGTGCAGGCCTGTGTAGAAGGTATGACAGGGTGTGAGTGTGCATGGGTGAGTATGTGTGCCTTTGCTTGAGGGTGAGCTGTGCGTGTGTGTGCATGAAGTCCATGGAGAGGTGTGTGTGTGTTTCTGTGTGAGAGGTTTCAACATGTTTTATGTGTGTATTCTAGTTGTGAGAGGGTGTGGACAACCAAGTTTGCACACATGGATTGTGTGTGAACTTACCTATGAATGAAACTCTGTGATTGATGGATGAAGGGGTTCAGGGGCCAGGAGTAGTTTGTCCATAAGGACTTGGGCTACTGAAGACACCAGTTGTATCATTTTGCTTGTGCTTGTGTTTCTTTTCTTTTCTTTTTTTTTCTGAGACGGAGTCTCACTCTCTTGCCCAGGCTGGAGTGCAGTGGCGTGATCTCGGCCCACTGCACCTCCACCTCCAGGGTCAAGTGATTCTCCTGCCTCAGCTTCTCAAGTAACTGGGATTATAGGTGCATGTCACCAAGCCCGGTAATTTTTGTATTTTTAGTACAGACGGGGTTTTACCATGTTGTCCAGGCTGGTCTCAAACTCCCGACCTCAAGTGATCCACCCACCTCAGCCTCCCGAAGTCCTGGGATTACAGGCGTGAGCCACTGCACCCAGCCTGTGCTTGTGTTTCAAGCTATCCTGACACAGGGCTGTGGAAAGAGGGGTGGGTCTCTTGGGAAGATCTCTGCTGATTGCCACTGTTTCATTAGAAACACAATTATTTCGTAAGGCCGGGCTGATGGTGTTAGAAATAGCCAAGTGCAGTGCTGGAGTGACAGGGACCACATCCCATTTGATACTAATTGGTTTGATGATGGTAATTGTTGTATTGCAGACAGTTGTGACTATCTCCTAATTTAATATAATCAATAAGGTAACAACAGCTCAATGCAAATGAGATGTGGAGACCCATGGGGCCATTTGTAAGTTATGTTCTTAATGCATTTTCCTAATTAGCTGTAGCAGATTCCCCCCGCCCCCACCTTCTCTGGAGTGTGAGAGAAGTGATCATCTGAGATGCCATACTTTGCTTTCTCCAAACCTTCCCTTTCAGAGAGGCTCAAGGAGAGCTCATCCTGGAGCTCCCTGGAACCCCAAAGGCTTTCTTAGGACCAGCTGAAATGGAGTCAGGGAATCAACAGTTCAATAGGATACTTCCCTTCAGATTCATGACACCCCCCAGCTTGAACCCATGTAGTTTCTCTGCTTCTTCCATCTGATTGGAAGGTGCTCCAGGACAAGAGTTTTACTTCTTCCCATCAGACTGGCCACTCTGTCACTCAGGGATCCTTGTCTCTTTCACTGAGTAAAGGCTCCCAATGCCGCTGCTGGTGTTTTATTCATGACAAGCCCTCATGATGTGCATGTGTGCATGCATGTAGATTGCAGTGTAGCCCAGATAGTGTGTCAGGCATGCAGCATGCCAGCAGGGATGTAACTTAGGTAGTGGTTAAAAGAGACTCTGGGCCAGGTGTGGTGGCTCACACCTGTAATCCCAGCGCTTTGGGAGGCCGAAGTGGGAGGATCGTTTGAGCACAGGAGTTTGAGACCGGCTTGGGAAATATAATGGGACTCCATGTCTACAAAAAATTAAAAAATTATCTGGGTATGGTGGTGTGTACCTGTGGTCCCAGCTACTCAGGCTGAGGTGGGCCGGGAGGTTGAGGCTGTAGTGAGCCATGATTGCACCACTGCACTTTGGCCTGGGCAACAGAGCGAGACCATGTTTAAAAAAAAAAAAAAAAAAAAAAAGACTGGTTCCAGACTGCCTGGGTTCAATTCTCAACTCTCTCACTTACTAGCCGGAGTGACCTTGGATGAGTTACTTGCCCTCTTTGTGCCTCAGCTTCCTCATTCTATAAATGGGGAAAATAATAGTACCTACTCATAGATCTCTTGTGAGATTTAAATGTGTTAATATATTAACTAATTTTAGTGTTTATTAAAGTTAAAAAAAGTTCCTTAGTCCCATTAGTCACATATAAAGTGCTCAATAGCCACATGTGGGCAGTGACTAGAGTCTTAGAGCAGATAAAGAATATCTTCATCATGGCAGGAAGTTCTATTGCACAGTGCTGCTGTAGACCTTTGATGTGGAATGGGTTGAACTCCAAGGAGGTCCCACACTCTAAATTTGAGTATGGATGCATCTGTGCTTTCCCCAAATTCTTACTCAGCATGTTGCTCAAGCTCCTCTCCTGTTGGCAGAAAGAGCCCAGCTCTGTGCCACCTCTTGTCACGTTCTCTGCACCTGATGCCCAGATCTGGAGCCCCAATTGCTGTTGTACCAGATGGCCCAGGAATTATTAATGAGAGACTGTGTGTATTCCTGTGCTGAGGCTGTGTGCTGTCATCATCATTTTGGGGCTTTCCTTGGGGAAGTAACAAATGGCATCCCTGCCCAGGAGTCCTCTAGCAGGGACCACCTCATAAATCAGTGTGAAAAGCTCCTAGTCCCTGTGGAGTCATCCCACAGCCCCACAGCTAAGTGACCCAAAGGCTCTGTGGCTGCCATGGCTTCAGTTCCTACCACTGCCTCCACAGATGTCTGGGCCTCCTGGGCACTGGGCTGCCCTGACTGTCAGCAGCCCCAGGCCCCAGTCCTGGTTCCACAATTAACCAGTGGCCTGCCCTTGGAGGAGTCTCCTTCTCTCTCTAGGCCCCAACTTTCTCATCTGTAAAGTGGAAGAAGGGAAGGACCACTACATGACCTCTGTAATGCAGAACAGTGACAGTGAGAGCTGCCTTACATGAGGGTGATACCTGCCCCTGAGAAGTGTAGTATTTGGGATCCATGATCAGTGCAAACTTCCAGCCCAGAGAAAAGACCACAGGCCTGAGAGTCCAGGGCAACATGGACCACCTGCTTTGGAATCACTTTCTTAAAAATCCAGATTTCTGGACCCCACTGTGGATCTGCTGACTCAGGATCTCTGTGGATGATGACTGCATTTTCATTGCATTGCCCCAGTAATTCTTGTGCATTGTAATGTTTGAGAACCTTTGGCCTAAGGCCACATACTGCATCTCCAGTGCCCTTGCTTCTGGGGAGGGAAGGGCTGGAGCACATCACTGGGTGGAGGGTTGAGGGGAGAGACTGGATAGGGGGGTGGTGAGGAAAGCTGTGTCTTCAAGTGGGGGGCTAGTCTAAAGCCACATTCCAGCCAGTTTGGCAAACGGGTCAGGTCTGGCTCAGAACAGAGCACAAGCCAGGAGGTCTGATCTGAGGGGACATGTGGGAGCAGAGGCCTTATTTTGAGGTGGGGTTGTTTCTCTGGGTTTTTGGAAACAAGGTCTGGCCCTGGTGGGGTGGGCTGCAATAACTACGCAAGAGGGAGGTTGGTTAGTGTAATGGTCAAAATGCACAGTTTTGGGAGCTACACAGCATTTGGCTCAGATCCAGGCTATGTAGCATCTTAGCAGTGTGGCCTTGGGCAGGCCGCTTAACCTCATCTGTGGAATGGTGACAGTGACATCTACCTCACTGGATTAAATAAGACAACATGCAGAGAAGCCCCAGGCACATTGAAATACTTACATGTTCTTCTCTTTCCCCAGCCAGCCTCCTGAATCTCCCTGACAAGAATCAGAGTAGCATGGAGGCCTGGGTAGGATTTAGATAGTAATGGTAATTGCCCCTTGTACCACATTCTAGAACTTACCAAGTACTTTCATGTCCTTTATCTCATGGTAGTGTGGGGCAACCCTGATGGGAAAACTGAGGTCGAGAGAAATTCAGTGAGTTGCTCGAAGTCACTCACTGGGACATAGGAAAGGGGAGGGGTACACTTCTGTCCTGAGACCCACTGTGCCAACTGATTGCTGCTGGTGACAAAGCCTTCTGTGTTAGCCCATTTTGCATTACTATAAAGGAATACCCTGAGACTGGGTAATTTATAAAGAAAAGAGGTTTATTTGGTTCACAGTTCTGCAAGCTGTACAAGTGTAGTGTCAGCATCTGCTTCTGGTGAGGCCTCAGGAAGCTTCCAGTCATGGCAGAAGGCAGAGGGGGAGCTGGCATGTCACATGGCGAAAGAGGGAGCAAGTGAGGGGGGAGGTGCTGTCTCTTTTAAACAGCCAGCTCTCTCATGAATGAATAGACTGAGAACTTACTCATTACTATGGGGACAGCACCAAGCTATTTACTCGGGATCTGCCCCCATGACCCGAACATCTCCCACTAGGCCCACCTCCAACACTGGAGGTCACATTTCAACATAAGATTTGGAGGGGACAAAACACTCAAACTGTGTCTCCTCCCGAACCCCTTAAAGACAGAATTTGTGAGCCTGCGTGTGGTGGGGTGGAGCAATAAGGAGACTCCCAGGGAATTTCTGCTTGGTCTGGGCTCCTGTTTAGCTAGCTGATGTATAGGCAAGGATTTCTGGACTGGGAAGCTGTTCTCTGCCATCCTGTTTAGGGTGCACTGGTCAGGGTGGGGTGTGGAGGTATGGCTCTGTTTCTCCTGCATCTGACCTTTTGGCCTGGCCTCCTGGGTGCCCAGCCAAGGCCCAGTGCCCCTCCCTGTGGTTGATTCACCACCTCCAGCTGTGTTTTTGGGAAATGAATGGAGAATCAGGCTGCCAGGCTGGAAAAGACTGGGGCAAACAGAACACACGTGTAGGTAACAGTTAGCATAACTGGCTGCATGGTTCTGGGCAGGCAGCTGGCAGAGGTGTTAGGTCAGGGCAGTCATGAATTGGGGCAGGCTGGGGGGAGTCCTGGTCAGGCAGGAAGTGGAGCTGGGCGGGCAGCTGGCCCTGCGGTTGGTTGAGGTCGGAGAGGACATAGTGTGGGCTGACAGCTGGTGTGGAGGATGGAGGCTGTCAGGAGCCAGCCTCAGGCAGAAGCTCCAGCACCACGGACAGCTCTGGGGAGGCTTCGTTCTGTTGTCCAGATCCGGATGCAGTTTGAAATCTTTACCTGAGAGTCACTTAATCCCCTTTGTTTCTGTGGTTGTTCAAGAACCTTCGCACACCTCCTTCTTAGCATGGTCTTTAAGAAGTCACTCCAACAGCTCTCCAGCTCTGTTTCCAGAAGAATGCTCATGACTTTGACCAATTTGGGGTTTCCCTGAGGGGTTCACATCTTTCAAGAGTCCAGTTTGTTGGTGGCTGATGCTGTCATCCTCTGGGGTGCACATATTTTAGGTCCAAGGCCTAGCCAGGGACCCAATCTTGATTGTAAGCAGGCTAGTGAAGTTTGTCCTGGGTTGGGGGAGGGATTCTTGCTTCCCCTCAGGCGAGTCATGGTCCCGACCTCTGTCATGTCCCCAGTGCCCCGTACACGTGCATCTCCCCCAGATCCTCTTTTTCCTCTCCTTTTGCTTGTGACTGCTTGAGTGATTCAGGGCTGAAGATCAGAAGTCCTCAGTCAAGGAGCTTTCCCTACTAATGAGCTCTCTGAGGGCCTCAGACAGCCCCTCCCTTTGCCCCGCCCCACCCTGTTCATTTATTTATAACACAGAGCACCGTCCCCCACATCACCAGAGGAGAAAGGGCCAATCAGCTTGCAGTACTGCCAATCAATGTGTGAACGGGGGAGGGCAGAAGAGGATGACTCAGAGAACTTGTGTGGGGGCAAAGTGAGAAGTACTATAGGCTCTATAATTTATCTCAGCATAGTATCATCTAGCCCAAGCCTCTCACATTGCAGATGAGGTGTCTGAGGCCCAGAGCAGTAAAGTGACTTCTTAAATCCACACATCCAGTGATGACCAAGGCAAGAACTGGAACCTGGGTTTGATGATTCCCAGTCCAGCACGATTTCCACTACAGAATGTCTTTAGAATGCATTTGTCTTGAAGACGGAAGTGAGGTCTCTGTTTCAATTGACAGCTTGGCATTTTTCTGTCTGTCAACACTTTGATAAATTTAGAAGAAATGGACTTATGTTGGCACATCTGGGAACTAGCAAAAAGATCAAGATTGTCACTGTGATAGTATCTTCACTCTACCACCTTGGAACAAAATGGCAGGTGACATGAACATTTTCAAGGAGATATGGTGTCTTTAACTTGTAACAGATTCCAACATAATTTGACTTGTGGGTAGAAGTTACCATGGATATGCCTGCATTGAGTTGACCTGTAGATGAGAGTCATTATTCTTTACATAAGGTGTATAACTTTTCCCACTATTGACAAGACACTTGGAGGAGGTGGAGAAGTCAATCTGTGCTTTGAGGGGTTATCATTGTCATTTATAATGGTGGATTGAGAGGCATTTGGTGGTTAGTGTTCTAGTTGAACACAGGCCAGGAGAAGCAGAGTATGGCATAGTCTATATAAGCCTGACACCCTAGACCTTCAAAATCTCCTTTTCCACCCATGGATGCATTTCCCTTTCACCATCAAACACTGGAGGACTGGAGATACCCAAGTATCCCAGGCCTAAAGAGTCTACTGGGGCTGTTTGAAGATGATATTGATCCAGTTTCCTGTACTCATTTTACCCCCTATACAATCCCAAAGGCCAAAGGGTAGGAGACTTGGGGGCTGCCTCTGGGGGTTTCTCTGGTGGATTAGTGCCCATGATTCTGGCAGGAATCGAGGAGGGAGCAGAAGGGGCCTGAGTTCAGCAGCCTGAGTGCTGGAGTACAGACCACTTGAGTGGAGAGCACTTAGAGGGTGTTTTTTTCCTATATTGTTTCCTTACATCTGAGAGCAGAACTGACTTTCCCCAGCAAGATTAAACCCATTGAAATCTTCTTCCTGAACTCAGGCTCACCTGCTGGACACCCCCATGCAGATGTCCACATCATGTCTCAAAATCAGCTCATCTTCCTCTAATCTTGCTCTTACCCCTGTGAACCAAAACAAACAAACAAAAAAACTCAACCAAACAAACAAAAAACAATCACTGTTGTCCAGGCCTGGTCAGTACCCTGGATGGATTTGTCTAAGGTGCCATGGGTGAGCCACTGGCACCTTAGAAGATGACATTGAAGCCCCCATTTCTCATTTTTTGCTTTCAGCCCCCTTGCTACCCTCTGCATCCCTTTGCCTTCTATCTAGATTCTCCATGTATTTTTTTAAGCTTCTTTGACTTACTGCCTAGTGCTTATGATGTGTCAGGTACTATTTAAGTGCTCTAGATGTTTCAATTCATTTAATCTTCATAGTAGCTCTATGAAGCTGGAACTATTATCTCTATTTTACAGATGAGAAAACTGAGACAGAGAGGTTAAATATTTTGCCTAGGTTCATATACTAAATAAGCAAAGTCTGCAAACTGTTCTCTGAGCACTATACTACATTGCCTCCCAAATGACAAACCCATGAGGCATTTGGTTTAATTCTTTTTTTTAAGATTCTGCCTTTCAGATGGATGACCTTGGCTTGCCTAGCCACCCACCCACCCATCCATCCATTCATCTATTCATCTATCCATTCAGCTACCCAGCTCTTCATTCAACAAATATTTATTGAATATATCTACTCTGTGCCCAAGATTCTGCCAGGTGACAGTGGAAGCAAAATCAGACAAAGTCCTTGCTGTCCTAGAGCTGACAGACTTATCGGGCAGACAGATAATACATGAACACACCAATGAGTGTGTATTTATAAGTGGACATAGGTGCTCTGAAGGACAGGGTTGCAGTGCCTTTGCATCACAGCTATGGCTGCAAACCCAGGCCATGCATCCCATTTCCCAACTTTTTTTTTTTTTTAATGACAAGGTCTCTCTGTGTCACCCAGGCTGGGGTGCAATGGTGTGATCAAAGCTCACTATAACCTCAAACCCCTGGGCTCAGGCAATCCTCTGGCTTCAGCCTCCCAAGTAGTACACATGTGTGCCACCATGCCCAGCTCATTTTAAAAGTTTTTATGGAGATGAGATCTTGCTGTGTTGCTCAGGCTGATCTCCTGGTCCCACGTGATCCTCCCGACTTGGCCTCCCAAAGTGTTGGGATTACAGGCATTAGCCACTGCATCTGGTCCTATTTTCCAATTATGACCCAAATCTCTGAACCTTCATCAGATACAATTTCCTAAGCCTAATAGTTTTCAGGAGCTTCCACCAGTCCAGAATCCCAATGTAATGTCCAAAGTGTCTTCCTTACCTGCCACAGTTTCCTTGGGATGAATAGTGTCTTCAGGTGTGGCCAATCCTAGCTCTTCTCCCAGCTCAAGGGAGGTAAAGTTTTATTGCCACAAACCTCCTTGGTTATTTGATTACATATAGCATTGTTTTCCACTTCGAGCACTAGTAGAAGCTTTTTTTTTTTTTTTTTTCTTTCACGAATCTCTTTGAGAGATTAGCAAAAACTAAGAACATTCTTTGAGGAAAAAATGCCTCCCCGGATTCCCAAGCTAGTCAAAAGTAGCCCCAACTTTGCATCCCAGATTTTAGGACATTTTTTTTGGAGACAGGTCTCACTCTATCACTTAGGCTGGAGTGCAGTGGTGCGATCTTTAGTTCACTGCAGCCTCAACCTCCTGGGCTCAAGTGATCCTCCTGCCTCAGCCTCCTGAATAGCTGGGACCACAGGTTTGCACTACTATTGCTAATTTTTTTTTTTTTTTTTTTTTTTTTGAGACGGAGTCTCACTCTGTAGCCCAGGCTGGAGTGCAGTGGCCAGATCTCAGCTCACTGCAAGCTCCGTCTCCCGGGTTTACGCCGTTCTCCTGCCTCAGCCTCCCGAGTAGCCGGGACTACAGGTGCCCGCCACCTCGCCCGGCTAGTTTTTTTTGTATTTTTTTAGTAGAGACGGGGTTTCACTGTGTTAGCCAGGATGGTCTCGATCTCCTGACCTCGTGATCTGCCCGTCTCGGCCTCCCAAAGTGCTGGGATTACAGGCTTGAGCCACCGCGCCCGGCCTACTATGCCTAATTTTAAATTTTTTTTTTTTTTTTTTTTGTAGAGACAGGGTCTTGCCATGTTGCCCAGGCTAGTCTTGAACTCCTGGACTCAAGTGGTCTGGGGGACACTTTTTAAGGCTAAGTGGATTGGGCTGGCTGCATAATCAGGTGAAACCCCTGGACCTCCTGTCGAGATACAGGTGCTTCACCTCCCTCACCTTAGCAGAATTCACTAGTGTTACTTCATCTTGAGTGGTGATTAAAATCATTTTTTTGCGGGGCGGGGACCTCTTTGAGAGACTGACAAACATGCACATACTTAGAACAACTTGTGCATGATTTTGAGGGGTTTACAGACCTCCTGTAGCTCATCCATGGATCCTAGGTAAAGAATTTCCAACCTGAGTTTTCTGGCTTCTACTTCTTGATACAACTTCTGTACCCTTGGGTGGTATCAATGCTCAAGTAGCTGGTCAGTGTCTGGGGCATTGCGTGGGTTTCCCAGGAGGTTCTCTAAGATACCATTCAGGATGCCAGGGACCAGTCATGCAAGGACCAGCGCTGATTCTCAGAGATGGAGATGCTGCCTGGTGCTCCTATAGACTCCACTGGCTGGAGGTCCACATAACATGGCTGTCAGCTTCATGTCTTCCAGCATAGCTGCTCATCTCCTGTGTGCATCTGCTGCTCTCTGTTAACTGGGCTGATTGAGAGACACCCAAGACTCATCTCACTAATACTCAGCAGGCAGTCTGAATATGTAGTACAGGGAAAGCAAGCATGAGATACATGTACTACCCCTCCCGACCCGGCACCCATGACAGATGCTGCTAATCAATCACAGGGTTCATCCCCACTGGGCCCAGACATGGTCTTATAATCCTTCTCAAATAGTAATTTAGGTAGACACCACCAATCCATCAGAGTTGGCATGTAGGATGAAATATATTTGCCATCCTGGCTATAGGTGATATGGGGTTGGGCACTGGGCTCTAGGCCCATCCCTTACCAGTCTCAGATCCCATGTCCTAGCTGGCCTAGAATGCCAGGTCTCTCTGTTGGTCTTGGAGAATCCTCAGACACCATCCATCTGGTTAGCCAAGATGTACCCCTGACGGTGATCCTGGGTCTCCTTCTTTATTCCCCCACACGAATTTGCCCATTCTTCAGCTAAAATGTCTGCAGCATCTCTGTTCTCATCCCAGGCTCACTTTGGGGATCCCAGATCAGACCCTCATTACCTCTAGTCTGGAACTGTCAAGAGTCTCTTAACTATTTCTTGTCTCCATTCTTACAACCCTTCTAATCCATGCACTATACTTCCTCAAACATACGATGCAAGATATTACACCCCTTTTTGAAATCTGTCAGTCCTTTAAAAGAGGAAATCCATGTATGGATGAAAACCATGGCATAGATAGCCATTTGCAGTCTGACCTTGACTTCTTTTCCAGTTTCACTCCTTCCCATTCCCCTGTGCTCTAACAAGATCTTGCAATGCAACATTTCCTGGTATTCTAGGCTTTCCCAGGCAATCTTGTCCTGGTGCATGCTGTTTCTTCTGTCTAGAATGCCTCATCTACTTCCCTCTCCCAGCCTTTTTCTCTGCTGGTGGACTCTTCTTTCAAGAACTTTCTGAAATGCTGTCTGCGCTGTGAAATTCTATCTGTTCCATGTTGGGTTTGGGATTTCCACTGCCCCCTCCCTCACTCCACCAGCTTCCTGTGCATGTCTCTATCCTGACACCTTTAACTCTGTTTTACTCTGTCTAGTAATTACCTGTTCACTTGTGCAACAGTGTTTGATGCATCCCTACATCTTAGCACCCAACATAAGACAAGTCACAAAGCAGGGAACTTGCTGACATGCACTGTGTGTAACTTGCAGTGGGTGAAGACCTCCAGCCCCCTCTTCCTACCCAAAGGCAGCATTTGCTCTATCATCATATCTTGCCAAGTGAAAACAGCCTCCACCTTTTAAACGATGGCTTTTCTCCTCCCCGCAGAAAGGGTTCCTCATTGAAATTCACCAGGAATGGGCAGTTTCTGACAGAGTCTCTTGGCTGGCCGGTGATACAGCTGCCAACACCCAGCACTCCTGGAAGCAGAAGGGCTTTTGTTCATAAGCTGCATGCATACATTTTACCACTCCCTGAGGTCCCAGGGGAAAAATAACCCTTCCCCTTTTTCCATTGGCCTCTCCAAGGCCCCTGTGGCTTCCCTTTTCTTGGCTGGAAAAATGAAGGGTCTCGGGGGCCCCCAATGATGGTGGAAATGGGAGTGTGTGAGAGGCCTGCTCAAAGTTGGGGTTGGGGAAAGAGCTGGTGGACTGGGAGGGGTAGGGGACTTCAATTTAGACCAGGGGTCCGCAACCTACTGGTCCATGGCCTATTAGGAACCGGGCCACACAGCAGGAGGTAAATGGTGGGCAAGTGAGCATTACTGCCTGAGCTCCACCTCCTGTCAGATCAGTGGTGGCAGTAGATTCTCATAAGAACACAAACCTTATTGTGAACTGTACATTCGAGGGATCTAGGTTGCACGCCCCTTATGAGAATCTAATGCCTGATGATCTGAGGTGGAACAGTTTCATCCTGAAACCAACATTCCCACCCCAAGTCCATGGAAAAACTGTCTTCCACAAAACCAGTCCCTGGTGCCAAAAAGGTTGGAGACCACTGATTTAGATGAAACTCCTGCAGGGCAGGAGACTCATCTGCATTATTTGACATAGACAATGGGCTCCTCGGTGAGCCTAAGTGGTCTGCAGGATTATGGCAAGATGGTGCTCTTGGAAAAAATAAAATAACATTACTAAAAATAATATATCATCCATATAGCCCTGACTCTGAATGCTTTTCAGAGTGCTGCTGCTCTGAATGCTTTCCATGTATTAACTCCTTTAGGTCCTTAGTGCCACCCTTTGTAGTAGGTTTTAGTATTATCCTCCTCTTACAGATGAGAAAGTGAAGGCCACAGAGAGATTACCATGTGCTAATCTTTCTCAGGGTAAATGGGGAAACTGAGGCTGACATCACTGGAGGGAGGTCATGGATGAAACTATATTTTTTTTTTTTGAGACAGAGTCTCACTCTGTCACCCAGGCTGGAGTTCAATGGCATGGTCTCAGCTCACTGCAATCTCTGCCTCCCAGGTTCAAGCGGTTCCCTCACCTCAGCCTCCCAAGTGCCTGGGACTACAGGCGTGCGCCACCACATCCGGCTAATTTTTGTATTTTTAGTAGACATGGGGTTTCACTATGTTGGTCAGGCTGGTCTTGAACTCCTGACCTCATGATCCGCCCGCCTCGGCCTCCCAAAGTGCTGGGATTACAAGCATGAGCCACCGCGCCCGGCCGGATGAAACTGTATTGTGAGCGTAGGAAGAAGAGGAGGAGTGTTAGAAATCTTGGCAGCCTGGCTGTAGCTTTGAGAAAGTCACTTCTGTAAACCTATGTTTTCTACTATGCAGTATGGTAATTATGCCTTCTTGGAAGGCTTAACATAAAGATTGGATGAACTCATACAAGTAAAATGCCCAGCACATTAAAGATGATCAATAAACCATAGTTGCCCTTATTAATCACCTAATTGCTCCCTCCTTTGTGCCCTTTCTGTCTCATACACTTCTTTTCTAGAAGCTTATTAGACTATTTTAATTGTCTTGCTGGTATTCTCTGAGCCTCTCTCAAAGGCAACGACCAGCTCTTATCTACCTCTGGGCTCTCTAGCTGGCAAATGGAGGTTTCATATGAGAAAATAGGCCTGGGAAGGAAGTCATTTGCCCAAGTGGACAAGCTGGGAAGTGTCAGGACCCAGGTCCTGCTGTAAGGTGCTGCACTATTTCCTGATCCATGATCAGTGGGGCAGGAGGTGGAGGATCCCATTCCTGGGAATGCCTGGGTGGGAAGCCCCAGGTTCCTGGCACCTGCCAGAGGGGAAAATGGGAATGAGAATCAATGAGCCCTGTTAGGCTCAGGGAGGAGAAAGCTGATAGAGGCTGGATGAGACAGGGCTTAGTGAATGGTCAGATGTGAGACGGAGGGAGAGAGAGGAGTCGAGTTTGACTGCCAGGTTGCCTTGGAATACAGGACACAGATACAGGAGTTTGTGGAGTGCAGGAGAAGATGATGAATTAGGTTTTAGAAATGCTCGTGGGAAACAGTTCATGAGGCAGGCCCTTAAAGGTCTCTAGCAGGCATTTGACTCTGAGGGGATGTGGGCAGGGCACCGACATCTGTCCCAACCTGTGATCCCATGACATGGTGCTGCACTGAGCTGGGTGAAGTACAGCACTGAAGTTGGATTGTAGGACTTAAATCCTGGCTCTATGTTAACATACTATCTGTGTGACCTTGAGCAAGTTACTTAACCTCTCTGAGCCTTAGTTTTATTTTTCTGTAAAAGGGTGATTAGAAATTACCTCCTAGCATGTTACTGTGAAGGCCAAATGAGATAAAATGGGTCAATGATGGAGCTTAGTAAGAGTTCAATATGTAATGACTATTATTATTATTATTATTATTATTGACAGTGTCTTGCCTTGTTGCCCAGGCTGGAGTGCAGTGGCGTGATCTCGACTCACTGCAGCTGCAACCTCTCGGGTTCAAGTGATCCTCCCACCTCCACTTCCTGAGTAGCTGGGACTATGGGCACCTGCCACCATGTCTGGCTAATTTTTCATATTTTTTATAGAGATGAGGTTTCTCTGTGCTGCCCAGGCTGGTCTTGAACTCCTGGGCTCAAGCAATCCACCTGCCTTGGCCTCTCAAAGTGCTAGGATTACAGGCATGAGCCACCATGCCTGGCCAATTATTTTTTTGATTTTTAGTAGAGATGAGGTCTTGCTGTGTTGCCCAGGCTGGTCATGAACTCCTGAGCTCAAGCGATCCTCCTACCTTGGCCTCCCAACATGCTGACATTATAGGTGTAAGCCACCACACCTGGCAGTGTTCATTACTGTTATTAGCTGCTTCTGCTGCCCAGAATGCTGACTTTCTCGCCATTGGCACCCTTTTCTATTTCAATCTCTCCCATCCCACCAGCACTAGGTACCCAGAGGCCCATAATAGGTGCTCTCAACCTCTTCATCTTTCAGAGACTCTTGTCCTTAAAACATCGCCTCTGGCCCTTTTGAGCAACTGACCAAGGAGGAGCAGAGAGTTGTTATTGTTCTCTTCCAATGAGGTGTCACTTGAGTTTTAACTGTGCCTTCATGCCTTGACCCACAGGTGTGACTAATGGTAGGAACGAAGCTATTTCAGGGGCAGAGGGGTCTTTCTGGTGCTGGTCAGACCAACATATCCAGAAGTTGTCTACTATGCCTTCATGTGTGGACATTGATGATGAGTATAAAATTCATACTAAGAGAGCTGGAACTTCTCCCTTGGGATTACAAGTGGGGTGCTTTATGCTCCTTTGGTTGAGAGGTCTTTTGGAAAGGTCTCCATTTCTCACAATAGGACTAGGGTACCCAGGCGTTGTTCCATCTCTCCCTCTCTCCTGCCCCTAGGTTCTGGGAATGCAGGGAGACAGTGGACAACTGCCTGATGCATAGCACGTGTTTAGTAAATGTGGAAGAGAGTAAAGAGAAAGCCATTACCTGAGGATCAGGAAACCCACATTCAAGTCCTGCCCTTGCCTTTACCAGGCGTCTGCTCTTAGACAAGTGATTTCTCTTTTCTGGGCCTCAGTTATCTGTAACATGGGGATGATAATACTTGACCCCTTTAGCAGACCAAACACTCAGACCAGTATGTTCACTTGGTTAATGCAGAAATAGAAACCTAGACTGCGGAAGAGGCTTGCTCTGGGTCATGAAGCCAGAGTTTGGCTGCAAAGTCAGTTATGTGGAAAAGCCTAGTCAAGTATTACAAGAGGATAGGGATCACCTGTCAAGGTACTTAGGCTTTTCGACCCAGGGAAAGGAAGGAAAATCTCCCTCTGTTAGATGACTTACGGCTATACTTTCTTTCTTTCTTTTTTTTTTTTGAGACGGAGTCTTGCTCTGTGGCCCAGGCTGGAGTGCAGTGGCGGGATCTCAGCTCACTACAAGCTCTGCCTCCTGGATTTACACCATTCTCCTGCCTCGGCCTCCCGAGTAGCTGGGACTACAGGCGCCCGCCACCTCGCCCAGCTAGTTTTTTTTTTTTTTTGTATTTTTTAGTAGAGACGGGGTTTCACCGTGTTAGCCACGATGGTCTCGATCTACTGACCTCGTGATCTGCCCGTCTCGGCCTCCCAAAGTGCTGGGATTACAGGCTTGAGCCACCGCGCCCGGCCTCGGCTATATTTTCAAAACTAGTGGGAGTTTCTGAAGGTGGCTGTAAGGCTCAGGGAACCTGATGATGTGTATGTGTCTCAGGGGTCACGAGCCCTGGTCATATTAAAGATGTAGGCTATCTTGGAAGCTCTTCTCAGTGACTCTCCTGCAAAGTTTTAGGTCTCAACTCAGCTGCAAAATGAATGAACTGCTCATCTCACCAGCACAGAGCACATTTGGGCCAAACTCTTCGCTCGGTTTTATGGGGCCAATACATCTGCAGAATCACTTACCTGTCACTCTGCAGACAGAATGCATGATTTCGGAAAACTTTCTTTTCCCTTTTCCCAAAAAACTTTTATTCCCTGGCGGAAATGGTTTATCAATGTCTTTAAGAAACCGCTCAGATCTTCTTGGCAACCCCTGATACCATAAAAGAGTGGCTGTACGAATGCAAATGAATTGGAGGGCATTAAAAAACTCTCTTGCTTCGGCAGCTGAAGTGGAGAAGGACCGGATGATGGATAGCACACGGCTTTCTGCTGAGCGATTTTGCTCTTTTTACGCCTGCCAATGGCTGATGTATTTCATCTTTTGTTTCCTTTACTGCCGCTTAAGCAACCACCCTCAGGCTGGGGGTGTGTCCCTGAGCACCCACTTGTTTCACCCCCTGGGGAGGACTCCAGTCAGCTGTTCTGCATTCACCCCTGATTCAGGGAAGGCAGGGATGGCCCAGCTGGAGGGGGCCTCGAGGGAGCACCCCTCCTGGAACTGCTGAGCTCGGTAGAAGGGGCTGCTGAAGAGGTGGAAATCCTTTCTGCTTTCTCAAGGGGCATACGCCTCATTCCACACCACCCCACTCGTGTTTATTGAGGCCTACTCTGTGCTAGGCACTGTTCTGGGCTCTGTGAGGATACCAAGAAGTGAAGGACACAACTCTGCCCTCCATGATCTTATCACCATTTTAGGGAAGAAACTCACCCCAGTTATACACACGGACATGCACATAGTGCAGCCTTCCCACAGGGACCCACGCTTACCCCCATGTGCACAGGCACATGCTCACACTCACCCACAACACTTACCCCCATGTGCACAGGCACGTGCTCACACTCACCCACAACACTTACCCCCATGTGCACAGGCACGTGCTCACACTCACCCACAACACTTACCCCCATGTGCACAGGCACGTGCTCACACTCACCCACAACACTTACCCCCATGTGCACAGGCACGTGCTCACACTCACCCACAACACTTACCCCCATGTGCACAGGCACGTGCTCACACTCACCCACAACACTTACCCCCATGTGCACAGGCACGTGCTCACACTCACCCACAACACTTACCCCCATGTGCACAGGCACGTGCTCACACTCACCCACAACACTTACCCCCATGTGCACAGGCACGTGCTCACACTCACCCACAACACTTACCCCCATGTGCACAGGCACGTGCTCACACTCACCCACAACACTTACCCCCATGTGCACAGGCACGTGCTCACACTCACCCACAACACTTACCCCCATGTGCACAGGCACGTGCTCACACTCACCCACAACACTTACCCCCATGTGCACAGGCACGTGCTCACACTCACCCACAACACTTACCCCCATGTGCACAGGCACATGCTCACACTCACCCACAACACTTACCCCCATGTGCACAGGCACATGCTCACACTCACCCACAACACTTACCCCCATGTGCACAGGCATGTGCTCACACTCACCCACCCACCATACAAATGCATGTGGAAACCTCAGCCCACACAGGAAAATAAGTGCGCACATCTGAGCATGCCTAGAAACACACACACACAACCAAGACCCACCAACTCTCAAACCTGTGTGCATTCATACGCATGCACACAAACACACACATGCTCCTGCATACCCAGAGATGAGGAAGTTAAGCAATAAAACAAAATTATGTGTGATTCAAAGCTGGAATGAGTGGGCAGATGAGAAAAGATTCAGGCAGGCTTGTAGAGGAAATAATGCTGCTGTGGGAAATTTAGTCTCAGTTTAGTCTCTTAGTACCTGTGTGGGCTTGGTTAAGTCTCTTAGCCTCTCTGAGTCTCAGTTTCCTTAATTGAAACTGAGGTCCTCCCAGATGCAAGACCCCATGACTTTGTGAAGTCAGTTCAGAAGTCAATGTGGGTTGCTCTAATAGTAGTAATAATAACGACAGCTACTCTGTATTGAGTACTCACCAAGTGCCACATCCTGTGTTAAGCACTTTATATACTCTATTTTTTTAATCCTCACAGCAATCCTAGAAGATGAGTACTTTTATTAGCTGTGTTTTGCTGGTGAGAAACTGGGGCTCAGAAAGGTGTAGTTACTAGCCTACAGTTATACAGCAAATAGAAGTAGAGTCTGTGTTTGAACATGGACAGGTTGGCTACAGGGCCTGAACTTTTAGCTTTGTTGAACATACACTGAATTGAACTTGTGCTGGCATTGGGGACCAGGAGATGAACAACATCCAGTCCCAGCCCATCAGAGGCCCACAGTCCAATGCGGAGGTGGCTACCTACCAAACTGTCAGCATGAGCTGCGTGGCTTCATGCTGGGGAAGCTTGGGCTCCTGGAGACTCAACTCTCCCTGAGCCATGTGAGAGAGGCTTATTCCGCTCATCCAGGTGATGGGGCAGCTACCTCACAGAAAGAAGGTGATGGGGAAAGGCTGTGTAACTGGGGCTTTTGCCCTGGCCTCTGTCTGAGCAGCTGGGTGCTCCCTGGACAGACTCCAGAGTGCTGGGATCTGGCCCTACCTTGGGGGACCAGGCAGGTTCCTGCCTTTTCCTGGTGTTTTCAGGACAAAGTCTGCCCAGACAAGGGGATTGTAAGGAACACCCTGTGATTGCTCTTTGAGTGATAATCACCTCCTCTGGATCAACAGGTTCTCTCTGTGCAAACTCTCCTTGACTCTCTCTGATGCTGGGCAAAGCCGACTGGTTCCCCTCCCCAGGCTCTGTTCCCTCTTGCTCAGTTTCCCAGGTAAAGAGGATGCGGCTGACTCTCCTCGCTTCCCTGAACGTTCATCTACCTGCCGGTCCCCACAGCCTTCTCACCATGTGGTCTCTTTCTTGCTGTCTCTCCACAGCCTGCTGACCAATGCTCCTGCCCAGTCCCCCTCCATTCTCAGCTCCCCTTCACCACGGATGACCTTCCTTTTAAAAAATTTACTGAGGTCGCTGGGCATGGTGGCTCACGCCTGTAATCCCAGCACTTTGGGAGGCCAAGGCGGGCAGATCATGAGGTCAGGAGATCGAGACCATCCAGGCCAACATGGTGAAACCCCGTCTCTACTAAAATGCCAAAAAAAAAAAAAAAAAAAAAAGTAGCCAGGCGTGGTGGCATGTGTCTGTAGTCCCAGTTACTCGGGAGACTGAGGCAGGGGAATCACTTGAACCTAGGAGGTGGAGGTTGCAGTGAGCTGAGATCGCGCTACTGCACTCCAGCCTGGTGACAGAGCAAGACTCTGTGTCTCAAAAAA
>NW_016810469.1:1037429-1058490 GCF_001698545.2 Rhinopithecus bieti
AAAATTATTTTTATTGAGGTGGAACTCACACAACAAAAAATTAACCATTTTAAGGTGAATGATTCAGTGGCATTTTGTATATTCACGACGTACAACCATCACCTCTATCTACTTCCAAAACATGTTAGCCACCATCAACCCAGAAGAGAATCCCACACCCATTAAGCAGTTTCTCCACATTCTCCCCTCCTCACGGTCTCTGGCAACCACTACTCTGCTTCCTGGCCCCATGGATTTGCCTATTCTAGATATTTCATGTAAATAGAATCATACAATGTGTGACCTTTTGTGACTTGCTCCTTTTGCTTAGCAGAATGTTTGCCAGGTTCATCAATGTTCAGCATGTGTCGGTCCTCCTTTTATGGCTGCATAATATTCTGTTGTACGGGTATACCACAATTTGTTTATCCATTCATCTGTCGATGGACATTTTGTTGTTTCCACCATTTGACTATTGTGAACAGTTTTGCTATTCAGGTACAAGCATTTGTTTGAGTCCCTGTTTTCAATTCTTGGGACTGCATACCTAGGAGTGGAATTGTTCAGTTATATGGTAACTCTATGTTTATTTTTTTATTTTGAGACAGGATTTTGCCCTGTTGCCCAGGCTGGAGTGCAGTGGTGCAATTTTGGCTCACTGCAACCTCTGCCTCCTAGGCTCCAGCAATTCTCTTGCCTCAGCCTCCCAAGCAGCTGGGACCACAGGTGCATGCCATCACACCCAGCTAGCTTTTGTATTTTTTGTAGAGACAGGGTTTTGCTATGTTGCCCCAGCTGGTCTTGAGCTCCTGAGCTCAAGCGATCTGCCTGCGTATTAGTCCATTTTCATACTGCTGTAAAGAACTGCTTGAGACTGGGTAATTTAGAAAGAAAAGAGATTTAATTGACTCAAATTTCAGCATGGCTGAGGAAGCCTCAGGAAACTGACGATCATGGTGGAAGGCAAAGGGGAAGCAAGGCACCCTCTTCACGAGGTGGCAGGAAGGAGAACTGCCCAGTGAAGTGGGAAGAGCTCCTTATAAAACCATCAGATCTTGTGAGAACTCACTCACTGTCAAGAGAACAGCGTGGGGGAGACTGCGCCCATGATTTGATTACTTCCACCTGGTCTCTCCCTTGACATGTAGGGATTAGGGGGATTACAATTCAAGATGAGATTTGGGGCTGGGAGTAGTGGCTCATGCCTGTAATCTCAGCACTTTTGGAGGCCAAGGTGGGTGGATCACTTGAGGTTAAGGGTTTGTGACCAACCTGACCAACATGGTGAAACCCTGTCTCTATTAAAAAAATACAAAATTAGCCAGGTGTGTGTGGTGGTGCATGCCTGTAATCCCAGCTACTTGGGAGGCTGAGGCAGGAGAATCACTTGAACCTGGGAGGTTGCAGTGAGCTGAGATCGAGCCATTGTACTCCAGCCTGGGTGACAAGAGCAAAACTCCCGTCTCAAAAAAAAAAAAAAAAAAAAAGAGGAGATTTGGGTGGGGACACAAGCCTAACAATATTAGCTCACCTCAGCCTCCCAAAGTGCTGGGATTACAGGCATGAGCCACCATGCCTGACCTATATTTAACTCTTTTTGAGGAACCTCCAAGCTCTTTTCCACAGTGGCTGAACCATTTTACATCCTCACCAGGATCACAGGAGTGCCTGCTTTCTGCAAAGATCTGACTTGTCAATCCCATCCAAAACCCACCTGGCATTCCTCATTACTTCCTGGTGATGATTTTCTTTTCTTTTTGAGACGGAGTCTCACTCTGTTGCCCAGGCTGGAGTGCAGTGATGCCATCTTGGCTCACTGCAACCTCCGATTCTCCTGCCTCAGCCTCCCTGGTAGCTGAAATCACAGCGTGCACCCTGGTGATGGTTTTCTAACACCTAACTGAAGAACTGGAAATTTATTTTTTTTAAATTTAATTTTATTTTTTTTGAGATGGAGTCTCACTCTGTTGCCCAGGCTGGAGTGTAGTGGCTGGATCTCGGCTCACTGCAAGCTCCGCCTCCTGGGTTTATGCCATTCTCCTGCCTCAGCCTCCCGAGTAGCTGGGACTACAGGCGCCTGCCACCTCACCCGGCTAGTTTTTTGTATTTTTTAGTAGAGACGGGGTTTCACCATGTTAGCCAGGATGGTCTTGATCTCCTGACCTCGTGATCCGCCCGTCTCGGCCTCCCAAAGTGCTGGGATTACAGGCTTGAGCCACCGCGCCCGGCCAGAACTGGATATTTAATATGTCAAATGGACAAAAGAGAAAAGAGTCAGCTCAGGGTGATGCAGGAACCAGGGGCTGCAGCCCAGCTGCCCAGCGTCTTCTTGCTCTGTAGAGCCACCTTGGAACCTTTGAAACCATTGGTCTAGAATGAGCCCCATGTTACATGGAAGGGGATCTGGAACCAAGAGACGGAAGGGACTTGGCTATGGTCACCTAATGACTTAGTGGCATAGCGAGGACTGGAACCAAAGTATTCTGCCTCCCTGGCTCCCTATAAAGTGCTCTTTTTTTTTCCTAAGGAAAAAATTACAAAAGTGATATATTCTTGCCGTAATAAATTCAAACAGTAAGGAAATATAAAGTAAAAACTGTAAGTTTTTCTATCCCTGTCTCTTACCCTAGCCTCTGGAGACAATCAGTGTGAAAAGTTTGACTGTGTCCTTCAAGATTTTTTTCTCTGTGCACGCACACCCACCCACCCACTCACTCACCTATACACACACACACCTACATGATTACAATCCCAAAAATGGGGTTGTACTAGATTTACTGTTCTGTGATTTGCTTTGTATGGTAGTTCTTGAAGTCTGGAAGGACGCATCACTTGCCCTTGAGAGCTTACAATTGGAGTGATATGCCATGGAAGAATGGAAGTATCTCAATTACATTTATGTACCCAAAGAAAGGAACATGGGCTTAGGGGCCTGAAGGTTGGGTTGGGTTTGTAGAGGTGCAGGTAGCATTCCAGGTGAGCACCAGCTGAGCAAAGGCTTTGCAGTGGTGACAAGTGAGCTGAGATGGACTGAAGAGCTTGAGTCAGGGAGGCTGGGCTGAGAGAAGGGGCCAAACTACGAAGGGCCTTGAATGCCAGGGAGAGAAAGCAGCAAGGTATCAACTGGCAGCAGGGAGTCACTGGGAGAGAAAAATGGAAGTGGTGCTTCTGGGAGAAGAAATATGGATCTCTAATGTGCCTGTGTGTGCAAGTGTGCACACTCATTGGAGATGGAAAGTTTTTTTTTTTTTTTTTTTTTTTTGAGACTGAGTCTTGCTCTCTCACCCAGGCTAGAGTGCAGTGGTGTAACTTTCGCCTCCTGGGTTCAAGCGATTCTCCTGCCTCAGCCTCCTGAGTAACTGGGATTACAGGCATCTGCTACCACGCCTGGCTAATTTTTGTATTATTAGTAGAGATGGGGTTTTTACCATGTTGGCCAGGCTGGTCTCAAACTCCTGACCTCAGGTGATCCACACATCTTGGCCTCCCAAAGTGCTGAGATAACAGGTATGAGCCACCGCACCCAGCAGATGGCAGGGTTTTTGGTGGAGTTTAGATAGCACTGGCAGGAAGGAGCCAGGCAGGAGGCTGTGGTCCAGTTATGAGCTGTCTAGGCAGAGGCTGTGAGAGTGAATTCAGAGATGACCTGGAGGGACCCTCTGGACTGGTGGTCAGTTGGCTGTGGAAAAGGAGAACCAGACTGATGTAAGGACCCGATCTTGTATAAATGGCAGCAAGGGTGGCGTCACTGGGCCACTGGAAGTCAGGACCGGGTAGTGTCTTGGGGATGTGGCATGGAGAGGGGAGCTGGGGGCTTTGGATCTGTTTGCCCCAGGTGGAGGTGAAGGCAAGCCAGGGTCAGCTGCCCCTGGGGCACAGAATCACATCTCCATGACTGAAAGGTGCAGAGCCAAGATGGGCTGACTTGGGAGGCTCTCAGCCTGCCCACTCTCCCCCTCCGCCCCCAGTTTTGAGAGGGATTTTTCTTCTCACTCTGCTCCCCTCCTGTGCTCTCCAGGGACTCACTGTGTCCTTGCCAACCTAGTTTTCAGGACTCTGTGAGCCGGAATGGGAAACCAAGCAGACAGGACTGGAAGGTGATGCAGGGGTGGAGGTTCTAGCTTCAGGGTCCATTTCAGGGCTGTCTTTTGCTGTGGACAATGGAAGTACGAGGGAAATTAGAGAACAAAAGAGCCCCAAACCTCAAACGTTTACATCAGGAATTGCTGAGAAAGAGGAGGAGAGGGGAAGAAACCAAGTGCTGGGTGAGTGGGGCAAGAATTTTAAGGTTTGGAGTATGTGAGGCTCTGGGGAAAGGAGGAGAAAAGAGGAAAGGGTCTTTATCAAAGAGTCTATGGGGTTTTAGCTGGATCCTTTTTACAGTGCTTGGAGAGATTCAAGCGAAGATTAGAATTTCTTCTTTAATTGCTTTTGGCCATCAGACTGTTTCTTTGCGTGTAGTACCAAGGCAAGACTGGGCCACGTGGGGCAGAGGAATTCATTTGGATTAAATAAGAAGTATTCCCCACCCCTTTCACATTTTGTTTCTGAAGATGGGATGCATGTGAAACAGATGTATGCATTGTTAGTAAATGAATGATGGAATTTAGGATTAGTAGTGTCAGGGATAGCAGGAAACATACCAGTTAGCATCTCGGTTGAAGGAATAGCAAACCACTTAAAGTAGCTCAGTCCTAAGGGGAACTTGGCTGTAAGGACATTGAGTGTTTCCTGGAGGGATGTGGCAGGTCCTTGGGAAAGGGCTGGAGCTGGCTCCTGGAGATGCGCTCTCTCCTCTGTCTCTGCTCCTCACTGCCTGTCTTCACATCTGTGTCTTGCTTCTCTCCTTCTCTGCAGTCCAGCTTCCTTTGCTACTCTGGTCCACGTGGCAGGGAATTCAGCTTCTTCAGCTCTGGGGGCTACGTGGAATAGCACCAACTGTCTCAGGAGGAGCGGAATGTTTCCCTCTTTTCAAATCCCAAGTTCTTGAAGGATGATGCTGATTGGCTCTGGCAGGGTGAGGTGCCCCAATCCCCACCCCTGTGGCTGGTGAGATGGAGGGGGCAGGATCACTGGGAGTCCAAGTGGCTGCCAGAGCATGTAGCTGCAGCCCCAGGACAGGCAGCGAAGAGGAGTCCTTAGAGACTGCTAGGGCTATGCAGGCAACTGGTGGCTGCTACCCGAGACAGTGCTCCTTTCTTGAGTGCTTAATTACTATCCCAATCAAGAGTGACTATACAAAATCTGATTTTCCCTGCACTTGAAGACAGAGCTAAGTCCCCTGGGTTTCATCTACGGCTCTGAAGGGGACCCAGGTGACAGGCAGAAAACACAGCCCCCTTTGGCTCCAGCCCTGCCGTTTCTCTCCTCAGCCCCACCTGCCAGCTTGGGCGCCAAGTGTGGTCCCAGCCAGGAAGGATTTAAGCCCTCGCCCACTTGAGCCTCTCTCTGTGTCCTTTTCTCTTCCTTGCTGCTTCTGTGCTTTTCTCTGACAAATGAATCCAGACCTCGCCCCTATGGTGTGGACCTACTGGCCCTAAAGTGTATCTAGGAGGGGCTTGGTTCCTGCCTTTCCCTGCCCTTTCTCAGTGACTAGACACTAACTCCAGGCCCCGGGGGCTCTGCTGGTGCTCCCCCAACCATGCTCCTTGTAGCCATGGCTCTGGCATGGTGCCAGATGCTGGCCTCAGAGTGTCGTGGTGGTGCTGGCGCTGTCTGGGGAAATGACCTTAGTCCTCTCCACGCTTCTTGCTGGGGGCTGTGTTACTCATGACAAACCTGAGCCCATGCCGAGGGCAGCCACAAGTGGGGGGCACCAGAAAAGGTAAAACACTCAATGAACTTACCCAGAATTTTGCAATCTAAAAACCTAGAAAGCAGGTATTTTAATTTCAAGAGTCATAATAATAACATTCAATAGGCTTTTCCTCTGTGACAGGTTTTGCTGTCAGTACTTAATTTATATTATCCTTAATCCTCACAAACACCTGAAGAAGTAATCTGGTATCATCATTTCCTTTAAAGATGAGGACACTGAGGCACAGTAAGGTCAAGTGACTTGCCCAAAGCTAGGATTTAAATCCAGCCAGCCAGGCTCCAGAGTCCACAACCCCGATCACTGCACAGGGATTATAGTAGCTTTTGTAATTCCTGTAACTTTTGTGTCATTTTAAAAAAATCAAATTTTATTTTGAGATTTATCGTAGTGGAGGGGAAGGGAATGGTACCAAATTATTTTCAGTTTTTAGGGCATTTAAAGATCTGACCTTGATCTTATCTGCTTTAAGCTGATTTATTTGTTTTGGTTAGAGGGACCTATGGGTTCCACTTCTGGCTCCCCCAATCTAGAACTTTCCTGTCCTGGTACGAAGCTCTGCCCAGGGCTCTGTCCCCTTCTGCTGAGGACCTGGACTTGGCCTCTCTGGAGGTGCTGGCTTTGGCATTTATTTCCGGTGTGGTGCTGATGGCTCATGTCTCACTGCGGGGTCTTACAAGTGGGTGGGGGAAGAGGTCTGACACGGCTGTGCCCTTCCTCTCACTCCTGCCCTGCTTCAAGGAGCACGAAACCCTTTCACACCCTGCTCCTGTTCCTCTCTGGCTCCCAACAGCTCCGGGCTAGTGGCAGATGGCTCAGCCTCTAGATGGAAGAGCCCGCTCCTAGGAGGCCTTGACACATCAAAAGCAGATTGGACTCCAGGCTTTAGCAGCTGAGAGGTGAGTGTCTGCGGGAGGGACGTGCGTTTATTAAACACCTCTGGAGCCAGCAGTTCAGGTGAGGCTTCTGTGTGGTGAAAGTGCTGAGGCCCAGAGAACAGGGGTTGGGTCCTGACTGCCCCAGAGTGGTGGGACTTTTGTGGCAAGCTGTCCCTGGCCTCAACTCCTCATCTGAACGATGGGGACAGTGGTCCCAGAGGAAGCAGGGAGGGCGAGAGCCATGCCCGGTAATGACAATAATGGTGATGAAGATGATAATAATAGCTGACACATATTGAATGCTTGCCATGTATAAACTCACTGCTAAGAGCTGTACATGCGTTATCCACTCAACAGATCTTTATTGAGTGTCTGCATGATGGCAGGCATTGTTGGAAGTGTTTGGGATAATGCCACAACCTTAGTAAACAGTGCTTACTATGAGCGGGCACCATTTCAAGCACTTAATGTACAATACATTCTTTAATTCTCACAACAGCCCTCAAGGTGGGTACTCTTATTATCCCAGTTTTATACCTGTGGAAAACTGAGACACAGAGAGGTTGAGTAATTAACCCAAGGTCACACGGTTGGTAGGTGTTGGCATCAGGATTTGAACTTGGCAAGTTGAGCTCTGCTGTTTGTGCTCTTTGATCTCAAATGCTCTAGATGTGAATAAAGCTGCCCTCAAGGATCTGATAGCCACATGGGAGGAGGTGTGTGTTCAGCAGCTATATTTATATATATCTATATATCTATATATCTATAAAATGTATTTTCAGATTGTTGTAATCGCCCTAAAGGAAATACATTAATACACTGAGAGGAATTATTTTTTATTTTTATTTTTGAGATAGGGTCTTGTTCTGTTGCCCAGGCTGGAGTGCAGTGGTGTGATCATGGCTCACTGCAGTCTTGAATTTCCGGGCTCGAGCAATCCTCCCACCTCAGCCTCCTGAGTAGCTGGGACTACAGGCACATGTAACTACACCAGGCTATTTTTTTTTTTTTTCTTGTGGAGACGAGGTCTTGCTTTGTTGCCCAGGCTGGTCTCAAACTCCTAGGCTCAAGAAATCTTCCCTCCTCAGCCTCCCAAAATGTTGGGGTTATAGGCGTGAGCCACTGTGCCCAGATGAGAGAGACTGTTTTAGATAATTTGGTCAGAACATTCAGTCCTCTCCAGAACTTTATGGTGGGTTTGTTTGCTGTCCCATTTTCCAGATGAGTATGGTGAGGCTTTGAGAGATTAAATAGGGAGCCAGAAAGGAGCTAAGCAGTAACTCAGATTCAGGGCACTGGCCTTTAATACCTGTAGTCCTGATCACTGCTGTGAGGCTCCCTGCGCTGTGCTTTGGTCAGGTAAGAGAGCTTTCTATAGGGCTTGGGGTGGGTGGGGTCGGTGGGTCTCTCCCAGAGGATCCAACCCTGTTCTTTGTTCCGAAGCATCAGGAGGAAATCCCCCATGTCTCTGACTCCCTTGCTGTCAGCCTTCAGGGCCTGGCGTGTGCACGTGTGTGGCCTGTGTACCCGTGTGGGGTGTGCGTGTGCATGCACATCCCTGCACTCGCTCATGTGTGATTGTGTGTCTGTCTCTCTCCCTCCCTGCAAGCTCCTGCTCCACAGACCATCCTGACCTTTTATTAGGTCACTTTATAATTGATTCAAATGTCCCAGGTACCTTCTGTTAACTCCAGGGTGATTATGACAATTATGATGATTATCAAGTAAAAAAATAAAAAAGAGAGCGAGAGAGGAAGGGGGCTGCGGGTTGGGGGTTGGGAATTGCTGGAGAGCTAGGCAGTGCTGTCATTAAGCGGCATTGTGTGAGATTGTTCGCCTTCAAAAGGCCTCTGTGAAAAGGAGAGAGTGTCTTTAAAAACAAGGCCCATTATGCAGGCTGCGCGGGGTGCACGGTGCTGGCGGGAGGACCGTGGGGTGTAATTAGGGCAGTGACAGCCGGAATTACAGTGTCTCCGCAGTGGTGCCGCCTCTTGGTGGTGGGGGGTGGGGTGGGGGGAGTTCGAGGAGGGGACAGGTAATGGCTGGCAAGTTCTGGATCCTTGCCAGGAGCTAGAGTCCTTTGGTGAGCCAGGGTGACCTGGGATTGGACAGAAGCGGCCGGGAGCATGGGGCTGCCAGAGCCATTTATCTCTCCCAGGAAAGCAGCCTCTTATTTTTGGAAGCCTTTTATGACGGCTCACCGCCCCTTCCAGGCTTTTTGAGCATTCCCACCCCTATAGGGAGTTGGCAGAGAAAAGCCAACTGTGTGGAACAGAGGATGCAGATAAATAATCTACCCGGCCCCCTCTGAACAGGAGTGCAACAGCCTCCACTCAGCTGTTCTGTGAGGAAGGAAAGCTGCACCTCCTGCTGGCCTGCCTGATCCCTGTGGGGCGGGCTGGTGCTTATCTGCAGGGCTTGCTCCAGTCTCACCATTCCAAACCACAGGGTTAGATTAAGCAGCATTCCCACGGCGGGTGGAAATGTTGGATGCCACAGACACTTCCAATCTGCAACAGAATGGGGGTTCATGAGTGACCTAGTCTCTCCTCTTTTTCCTTCCAACACAGGGCCCCACTAGAGCATCCTCCAGACCTGTGGTCCCACAGCATCCTCTTGAACAACCCCCAGTCCAGGGAACTTACTCCTTATCCAAGAGGCTCTGGAGCCTGACTGTTTGGGTTTAAATCCTGCCATTTATTATCAATGTGACCTTGGGTGAGTTCTGTCACCTCTTTGTGCCTCAGTTTCCCACCTGGGACATGAAGATAATAATACTCATCCTTATGACACAGGGCTGTTGTGAGGACTATCCAAGACATTTGATATTAAGGACTTAACCCAGTGCCTGCCACACAATGAGGTCTTGATAATGTTCTTCCAAGGCAGCTTAAGCAGATTTTACTGGAAGATAATTCTTTTCTTGTAGTGACCTAAAATCTGGAAGTTTTTCTATTGATCCTGGCTCAGCATTCTAGGGCTATACAGTTGGTCATTCATTAATTTATTCATTCAATAAATGCATATTGAGTGTCTATGATGTCAGGCCTTGTGCTGGTGAAGGCCTTATCTGCAGAGAGTTGAGATGGAATTCCTGGTCTATGCTTCTCCAGCTCCTTGTCCCCTGCTCTGCAAAGACACTGTGGTCTGTGCAAGCCCAGCAGGAGGGGCCAGGCCAGGCTACAACTCTGGGTATGACCTGACCTGAGAGTGCTTGGAGAGGCAGGGGTGTTTGGGGGTGGGAGGCACAGTGACAGACCAAGGCCTGGGGCTTTTCTCTCTCTCAGAGCCACTAGGAGAGGGGTCCTTAGCACCCCTCAACCCCAGGAACCCAGGCAGCCACAGATTTCCAAGCCATTGGCCTTGGAAAAGGCCAAATGTCCCCATCCCTGGGTCAGTCCCCTGATGCTGTAAACATTCCTGCTCTGAGCAAGCTGCAGCTGAAGGACTAAGGGGTCACCACTACCTACTAGAGGGGATGTTTATGTTATTATTCCTTTTTTTGACTCTTAATGAGGAAAGTCAGAACCTCTGTTTCCTGGATCTCCTTATTATTACTTTTTTTGACTCTAATGAGGAAAGTCAGAACCTCTGTTTCCTGGAACTCCTTGCGCTGTTGTTTAGATAAGTTTAAATGAGCTGTGATTAAGCTAATTTTGGGGTAATTAACTTGGGGAAGGAATCCGTCACTTCTTAAAATTCTAAGTGACTGTTCATTAGAAGAGGGGGCACTCGCAGAGGAGCCACGCGGCTTTCAGGAGCCCCGCTTAATTAAAACATAAGGAACTCAGCCACAGAGCAAGGGTTTACCGTCATTAATGAAAAATGAATATTCTTTATCTAATTACACAGCATAATTAATTGGAGTCTCCAACCATGGAGGTGGAGGGGGGTAGAGGAAGCCACAGGAAGGCAGAGGCTCCTGTTCCCACAGACCCCAGCATGGGTTGGAGCCAGACTCAGGGATCCTCTTGAGGTCTCCTCACAGCTTAGGGCCCAGGTCAACCCTGGCCCAGGATGCAGAAGGGCTGGGTGGGGAGCAGACTCGGCCCCATCTTTGATGCCCCACAGCTGTGGGAGCAGGTTCCTGCCTGGCCCCAGAGGTCTCTTCAGTGGTAGTTTGAACCTGTGGAAACCAATCTGCGTGCTAGCATTCGATTCTGTAGTCAATAAATGTATCTGGCGCCTCTTATGCGCCAGACTGCGAATGAAACAGACCTAAGCCCTGCCCTTAGGAGGGGCATGGGTTTGAATCCTGGCTCTGCTGCTTTTTCACTGCAGTGATCTTGGGCAAGTTCCTTCATTTTCTGTGTCTCAGTTTGCTCATCTGTAAAATGGGATGAACCATAGCACTTAACTCAGAGGGTTGTTATGAGGACTAAGGGAATTAATATTCATAAAGCACTTAGAAAACAGTGCCCAGCACATGTAAGTGCTCTGTAATAAATGGTTGTTTTCTAAATAAATAAGAAAAAAAATTGGGATGGGTGCTATGAGGGAAAAGAACAGGATATATTAAGTAGCAAGGCAGAAGAACACGAGAGGACTGGCTTTAGAGGTGGCATTCAGAGGGGAGTGGGAAGGGGATGTGGCTGTCTGATTGTGCCCCTCCCCACCTGCCAGCCCCACTGTTGCCAGCAGGTCTGGATATGTACCTTCTGGTGTCTCTATCTTCCTCTCCATCTTCCTTCTGGGGACTTCTAGGTCAGCAGCACACTTTTTGGCTTGCCCTCTGAGTGCCCCCAAAACATTTTGCCCAGGCAGGGAGTTCTGTCAAGGCCCAGCTGTCTGCAGGTGAGGCCAGCACAGAGCACATGTGAGAAGGCATCTTGAAGACGGTGTCATCAACCCATTTTACTGGTGAGGAGACTGAGGCCCAGGGGACACTGTCAGGGGGCTGGCTAGTGGCGCTGGCTTTCTGACTCCCAGCCCACGGCTTTCACTCTCTATCCAAGGTCAACCAGCATCTTGCTTCTGTCAGTCTGGCTGGGCTAGCCATCCCCCTGAGTCCAAACTTGATCCAGGATCCTTTTGTCTGGTGCCTGAGGAATCTGCATTGCCCTGCGATTCAGTTTTCTGAGCTCTGGCTCAACATACTTTCCAACAAGTTCTTTTTCTTCCTGATTTCCTCTCTCTTTTCACCTTTCCCTGTCTCTCTGTCATTGCACAGAGCCAGGCACAGAGGCAGCTATTGGGGTTAAAAGATAAATGAGGTTGGCCGCGTCCGGTGACTCATGCCTGTAATCCCAGCACTTTGGGAGGCCAAGGCAGGTGGATCACCTGAGGTCAGGAGTTTGAGACCAGCCTGATCAACATGGAGAAACCCCATCTCTACTAAAAATACAAAATTAGCTGGACATGGTGGCACATGCCTGTAATCCTAGCTACTCAGGAGGCTGAGGCAGGAGAATCGCTTGAACCAGGAGGCAGAGGTTGCAGTGAGCCAACATTGCGCCATTGCACTCCAGCCTGGGTGGGCTACAATGCGAACCCTTCCTCAAAAAAGAAAAAAAGAAAAACAAAAAAGATAAAATGAGGTCCTCATCCCCTTCTGGCAGGTGCATCCCAATCTAGTCCACATTCTCCCTCCTCTCTGTGTAATCCCTAAATACCAGGCCCCACTTCTGTCTCACTTTTGTTTAATTTAGTTTTGTGGGGAGCAATGAGGATGCTTTTGCCTATTGCAAGCTGCTGTGGGCATGAGCCCCAGGCCATGCTCACATTGCAGACCAGGCAAAGCAGTGCAGGTAGCATGGGGAGGGCAGTCACCAGGAGGTCACCTGTCACCTGACTCCAGGGAAGTCATCTGTCTCCAGGCAGGTCACTTGTTTCCAAGCAGGCTGCCTTCTAGACCCGCATGCTGGTGACTCTTCAAAGTTCTCAGAGTAATTCTGTTCCCTGCAAAGGAGGCCATCCCTGGGCCTTCCAGGCCACTGCTCTGGGCTCTTGCCCTCTGGTTCTCCTGCCCATTCGGGAGACCGTCTTTGCCACGGGAGCTGTGACAAAGGGGGTGCAGGAGGCTTCTGGTTGAGCTAAACTGATCATATTCTGGATACAGCTTTCAGTTAATCTCTGAGGTGTTTTGAGGTTGTCTTTGGGGAAGAGTGAGAAGTAGCCCTGGGGAGGAGTGAAGCGGCAAGAGAGAAAAGAGAGAGTGTACCAGGAGGGGCCTTATAAAGATAGACAGATGATAGCTGTGGAGAAGAGGCTGATGGGAGAGTGTTGATAGCTGTCCCCGAGGATTCACTGCTCCAAAAAGAAAATTTGGAATGCCTGCAGCATTTTGGAAGGTCTTTCGTTCCTCCCTTTCTCGGGGAGCCAGAACCTTCCCAGGGGATAATTCACTGAGACCAGGTTTCAGATGGGCCAGGGGAGGGGACAAGGGGACGAGAGTGCAGTAGTGGCTGCTGTGCAGAAACGAAGCCAGGATGAGGACATGTCCATAGCTCCTCCTGTTTTGCTGAAGCGCCTCCCAGGAGTCTGGGTCCCTTCCTGGTACAGTGCTGTGCAAACTGGTTACTTCCCCAAAGCCATGGCCACTTTCATGCCCCAGTTAACTGCAGAAAATGCATGAATTTATTTCTGCAAAGCTAACCTGAAACAAAAAACATTATATTGGCTGGAAGGAGAAACTTTCTGGGCGGGAGAGGTGGGAAGTCACTGCTCCTGGTCCCTGGGGATCCTAGCCTCTTCAGAACCAGCTGCATACAGCCAGAAGCTGGGGCTGAAACAGCCACTCTGGTTCCTTATTAGCTCCAGCTTCTCCTTAATCTGATGATTCTTGAGATAGCGGGAAGCTCTTAGTTCCCTTCTCACAAGGGCGGGTTTGAGTGAAATCAAATAGACTTCTAGCATCGTTTCAATCACCTGCCTGAAAGGCTTGATTTAGCTCTCTGGTCAGAAAGATGGGATTCAATCAATGTTCATCCAGAAAAGCACATTCTTCCTAAAAAATTACTTTGCATATTATTAAAAAGTAGCAACACTCTCCATCTCCCAGGGAGCCCCAGATTGCATTTTGAGAAGAGGCACACAACACGTGGGAAAGTTGTGATTTATTTCTCCACTTTCTTTCAGATTCATTTCATGGCTCTTTTGGCAGATGAGACAAGTGGCATTTGACTTTCCTTTTTTTTTCTCTTTTTGCAACAGGGTTCTGCTCTGTTGCTGGAGTACAGTGGTGCAATCAAAGCTGACTGCAGCCTCGAGCTGTTGGGCTCAAGTGATCCTCCTGCCTCAGCCTCCCAAGCTGGGGACTCCCAAGCATGCACCACTATGCCCAGCTAAGTTTTTGTTTTTTTGTAGAGATGGGGTCTCACTATATTGCCCAGGCTGGTCTCTTGGGCTCAAATGATCTTCCTGTCTCAGCCTCCCTAAATGCTGGGATTACAGGCATGAGCAACTGTGCTTGGCTGACTTTCCTGAAGGGAGAAGGAGAAGGTACTGGTGGCAGGACTAGGGAGGCAGGGCGATGGGGCTACTGGTCAGGCCTGATGGCGTGAAGGTACACCCTGTCACAAAGACACATGCACCAAAGTGGTTTTCATGAAACAAGCCCAGTCTGCACTGACTATCAGGTCTTTCCCTTGGGAGACACAGCCCTGGCTTTGCAATTGGTCAGAACTGGATCTGAATCCTGGCTGTGTGGCCTAGGGCAAGCCACTTTGGCCTCTGAACCTCAGTCTCCTTAATTGTCAAATGGGGAGAATAGCATCAACGTGGTAGGGTTGTGCGAGGAATAAATGGGACAACACACGTGCAGTTGCTGGCTCATGACAGGCACTCAGCTAATTTGAGTTCCTTTTTTGGAAGGTTGCTGATAACGTCTTTTTCATTTCTGTATATTGAATGTGGAGAAGGCATTTACTAATTTGTTGAATAAATGGAATTTTTATAAAAAAGAAATTTGTTTAGCTCTGAAATTTTACTTCCGTTAGCTAGAGATGTGAATTGTGAGCTTAAATGGCGTGGTGGCTCATGCCTGTAATCCCAGCGCATTGGGAGGCCGAGGCGAGTGGATCACCTGAGGTCAGGAGTTCGAGACCAGGCTGGCCAACATGGTGAAACCCTGTCTCTACTAACAATATAAAAAAATTAGCTGGGTGTGTGGTGGCGGGCACCTGTAATCCCAGCTACTTGGGAGGCTGAGGCAGAAGAATTGCTTGAACCCAGGAGATGGAGGTTGCAGTGAGTTGATACAGTGCCACTGCACTCCAGCCTGGGCAACAGAATGAGATTCCATCTCAAAAAAAAAAAAAAAAAAAAAAAAAGAGTGCATGTTGCAGGCCGGGTGCGGTGACTCATGCCTGCAATCCCAGCACTTTGGGAGGCGGAGGTGGGTGGGTCCTCTCACCTGAGGTTAGGATTTAAAGACCAACCTGGCCAACATGGTGAAACCCCATCTCTACTAAAAATACAAAAATTAGGCCGGGTGCAGTGGTTCACGCCTGTAATCCTAGCATTCTGGGAGGCTGAGGTGAGTCAATCACCTGAGGTCAGGAGTTCAAGACCAGCCTGGTCAACATAGTGAAACCCCGTCTCTACTGAAAATACAAAAAATTAGCTGGGCGTGGTGGTGCATGCCTGTAATCCCAGTTACTTCGGAGGCTGAGGCAGGAGAATTGCTTGAACCCGGGAGGCAGAGGTTGCAGTGAGCTGAGATCGTGCCATCGCACTCCAGCCTGGGCAACAAGAGCAATACTCCATCTCAAGAAAAAAACAAAAACAAAAGAAAACAAAATTAGCCAAGCATGGTGGTGCATGCCTGTAATCCCAGCTACTAGGGAGACTGAGGCAGGAGAATCGCTTGAACCCGGGAGATGGAGGTTGCAGTGAGCTGAGATAGTGCCACTGCACTTCAGCCTTGGCAACAGAGCGAGATTCTGTCTCAAAAAGAAAAAAAAAAGTGCGTGCTTTGACATGGTACCTTCGCTGAGGTCGGGGGCGGGGAAACTACAGCTCACAGGCCACACCTGCCCGTTTTTTGTAAGTAATATCACTACACTCATTTGTTTGCATATCATCTGTGGCTGCTTTCACACAACAACTACAGAGTTCAGAAGCTGCAACAGGGACCATCTGACCTTCAAAGCCTAAAATATTTACTATCTTGTTCTTCATAGACAGAAACTTTGCTGACCTCTGGCTTGGGTCAGTGGTTCTTGAACTTTAGTCTACATTGGAATCATCTAAAGAGCTTGTTAAAACAAATATTGTTGGGCCCCACCCCCAGAGAGTCTGATGTAAAAGATCTGTGGCGGAGCCTGAGAATGTGCATTTCTTTTTCTTTCTTTCTTTCTTTCTTTCTTTTTTTTGAGACAAAGTCTCACTCTGCTGCCCAAGTTGGAGTGCAGTGGCGTGATCTTGGCTCACTGCAACATCCACCTCCTGGGTTCAAGCGATTTTCTTGCCTCAGCCTCCCGAGTAGCTGGGACTACAGGCATGCACCACCACGGCTGGCTAATTTTTGTTTTTTTAGTAGAGATGGGGTTTCACTATGTTGGCCAGGCTGGTCTTGAACTCCTGACCTCGTGATCCTCCCGCCTTGGCCTCCCAAAGTGCTGGGATTATAGGCGTGAGCCACTGTGCCTGGCCAAGAATGTGCATTTCTAACCAGTTCCTAGGTAATGCCGACGCCCATGCTGCTGACCTGCGGACCACACATTGAGAACTACTGGCTTAAGGCTGTTTCCTATGCCTGAAATGCCTTTTAAATTGCACCTGTTTTGCAAAGATCAGCTCAAATGCAACCTCAATGACACTTTATGAACTGGGCACCTGCTATATACCAGACACTGTAAAGGCATTGAGGGTACAATTTGGTGGACGAAACAGACACATTGTCATTCCTTGTGAAGCTTTCAGTCTAGTGGGGATGTGGACAATGAGCAATTAAAAAAATATAAGTACAAATTGTGATGGGTATGATGAAGGACATCATGAGAAAATTAAAAGTGGAGTCTACTCAAGTTGGGGGGTTAGGAAAAGCGTCTCTAAGGAGAGACATTTAAGCTGAGATCACGATAAGAGAAAGTCATCCTGGAAAGAACAAGGAAAAGATTCTTTCAGGCAGAGGGAAGAATTGTGCAAAAGCCTTGGAGTAGGAAAGAGTGTGTTGCATTTGAGGGGTGAGGAAAGGCCAGAGTTGTTGGAGCAAAGGAAGAGGACATGATACAAGGTGAGTATGGTGATGTAGGTAGAGGATAGGTCACAGATTACATTGTTGGCCCCAACTCTTAATCCCTTCCTGCATTCACAGCCTTGCCTCAGTGTCATTGTGGGTATAGACACACACATTGGACTTGGCCACAGGATTTACCTTGGCCAACTGATATTCCTATAGAAGTTCCAGCCTAGGCCTTGAGAGGATTCATATGTTTTAAATTGCTATCTTGTTTCTGCCAGCATCACCAGCAAAAAATGTCAAGCCTAATGTGCTGGTCCAAAGCATGCAGAACGGTCGTTAGCCTACATCAGCTGATCCAGCTGACAGATGGACATGTGATAATATGTTATTGTTGTTGTTAGCCCACTGTGTTTTGGAATGGCTTGTGCTGGGGTTGTTTTGTTATACAGTAGTAGCTGACTAAGACTAACAACAAGAAATTTAAGCTTTATTCTAAGTACAACAGGATGTCATTGAAAGTGTTTAACTAGAAGAGTGACATGATCTGATTTTGATTGCAAATGATCTCTCTCTGGCTACTGTGAGGAGGGTAAGGTGTATGGGGGAGGCAAGAGACCACCCTAAGCCATGTGTCCAGACTCGGAGCCCAGCACAGCACCTGGCATAGTAGAGGTGCTCAGGAGCTGTTACAGTTCAGCCCTCTGTAGCTGGAATGAACCCACCCTTCCCTGTATCCCCCAATACTCTCTTTGGTCCCTCTTACCTGTGACTTGGTGGTAACAGTGCTCATTATACTCCTACTGCTAGATTTGAGACTCTTGAGAGTAGAGACCTAGGTCCTTCTATATGTCTCCTGGGCCCCTGTACTCTGTGTAGGCTCAGCTCAGAGCAGAAGTCAATAACCACACTGAAATGAATTGATATAAAGGGTTTCTCTACAGCTGCCACAAGTTGGATTTTCACTTCAGTGGTCTCTAGCAGATCCAGACACTTAAGTGACTTCTACCAGGTCATGGGGTGGCTTCCTTTAAAACCTCATCAGCAAAGAGGGACCGCTTGAGTGGTTCCCCTTTAGTCCTAAGATGCACGGAAGCGGATATTGCAGAGAGAGCTCTGAGGCAAGGAGCAACTCCTCTATGAAGGCTTGAAAAACTGGGCACGAAAGCCAGCTGGAGCCTATTTACAAACCTTTCTTAAAAAACTAACAAACATGAGTAAACCCACTGTGGCAGGAACACCTATTCTGTGGGGATGTTTCCTAACATTTTACTTCAAAATCTCTGGAAAGCAAAAGCAGCCTGTACATACACTCTCAAAGTTAAATAAGCAAATCTACTTTTTTTGGATGAATTTTGACTACCCTGGTTCTCACATTATTTACCCATGAGGCTCCGAGTATTTAACAAAAAAATTTTATGACTTACACTAGGATTATATCCCCAAAGAGCAGGCCAAAAATGGGGATAGACTGGATCCTTCTATCCCTGGAAATTTTACAGAAAGACAAAAGCTCTTTTGTCTTATATTAGTTGGTCTGGCTCAAAGGCAGAAACATTCCCCAGATAGCCTCTGTTGAGCTGCCTGTTTCGGGAAATGAACTTTAACTAGTTCAGTAGTTCAACCCAGTGCTTCAGAATTTGCTGAGTGTCTAATATGCACCCCTTCCCTAGGCTAGGCAGTGATAGGTGGCAAAGATGCCTAAATGCCATTTTGGCCTCATCAGTCTTAAGCTTGGTGAGGCAATACATTCATTTTTAGAGGAATTATTTAATTAGAGTCAGTTTCTCTGACTAGGCTGAGTAGGGGCTGGGTGTGTTTTTTCTACAGTATGGCATTTCCAATGCCTAATACAATGTCTGGCAGCACTTAGTAGGTGCTCACTAAAATTTGTTTTATAATCAAGGTATAATCTACATATGGTGAAATGGACAGATCTTATGGGTACATTCCCGATGAGTTTTGGCAGATGTGCAGCCAACACCCTAACCAAAATCTACAGCAGCACTGTCCCACTGAAATATAATGTGAGCCACACAGGTAATTAAAATTTTTCTAGTAGCCTCATTACAAAAGTTAAAAGAGGCTGGATGCAGTGGCTCATGCCTATAATCCCAGCACTTTGGGAGGCCGAGGCGGGAGGATCATGTTTAGGTTGGGAGTTTGAGACCAGTCTGGCCAACATGGTGAGACCCTATCTCTACTAAAAATACAAAAATTAACTGAAGGTGGTGGCACACACCTGTAATCCCAGCTACTCAGGAGGCTGAGGCAGGAGAATCACTTGAACCAGGGAGGCAGAGGTAACAGTGAGCTGAGATCATGCCACTGCACTGCAGCCTGGGCAACAGAGCGAGACTCATCTAAAAAAAAAAAAAGTAAAAGAAACAGGTGAAATTAATTTAGTAATATATTTAAGGGATCTGTTCCAAGACGGCTGAATAGGAACAGCTCAGGTCTGCAGCTCCCAGCATGATCGACACAGAAGATGGGTGATTTCTGCATTTCCAACTGAGGTACTTTGTTCATCTCAATGGGACTGGTTGAACAGTGGATGCAGCCCACAGAGGGTGAACTGAAGCAGGACAGGGCATCGCCTCACCTGGGAAGCGCTAGGGGTCAGGGATCTCCCTTTCCTAGCCAAGGGAAGCTGTGACAGACTGTACTAGAAAAATGGGACACTTCCTACCAAATACTGTGCTTTTCCCATGGTCTTAGCAACCAGTAGACCAGGAGATTCTCTCCCATGCCTGGCTCAGCGGGTCCCATGCCCACAGAACCTTGCTCACTGCTAGCTCAGCAGTCTGAAATTGAATTGCGAGGCAGCAGCCTGGCTGGGGGAGGGGTGTCTGCCATTTCTGAGGCTTGATTAGGTAAACAGAGCAGCTGGGAAGCTCGAACTGGGCAGAGCCCACTGCAGGTCAGCAAGACCTACTGCCTCTATAGACTCCACCTCTGTGGGCACGGCATAGCTGAACAGAAGGGAGCAGAAACGTCTGCAGACTTAAATGTCCCTGTCTGACAGCTCTGAAGAGAGCAGTGGTTCTCCTAGCATGGCATTTGAGCTCTAAGAGTGGACAGACTGTCTCCTCAAGTGGGTCCCTGACCCCCATATAGCCTAACTGGGAGACACCTTCCAGTAGGGGCTGACAGACACCTTATACAGGCAGGTGCCCCTCTGGGACGAAGCTTCCAGAGGAAGGATCAGGCAGCAGTAATTGCTGTTCTGCAGTATTTGCTGTTCTGCAGCCTCCACTGGTGATACCCAGGCAAACAGTGTCTGGAGTGAACCTCCAGAAAACTCCAATAGACCTGCAGCTGAGGGACCTGACTGTTAGAAGGAAAACTAACAAACAAAAAGGAATAGCATCAACATCAACAAAAAGGACATCCACACCAAAAACCCATCTGTAGGTCACCAACATCAAAGACGAAAGGTAAATAAAACCACAAAGATGGGGAGAAACCAGAGCAGAAAAGCTGAAAATTCTAAAAACCAGAGTGCCTCTTCTCCTTCACAGGTTCGCAGCTCCTCGCCAGCAACAGAACAAAGCTGGACGGAGAATGATTTTGACCAGTGAATAGAAGTAGGCTTCAGAAGGTCAGTAATAACAAACTTCTCCAAGCTAAAGAAGTATGTTCTAACCCATCACAAGGAAGCTAAAAACCTTGAAAAAATGTTAGACAAATGGCTAACTAGAATAAACAGTGTAGAGAAGACCTTAAATGACTTGATGGAGCTGAAAAACATGGCACAAGAACTTCGTGACACATGCACAAGCTTCAATAGCCTATTCAATCAAGTGGAAGAAAGGATATCAGTGATTGAAGATCAAATTAATAAAATAAAGTGAGAACACAAGTTTAGAGAAAAAAGAGTAAAAAGAAACAAAGCCTCCAAGAAATATGTGACTATGTGAAAAGACCAAATCTATGTTTGATTGGTGTACCTGAAAGTGATGGGGAGAATGGAACAACGTTGGAAAACACTCTTCAGGATTTTATGCAGGAGAACTTCCCCAAACTAGCAAGGCAGGCCAACATTCAAATTCAGGAAATACAGAGAACACCACAAAGATACTCCTTGAGAAGAGCAACCCCAAGACACATAATTGTCAGACTCACCAAGGTTGAAATGAAGGAATAAATGTTAAGGGCAGCCAGAGAGAAAGGTCGGGCTACCCACAAAGGGAAGCCCATCAGACTAACAGGGGATCTCTCAGCAGAAACCTTACAAGCCAGAAGAGAGTGGGGGCCAATATTCAA